>NC_057361.1:82214426-82524239 GCF_016509475.1 Prionailurus bengalensis | reverse complement strand
CCTTACCAACTTCCTCTCTGGTAACCTTCAGTTTGTTCTCCATAATTAAAAGTCTGTTTCTTGATTTGCTTCTCTTTTTTTTTTCTTTGCTCGTTTGTTTTGTTTCTTAAATGCCACATATGAGTAAAATCATATGGTATTTATCTTTCTCTGACTTACTTATTTGCTTATGATTATACTCTCTAGCTCCATCCATTTTGTTGCAAATGGCAAGATTTCATTCTTTTTTATGGCTGAATAATATTCCAATAGATAGACGATAGATAGATAGATAGATAGATACTTGGGCTGCTTCCATAATTTGGCTATTGTAAATAATACTTCAATAAGCATCGGTGTGCATGTATTCCTTTGAATTAATATTTTTGAATTTTGGGGGTAAACACACAGGAATGTGATAACTGGATCACGGGGTACTTCTATTTTTAACATTTTGAGGAAACTCCATACTATTTTCCCAGTGGGTGCACCAGTTTGCATTCCAACCAATAGTGCAAGAGGGTTCCTTTTTCTCCTCATCCTCGCCAACACCTGTTGTTTCTTCTGTTGTTTATTTTAGTCATTCTGACAGGTGTGAGGTGATATCTCACTGTAGTTTTGATTTGCATTTCTCTGATGATAAGTGATGTTGAGTATCTTTTCATGTGTCTATTGGCCATCTGGATTTCTTCTTTGGAAAAAAAAAATGTCTCTTTGTGTCTTCCACTCATTTTTTAATTGGATTATTTGTTTTTTGGGTGTTGAATTGTAAAAGTTCTTCATATCTTTTAAACACTAGCCTGTTATTGAATATGTCACTTGCAATATATTTTCCCATTCAATAGGTTGCCTTTTAGTTTTGTTGATTGCTTCCTTTGCTGCACAAAACCTTTTAATTTTGATGTAGTCCCAACCATTTATTTTTGCTTTTATTTCCCTTGCCTCAGGAGACATATCTAGAAAAATGATGCTGTGGCTGATGTCAGAGACATTACTGCCTGTGCTCTCTTCTAAGATTTTTATGGTTTTAGGTCTTACATTTAAGTATTTAATCCATTTGGAGTTTATTTTTATGTATGGTGTAAGAAAGTCTTCCAGTTTCATTCTTTTGCATGTAGCTGACTAGTATTACCAACACAATTTGTTTAAGAGACTATCTTTTTCCCAAATCATTTCTTTCTTGCTTCATCAAAGATTACTTGACCATATAATTGTGAGTATATTACTGGGTTTTATATTCTGTTCCATTGATCTATTTGTTTGTGTTTGTGCCAGTACTATATTGTTTGATGACTACAGCCTTGTAATATAACTTGAAGTCTGGAATTGTGATACCTCTAGCTTTGTTTTTCTTTTTCAAAATTGCTTTGGCTATTCGGAGTCTTTTGTGGTTCCATATAAATTTTAGAATTTTTTTGTTCCAACTCTGAAAAAAAAAGTTGTTTTTTTGATAGGGATTGCATTAAATCTGTAGATTACTTGAGTAGTATAGACATTTTAACAATATTTGTTCTTTCAATCTATGACCACGGAATGTCTTTCCATTTCTTTGTATCATCTTCAATTTCTTTATAGTTTTCAGAGTACAGGTCTTTCTCCTCTTTGGTTAAGTTCATTTCTGGGTATCTTATTTTTAGTACAATTGTAAATGAGATTGTTTTAATTTCTCTTTCTGCTGCTTCGTTATTAGTGTATAGAAATGCAGTGGATTTCTGTATATTGATTTTGTATCTTGCGACTTTACTGAATTCATTTATCAGCTCCAGCAGTTTTTTTGGTATAGTCTTTCAGGTTTTTTATATACAGTATCATGTCATCTGCAAATAGCGAAAATTTTACTTCTCCCATACCAATTTGAATGCTTTTTATTTCTTTGTGTTGTTTGATTGTTATGGCTAAGACTTCCAGTACTATGTTGAATAGAAGTAGTGAGAGTGAAGATACTTGTCTCGTTCCTGACCTTACAGAGAAAGATCTCAGTTTTTCCCCATTGACGATAATGTTGTGGTTTTTCATATATAACCTCTATTATGGTGAGGTATATTCCCTCCAGACCTACTTTGTTAAGAGTTTTTGTCATGAATGGATATTGTACTTTGTTAAATGCATTTTCTGCATCTATTGAAATGATCATATTGTTTTTACCCTTACTCTAATTGGTGTAATGTATCATGTTGATTGATTTGTGAATATTGAGCCACCTTTGCATCCGAGGAAAAAATCCCACTTGATCGTGGTGAATGATTTTTTTCATGTATTGTTGGATTTGGTTTGCTGATATTTTGTTGTGGATTTTTTATCTATGTTCATCATAGATATTGGCCTGTGGTTCTCTTTTTTAGCGGTATCTTTATCTGGTTTGGTATTAGGGTGATACTGGCCTCATAGAATGAATTTGGAAGTTTTCCTTCCTCTTCTAATTTTTGGAATAGTTTGAGAAGATTAGGTATTAACTATTCTTGAAGCCATCTGGTCTTGGACTTTTGCTTGTTGGGATTTTTTTGGATTACTGATTCACTCTCTTTTCTGGTAATTGCTCTGTTCAAATTTTTTATTTCTTCCTGCTTCAGTGTTGGTAGGTTATATGTTTTTAGGAATTTGTCCATTTCTTCTAGGTTTTCTAATTTGTTGGCATATAGTTTTTCATAATATTCTCTTACAATTTGGTTGTATTTCTGTGATGTTGGTTGTTATTTCTCCTCTTTCACCTTTTTGTTTGTTTATTTGTTTGTTTTGATGAGTTTTGCTAGAGACGTTATCAATTTTGCTGATCTTCTCAAAGAACCAGCTCCTGGTTTCTTTGATCTGTTCTATTGCTTTTTTAATTTCTACATAATTTACTTCCACCTTTATCTTTATTATTTTCTTCTTCTGGTTTTGACTTTTGTTTGTTCTTTTTTTTTTTTCTGGTTCCTTTAGGTGTAAGATTAGCTTGTTATTTGAGTTTTTTTCTCGCTTCTTGAGGTAGGCTTGTATTGCTCTAAAGTTCCCTCTTAAAACCACTTTTGCTACACCCCAAAGGTTTTGTACCACTTGTTTTCATTTTTCTTTGTTTTCAAGTACTTTTTGATTTCTTTAATTTCTTATTTGACCCATTCATTGTCTAGTAACATGTTATTTAACCTCCATGTATTTGTGGCCTTTCCATATTTTTTTTTTAGTGGCTGATCTCTCTAGTTTCTTAGCATTGTGGTTAGAAAAGATGCATGATGGGGCGCCTGGGTGGCTCAGTCGGTTAAGCGTCCGACTTCAGCTCAGGTCACGATCTCGCGGTCCGTGAGTTCGAGCCCTGCGTCGGGCTCTGGGCTGATGACTCAGAGCCTGGAGCCTGCTTCCGATTCTGTGTCTCCCTCTCTCTCTGCCCCTCCCCCGTTCATGCTCTGTCTCTCTCTGTCTCAAAAATAAATAAATGTTAAAAAAAATTTTTTAAAAAGAAAAGATGCATAGCATGGCTTCTATATTTTTTAATTTGTTGAGGCTTTTTTTGCAGCCTAATATGTGATCTATTCTGGAGAATGTTCCACACACACATCTCCTTCTAAGATGGGCTGGGCTTGCCTATTCCCCCTCTCTCAAGTTATAGGCAGTTCCTGAGTTCCTCAGAAATATCTTGCTCTAGGATACTTCCAGAAAGCTCACTCTGGTTGATGGAACACAGCTTCCTCATTCCCCAAATTCCTGCTCTATGATATTCAAATTTATATCCACATTAATGACAATGGGTATTTTTCTAAATTTTATTGAAAATAAAAAAAATATTTTTTTATTTTATTTTGAGAGAGACAAAGCAAGGGAGGGGCAGAGAGAGAGGGAGAGGGAGAATACCAAGCAGGCTCTGCACTCATGAACCATGAGATCATGACCTGAGCCGAAATAAAGAATGAGTCGCTTAACCAACTGAGCCACCCAGGCACCCCAATGAATTTCTAATAATAATAAAAATGAACAATATTTAAAAAATCAGATTGGGGTGCCTGGGTGGCTCAGTTGGTTGAGCGTCTGACTTCAACTTAGGTCATGATCTCACAGTTCATGGGTTCATGCCCTGCATCAATCTCTGTGCTGACAGCTCAGAGCCTGGAGCCTGCTTCAGATTCTGGGTCTCTGTCTCTCTCTGCTCCTCCTCCACTTGCACTCTGCTTCTGTCTCTCAAAAAAATGAATAAACTTAAAAAAAATTAAATCAGATTAGAAAGCAGATATATAGCATGATCCCAATCTATGTCAAAAGATAAATATGGATGGAAAACGCCTGAAGAGATAAACACACAGTTTCATTTTCTGTTTTCTCCAAAATCTTTCATTCATTCATTCATTCATTCATCCATTTATCATGCGGTGTTTGAGTGTCTTGTGTGCCGCCCAGTGCCACCCTAAAACTTTGCTTCCTGACCTCATCTTTCCTGAGCTCCAGAAGTATAATAGTCTACACTTCACTAGATCTGCTCAGTGTTAGTGTTCATCTGTACACACATGACCAGGCTCAGACATCATACATAGCCCACTAGCATAAACCAGAGCCCAAGAATCCTGGTAGTCCAATCCCTCCTTCTAAAGGGAAGGGGGAAGTAGTCGAGTAGAATTATCCTGATGTTTTGATCATTTCAGCCACCGTCTCACTTGTGCGTTCACTTATTTTTAAATTTGAGTATAGCTGACACACAACGTTGCATTACTTTCAGGTGTACAACATAGTGATTCAGCAACTTTATGCATTATGCTATGCTCACCACAACTGTGGCTGCCTTCTGAGATTTGTGTCTTCCTGACTGAGCTCATTGCCAAGATGGTGTAAAAAGAGTTAAAGATTTGACAAATCTTGGGAAGTCTCATTCATGGTTTCTCTCATGGGCATGAACTGCAGAGTTCACTCACTTTCTACAATTGTGCTGTTAAGTTTCATGCACTTTTCCGGACATGCCCAAATGCTGGGAGTGGATTTCCACACAGGATTTCCCTAGGGATGAAGCAGGTCATAGAGTATTTCCTGACTGTTATATCTGGATAGGGTCTCATATTAGCCCTGCCCTCTCTTTACTCAGTTAATGCCTTGTTATTCCTCAGGTCCTAGATTAAACATCATTTCCTGTGGGAAATTTCCCCAACACACACTAGCCCAGTCGGGTAATTGTGCTATCTGATCTACTCTCACAGCACACTGACTTTCCCTATGATAGTAACTACAATACTTGATCATACTGCTGGCTTCACTATCTTACCCTTTAGACTGCAAGCTCAAGGAAGTTGAGGATAAGGTCTGAGGGTTTTTGTTTATTTGTTTCTTTGTTTACAATTGTAATATGTTATACCTCTAAAGTCTTCATGTTTGTATTTTTATTTATGTTCAAAAGTGACATGGATTGTTAGTGCTGACTTTTACTATATACCAAAGAATATCCTCACCCTTTTATAATTTTGTTATAATTTACTTTGATTTGGGTCTTACCAAATGAGTTTCCACATACTATTAAAATTGCAGAAGCTTGTATACTTATATTAATGAGAAAGTTCATTCTTTAATTTATGTTTTATCTCATAACACCTATCCATGAAAGAAAAATTAATACAGAATATCAAAGAACATATCTTTCATAATCCTACCGCACAACTAGTGCATTTTTCTTATAAAAAATAATGGTGAGATAAATGACATTGTCAGTTCCCTTGCTAAAGAAGGCATTTCAGATTTGTGTTTAGAACAGCTTATTTACAGGGGTGCCTGGGTGGCTCAGTCGGTAAGCGTCTGACTTCCACCCAGGTCATGATCCCACAGTTTGTGAGTTTGAGCCCCACATCAGGCTCTGTGCTGACATCCCAGAGCCTGGATCTTGCTTCAGATTCTCTGTCTCCCTCTCTCTCTGCCCCTTCCCTGCTCACACTCTGTCTCTCTCTGTTTCTCAACAATAAATAAATGTTAAATTTTTTTTAATCTTTAGAATAGCTCATTTATGAGTTTGTCCTTGTGCCCCCAAAACTCATATGGGTACTTTTTAGGTTTTTATGAATAGATCTTAATGACTACTTTGATGTGTGTACACATGAGTATTTCTGTGTGTTTGTGTATTTCTAAAACACTTACCTATGTTTCCATATACCCTTTCATTTACAGGCATCCTTTGTTTTATTTTTATCTTTCAATAAGTTTATGTCTGTAGTGAAGACTAAAATTAAGTATTTAGGCTGACGAATTTTATTGCTTCCATGCTCTTGTGCACATTATTAACCATTTCCTTAGGGCACATTTCAAGACATATAATTGCTGCCTCACATGTGTATACACATGCTTAATTTAATTCTCCACCTGCCACCCAGAAAAGTTGTACCAATTTAAAGTCCATAAACTGGAATTAAGTGAAAAAAAAGCCTCAGGGAAGTGAGGAGCATGGCTGCACTGATGTCCTGTTAGAAAGTACAGGCCTTAGATTGCACTGAGCAGCATCTTTAAGGTCACAATAATTAAATACATCTCAGAGTGGTCAGTAGTAAATGGTGATATTAAACACAAGCACATCATGAAACAGCATGGGGGTAAATAATGGCAAGTGTAGTCACCTTGGATTACAGTTGTGATTTGATGTAGAATATATAAAAAATGTTTTTAAAATGCTTGTATAATAGTTATTATGAGAGAAATTGTACCCCAAGGCCAGAACCATATTTGGCCAAAGTTAATCCAGGTTATCACTGAACTAATGTGTGGGTCAAATGTTCTCCTACTTTATCTCATCAGCAGAAGGAGACTGTTCTGTTCACTGATCACAAGGATCTTCTGAAAGAAGGATACAGCTCTGTTTTATTATCTGAGCACTCATTACCAAAGATACCGTGATAAAGAGAAAGATGCTTAGACTTTGCAAGATGTTGCAGATGCCTGCTCTTAATGCTTAGCACCTCTTTTGAAACCTAAAAGTTGGTACTTTCCCATTTTTGATGTCTAAGAGATAGAAAGGTTCAAATAAATGACTTGAGCAGAGATTGTTGATTTTGATGCTGGATTGGCCTGGGTTGGTCCCCAAGAGAAACTTCTGAAAAGTAAAAGGTTTACTTAAGGGTCATATGACGGAGGCAGAAAACAAGCAATTCCAGACATTCTGCTTTAGACCCTGTAAACAGAGAGTCATTACTTTTCCTACTTGTACGTAAGCTTTTCTTTCTTTTTCAACAGATATAGTTTGGCACAACAGAGAACACTACTACTCAGCCAAATGCTGTAGAAAGAGGCCTGAATAGAGGCCTGAAAAAGGTTTGTTCCATTATATTACATGAGAATTTGCAAGAGGTAGACAAAGGCATTACATAATACTGTTTAGTTTTGAGGGCTAGACTTTCACATTTTACTTCAGACACTCCTAGAATGATTGACATTTTTTACAATTACCATCAACATTTTTAAAGTTTACTTATTTTGAGAGAGAGAGAACCAGCGGGGGAAGGACAAAGAGAGAGGGAGAGAGAGGATCCCAAGAGGGGCTTGATCTCATGAACTGTGAGATCATGACTTGAGCCGAAATCAAGAGTGGGACACTTAACCAACTGAGCTATCCAGGCGCCCCTGCCATCAACATTTTTTTCATGCTTTACCATATATTACTCTTTGTGATTTGGAATTAAAAATCAAGTTTTTTAATGGTCAAGATATAAAATAAGAGGGAAATAAGGAAAAAAAAAGGATTCCCATGATAATATGAGTTTTACAACAGTGCTCACTTTTTTTTCAAGTAAAATTTCAATTCCCAACAAAATGCCATTTTCTACTCTTTCATGTTTTATGTTTTTCCATAGATACACTCCGTGTTAAGCTATCTTCATTCATGTCATTCTGATTAAGTGAATTATGAACTGGCTATTCTTATTACATAGAGATCTTATAGCACAGAGTCCTCTGAAAGAGAGTCAAATTGCTAATGTTTAAACTACTATTTAAAGTTATTGTCTATTATTCTAATATTGAAAGGGCAGATGCACAAAAAGGTGAAGGTATATGGAATGCCCATTGAAATAACACATCAAAGAAAGTAAAAAGGATAAAACACCTTGATCAATCCAGTTTCCTTATTTTTGGTTGACGAAACAGAAGCTAAAAGAGGTTCAGTGACTTGTTGATGGTAGAGCTGATTTATCGATGAGAAAAGGCTAGGTATCAGAAACAGAAATCAGCAATGATTCTGAAAAACTGACATGTATTTTCCACTCTCCCTGTGATAGACCTCCAACTTTCCTTCAATTTCCCACCACCACAAATAATCCTCATACATATTCCCTTATTTAGCTATATAAAAAATGACTCTGAGGTATACATCCAGGAATGGAATTGCTGTACCATTGGTATGACTAAGCACTTCTATATAGATCCCCAGAATGAATTCACTAGTATATACTCCTACCAGCAGTGTGACCAGTCTTCATAACCTCCAGCAACACCATTCTAATTTTTGATTGTTTATGAGATAAGTGATATTTCATTTTTGTTTAACTGGAAACTACTAATGACTTTGAGTCCTAAATACTTAAAATATATACAGTGTGATTTGGTTAAACTTCTGAGCTTTAAAAAATTCCTTGGGGCACCTGGGTGGCTCAGTCGGTTGGATGTCCAACTATTGATTTAGGCTCAGGTCATAATCTCACAGGTCAGAAGTTTGAGCCCTGTGTCAGGCTCCATGCTTACAGTAAACTTTGTAAAAAAAATTTTTTTTTATAATTTAAATAAATAAATAAATAAAATTATTTACCACTAAGCTATATATTAGTTTTTTTGTACAAATACCATGGTATGTTTTTTGTTTTTATTTTTGTTTTTCTAAAGTTTATTTATTTTGAAAGAAAAAGAAAATGGGGTAGGAGCAGAGAGAGAGAGAATTCCAAGCAGGCTTTTCACTGTCAACACAGAGCCCAAAGTGAGACTCAAACTCACCAGTCATGAGATCATGACCTGAGCCAAATCAAGAGTCACTTAACTGACTGAGCCACCCAGAGGCCCCATGGTGGAGTTTCTTTACTTCATATTTTGTGATGGTAAGATGATCAAAAGTTACATTTTAATGAAGAATTTACTGACTCTCCAAACACCACTTCCTGAATAATATATATTATCTAATGGTTAAAAATGCCATAAAACCTTTTTAAGACTGAGTTTTTATTCTATTGTATTAAATTGTATATCAGATTTTTCCACCAGTCTTATCCTGTTTTAATATTGTTATTTCGTAGAACACTTTAATATCTAAAAAGTAACATTTCCCCCATTATTTGCTCTCTGGAAAGTCAAGAGTAACAACACAACAATAAATGAAGATAGTATTTATTGAGGATTAGCAATGTATCTAACACTTTACTTACATTATAACACTTAATTCTCTATTACACATAGTGGTGTAAATACTGTTCTTATCCCCATATGAAAGGAAATAAACGTGAAATACAGAAGATTCAACTGCTATAACGTGGAACCTAGTGTCAAACCGACGTCTTCAGCCCATACTCCTAACCACTGTTCTATGAAAATGAATTGTATGAAACAGTCAATACTGGACCATTTCTGACCAAAATAATATCAATTTCTTATTGCCCAATCTAATATACAGCATTTTTCATTTTAGAAATGAGGCCATCCTGGAGGAAGAAACATGTCCATGGTACAATAACTGGTAATGGGTGTACCGTCTGAATCCCTGATCTTCAATCTCCAGTCTTCTAACCATCAGAGACTTACTGTTATTTATTTCCTGGATTCAGTAGGAAACTTTCTCTGATGGCCCACTAGAAGGTAACATAAGAGAAAGGAGAGCACATGAAATTAAAGGAAAAGGAATAATGTTTATTTTTACCTTTTCCCATATTTATCAGGTGATCCATCCTACAATTCAGAAATAATGCTGAAGCTCACAGATAATTAAGAATGTATTTACATTTTATTTGTTGCTGTCAACATCTTCAAATATTCTCTATAAAAATTTCCTATTTAATTTATACTAAAATCATATCTTTAATGGGAGAGACAGGAATAGTATTTATTCAAAGACTACTGTGTTCTAGACAATACTAAAGGTGTTGCAATCTTTACATTGCATTAGCTCTGTGAGTGTACAATGTACTATATCTACTAAAAATATCATTTTTCACAACATAAAAGAAATACACTTTATTTACCAAAAAAACATTTCATGAAATAGCTGATACAGAACTAATCCAATTCTGTATTCAATCACATAATTTGAAAAAAGGAGATATTCTTTAAGTTTTATTTTCTAAATTTTTAATGTTTATTTATTTTTGAGAGAGAGACTGACAGAATGCAAGTGGGTTAGGGGCAGAGAGAGAGGGAGACACAGAGGCAGAAGCAGGCTCCAGGCTCTGAGCTGTCAGCACAGAGCCCGACGCGGGCCTCGAACTCACGTGAGATCATGACCTGAGCCAAAGTCGGAAGCTCAACTGACTGAGCCACCCAGGCACCCCAAGTTTTATTTTCTAACTGATGACTAACAAATATAAATTTCTTTCTTTCTCTCGTTCTTTTATTCATTCAACAAATACTTACTCTACCTTCAGTAAGTGCAAGGCACTGCCAGATCAAACCATATCTCCATCACAGGCTTTTCTTCAGATTTCCAAGCCCTGCTATCCAACTATAGCCTAATACATATTTACATGTATGACCAGGCATGGACACTTTATCAAGCTAATTCAAATTAGACAATACCTGAACTCTGAAAGCTTACCATCTAAATAAAAGGCTACATGGTATTAGCATGGAGAGAGCATAGGGTTTGGAAATAGGCAAACATGGGTTAAAATTCCTGTTCTGCCACTCATTTACAGTGTGTAAACTTGGAATGTTTACTTAGCATCTCCAAGACCTAACTTCCTGATCCGTACAAAGGGATTGTTATCCAAGTTTCAAAGGAAAGCATATGGAAAGTAGTGCGCTCAATCATTCTGACTGAAAATTTAACACGTTTTTTCCCACTCCATCTCTTCTCTTTTTTAGCAGAAATAACTCTGCCATTAACTCAGTAACATAACTATGTCATAGGGAACATTCAGAAATGTACAACAAAAAGAAAACTAACCGTATGCTTATATCATGAATGTGATCCAATATCATTTCTGTATAATGGAACTAGTTGGCTGATAGGGTTCAATCATTGTGCTTTTCCTAACCCATTTTGGACTTTTTAGACTGACATGATGAATACCTATGGCTTGGGAGGGTCTAGTATTCCTTGAGCTTCAGAATGTTAAGATATAGTAGAAACATCATGCATAATGATGAATCTGCAGGAAGGAGACAAGAACAAGAGTCAGGAACTCTGTCTGTGTCCCAGTTCCTAAGTGATACATGATGGAAGAACAAAGCACTCCCAAGCATTCAGAAATGTTGTGGAGATCAATGAGATCTCCATTTCTGCAAGCACTCTGAGTCTCAGAAGAGAAAGAAGAAGCTCTCTTATGTGCAAAGAATCAATTTGACAAGAATTATATGTAAGAAGATTAGGCCTCTAGAGAGTAGTCACCTGATACATGCTTTCCATTAATTTTATCTTATAAATGCCCTAGGTACCTGATAGAATTCAGAGGCCACCCAAAAATACATGAAGCCTACCCATTAGGGAACAAGCTAAGGGAACTCTCACTATGATAACCTCTTTACATGGTCAATTAATTTAATTATGCCAGCAAGTCTCTGAGATAAAGATTGTCCTGGAAGAAGGATTGTTCTGAGAGAGCAGTGCTCTATAAATACGCACACACACACACACACACATAGATGTGTTGTTTGTATCTCTGCTCCTGCCTACAATTTTCTGCATGCCTTTCTGCAGTTTCATTGCTACCCTTTTGTTGGGGATTCTTTTATCTCTAAATTTGGACCTTTACTGAACAATTTAAGCTCAATTTTATGTTATTATAATAACTGAACTGGGTTCCCACCTTTGCTAATAGGGAAATGGATGTACTAAATGCTAATGAATGTTATTGTGACTGTCTGGAACAACGGTACATCCCATTCTAGAGAGGTAATCATGACAACAAGGTGTCCAAACAGCCAATATTCAGAACCCTTTCTTTCTCTTAAAATATGGTATATTTTTTCTTATTCTAAGGTTTATTTCCTTCTCTTCTCCCTTGCTTCTGCTCTGTAACAAATTGAATTGTAGCAGTAGCTCATGTATAGTCATTTTAATTGTATTTGATACTAAAAGTCCGTTGGTAATTATGGAATACTGCAGCACCCCCTGGATGTTGATCAAATTCTTACTTCCAAAGTGAAAGAAGTCAGTCCAAGATATGAAATAATCAGAGAGAAAGAGGACATTTCATTCCTTTCTTTATATTTCAAAACCATGGGACCATTCTTACCACTCTTCAAAAAAAGAATACAGTCACATTGCATCATATGCAGACATTAGCCTTTAAAACTCATTAACTATGTAGTATCATCTGTAAGCAACTCTCTGTCTTTTGGAATTTTTAAATATAATCTTAAACTTGTGTCTTTCTTTTCTGAGAGTTCCCCATATAGGAGAGGACCTTTCACAAGGTGGGTCAGGGAGTCATGGTTCATCAGATCTTGAGAGCTTTCACAAATAATATATATATATATATATATATACATATGTGTATATATATATAGTCTTTCCCATATTCTACCAATCCAAATGTAGGCAGTGTTTGGTTATCTGCTGCTCCATAACAAGTCACTCCAAACACAGACGCTTAAAACATCAACATTTTATTATTATTCTTTGTCATGATTCTGTGGTTTGGTTAGGTGGTTCTTTTGTTTAAGGTGGCCTCAGCTGGAGTGCTGGGATGGTCAAAAGGTCAAAAATAGTATCACATACTAAAGACTCAGATGCATGCCACTGACTTGGAGCTCAGTTGGAGCTAGCAGCAAGGAGACTCAATTCTCCACGTGGACCCTTCCACGTTACTGCTTGTAATTACTCCTCACAGCATGGCAGCTGAGTTACAGAAAAAGGAGAATTCCAAGAGATAAAGGTGAAAGCTGAAGACTTTTTAGCGCACAGACTTGGAAACTCTACAGCATTACTTCTGCTGAATTTTATTGGTCAAAAATAAATACAGGGACTCTGGAAAGATTCAAGGAAAAGGAAAATAAACTTATATTCTTGACTGGTTAAACGCAAGGTCACATTCCAAAGGAGCACGTGGAATGACAGATATCGTTGCCACCGTCTTAAGAAACATGATCTACCACAGACAGCAATTTGAAGCACCATCTCTCCCAGACTTTTACAATGTCCTTTGCCCCATAATCCACTTCAAGCTTCTCCCACAAAGATCCTACCTCTTCTCACCCCCAACCAGAGGAAGTCATGCTTTCATCTTTCATAGAAATCTGTATTCTGTATTCTGTATTCTGTTGAGTCCTCAGGCCTCAGTCATCCTTCCCTGTGTCAAGTACTACTTGACACAATGATAGAATGTTCAGATACAATTTACCTTCATTCAAGTTTTTACTGATAATTTGGTACTCATCTAAGTAGGAAGGGCATTGCTTAATCACTATACTATTTAGTTTATATCACAGTCATCACTATAATTAAAGGAAGCCATATGAGGTTAGATAACATCCCAGAAGCCTTAGCACATGCCAGAAAACTTCTTTAGATTGACTCATTTTCTCTTTGGAAAAAAATTCTTTAAAGAAGGCAGCAATATTTTACATTTTTCAGATGATTAACCTTAGGTTTATAGAAAGTAAATAACTTTTCTAAGGATGAGCACATAAGAAATGGCAATAAGATGATTCTAACTCTCATTCTCCCTATATGCCTTTCTGCTAGATGTGTTTTCAGGGTTCAGGGAGTGGTTGCTTTAAACGTGTTAGTCATGTTGTCCAAGGTAGATGAAGAGGGGGGAAAAGAGGAGGAAGAGGAGGAGGAGGAGGAGGAGGAAGAAGAGCAGAAGGAGATGGGGAAGAGGAAGAGGAGGGGGAAAGAGAAGGGAAAAAAGGAAGAAAAACATGACATCAACATACAATGTGAAACTATGCCCCTTAGCCTAAAAAGCTAGAATAGAGGAATATCATAGTGATAACTTTTTAAATATCCTTTAATAATGGTGAAACTTCTGGAGGCTTAGATAAGTTGCTTATCCCAAATCACCAAACATATAAATGTGAGAGCAGAGATACAAAACTAAAACCGACACTGAGAGCCCTGCCCCTTACACTAAGTCCTGCATTTACTAGGGTTTCAATTTTGTAGATTTCTGATCTCCTGCTTAGCTGACTTTGAGGTTTATACAATTAGCAATGATGCACTCTTATTTGGTCCAAATTTATTTATGAACTTTGTGCATAAGCAAAATGTAAACACATTCTATATGACAAAAATTATCATGAATACAATTAAAAGCCATGAAAAATCTTGAGAGAAAATATTTGTAAAGTATAATATAAAAGTGGTCAATAATCTTAATATATAAAATGCACTTACACACCAACAGAAAAATAGGGTAAGGATATGAACACTTTTTTAAATTTATTTATTTTGAAGGGGAATTAAACAACTGAGCCACCCAAGTGTCCCAGATATGAACAACTTTTGTGTGTTTATATATACATAGGTGCTAGTATAATAAAAACAAACAAATTATTAAAGGATTTTTAGATCAAAAGATATCTTTGGAAAAAGAGAGGTAATATAAACAGATTCACCTTATTCATGTCTGCATTATTTAAATTTTTTACAATTATTTATTTCTGTCACATGTCTTAAAGAGTTCTGAAAATGTGGATTCTAAGAATGTTTCCTTTACTGAAAAAAACTTCCAGACAGATGTCTGGAGTAATGATCCTCACCTTTGTTTCCTTCTTTTGTCTGAGATATTTAAGTTTCATTTCTGGTTCTGATCAAGAGCTGAAATTCTGCTATGTTTTGTAAAATTCCTCCAATAAATAAATATAATTTTTACAAGGAGGGAAAAATATGGCAGGTGTGAATTTTCAAGACACAATAAAGTACACAGTATATAAGAAGTGTCACTTTGTGTATTTTCTATATTGTAACTAAATCTAATCTCCATTTTGAGCTCCAAGTCTGTTGTGAGTAGGAAGTATATTGTCTCCAATTTAGTGTAAATTCAGTTCTTCTCATTTTTCTTTGTTAATGTATGATAAATCCAACCCATCAATATGTCTCCACTTCTCATTATATGACATCTAAATTATCAGAGCTTATGTAGTGTTTTGATCTTTACTACTCTTGGTGACATCCCTAAGATATTTTAATTAATTCCCATCTAAACCATAAAGATATGGTTCATGTTGCCATGCTGAAGCCTCTCAACTTGACCATGAGACTGGCTCAGCACCATAGGCACTCTTGCTCAGCTAACTTTTGAGCCTGCTGGGAACACAGAAAAACTGGACTATGTTCCACACCTCTGAAAGATATGGGAAACTCAGTGGAGCTACCTTGGACATTCTCTGACCTTCATATGAAAGAAAGCCATTTCTATTATACCATACCCACATTAGGGCGACACCAAGAATTCCTGTGAGGCTATAGTTTCTCAGGTATCCAAACAGGAAGAGGGAAATATCACAAGGTAAAAATATATGTGAGAGGGCAGGAAATATACCAGATAATATTTCATCTTGCCACATTTACTACCCCTAGCAAATCCTTTTCCCTCACAAAGAAAATATAGGTATCACCCCTTAAAGAAGGTAAGAATGAAGTTGCTGTAAAAATTTGTCTACAATAGTAACTCCCATATACAAATCAGCAGGCAGGTATTATCCTCCCCAGGGTCCCCTTTTGTCAGGTGGATAAGGATGGATACTGGATATATTTTTCTACCCTCCTCATTTAAGGGTGGTTACTTGTTCTTCCACACCTAATTGCTGTCAGACAAATTATTTTTATTTAACCACCCCCATTCATGATTCAGTGATGTAATGTAAGCCCCTTACGTCTGGGACTTAAATTTCAGCCTCAAATGATTTACCCCACACCGAATCGATTAAGAAAACCCTAATATAGCTGAGTTTACCTTCAATTAGCAAGATTAGGTTTTTTGCAGTAGACAGAATGGGGCTCAAATGCAGACTAAGATTAGTTATATAAAAACAGAAATTTCTTTACCAGATGAGTTTTAAATCCTAGAAATTTATACCTGTTAAAAATCAATAAAAATTATTTCTAAAGAAATGATGAAATAGTTTATATAGTATAATCTCAAATACTTTGAATAATGGATATGGATAGAAAAATATAGAAGGATATACATTCAATGTTACTTACTGGTGACTCTCAAAATCTGTAATTCATCTAATCATTCATTCATTCGAGAAACATTTATAGGGAATTATTATGTGTAATTCCCTAGCTTCATCTCATAATTTATTTCTCCTAAATTCCAAACTCATATACCAAACTCTGTATTACACATGCCTATTTGAAGAAGACAGATATTACTAACCAACTCAATATCTATGGCCCCACATGGACTGTACCAAACAAGTTTAAATTTTTTTTCAACGTTTATTTATTTTTGGGACAGAGAGAGACAGAGCATGAATGGGGGAGGGGCAGAGAGAGAGGGAGACAGAGAATCGGAAACAGGCTCCAGGCTCTGAGCCATCAGCCCAGAGCCTGACGCGGGGCTCGAACTCACGGACCACGAGATCGTCACCTGTCTGAAGTCAGACGCTTAACCGACTGCGCCACCCAGGCGCCCCTGTACCAAACAAGTTTAAACCAACTTTGGTCCTGCCATCCTAAAAGTTCACCATAAAAGGAAGGCCATATGGCAAAGTGGAGAGAGCTTGGGCCTTTAAGTCAGATACCACTGGGTTAGAACTCCTCTGCTTCTTATTGACTACAAACTTGGAAAATTTAATTAACTTCTCTGAGCTTCACAGAGCATACTTAGTGAAAAGGTGAATATTAAAGAGATCCTGATGTCCACCGTACAACGTTTTTGAACATAGACTAAAAGCGGGTAAAATGCCTAACAGAGTTTCTGGCCCATCCTTGGCACTCAGCACAAGTTTACTTCCTATCCCATTCCCTCCATTCTATAGCAGACGTGGCATTGCCATAAACACAATTGAACAACTATGTGATGGAAAACATTTGGAATGGCTACAATAGAAAGTAAAACCAACAGACATTTACTTTGTGTAGGAAACACAGCTCACTAGTTGTTATATTGGACAAAACAACATGAAATTGCTGAAATTCAGTCATTTTTGAACTACCAAAACAATTTCATATTTTTCAATCTAATAGAATGACTTGTGTGTTGAGTTCAAAGAGGAAAGGATATTGACTATCCTTTGAACTTTTTCCCCCTCTTCTCTTTCTGTATCTCAAAGAAGACATTGCAAAGTCCATAATATGGGTGCTTCTGCTATCCTTTTAGCCCCAGAAAGACTATGAGAGCATGAAGCTACAGAGATAAATACATTAGGCAGGATGCCAGAGAGAGGGCCTGAAGAGCTGCCTGATTCCAAGACTGGAAGTATCCTGATAACAGGACGTTTGGTGAGTCACTTCCCCTCTTTTGGCCTGGACTGATCACGAGGATGAAATTGGGGAGCCCACCCAACCATCCTGGAGAGCTGTGGAGATCCTTGAGACTCAAGCTGGGCAAGCACTCTGGGTTTTCAGCTGGGAAGATCTGTTAAGGCCAATAAATTATTTTAACAGAAATTAATTTGCAAGAATAATAGAACACTACACATTAAGCACTCAAGTGGCTATTATTTATGAAATGTCAACAAGCATTTGTAAAACACAAATGACAGTCGGACATGAATCCTGCTCTTTACAGAACTAAGAAAACTCATGTGAGCTGTACCTGCTAGTGTGTTATAAGCTTTCCATGTGCTAGCTCTTTTAATACTTAAAGTAAACCTATGAGGCAATATTTACATATGTAAATAAATATTTACAGTATTTATGTATGTAAATAAATATTTACAGTATGTAAGCAGCAGAGCCTAGAATTCACCTCTGGCCTCTGTATTTCCGCAATCTGTACTCTTTCCTCTCCAAAACATTGGCATGGGGCTAATTCAAGTTCCTAGAGTGTTCAGCCCTAGCCTTTTAGCCCAAATAACAAGCATGACATGTCTATTATAAACACCAACAAGAAATAAAAAACATTGAATCAGTACTTGTGGGTGTATAACACGACATGTAAAGGGAGTAATGTGAGTGAAGCCATGGAATTCAAGAGAACATTTGGTCTGCTTGAGAATTTGAATTGGGCTGCTGGGGCTGGACACTGCAGAAAGGAGTTCTTTGGACTAGGATGGTCCCATCAGTCAAAAATGCAAATATATATCTCAGGCAACAATATAGAACAACTGCAAAGCCAAATAAGTTGTAAATATTATTTGAAGCTTAATGTTATTCACTATCCATTCACACTCATAACTTAGATCAAATTTTAAAAGCAAACTTTAGTAGACACAGAGGTAAGTTGGGTAAGATACTTCCTTGAGTCTTCATAAATCTATCTACGAGAGATGCACAAAATTTGAAAGAAATAGCTTTCTCTTTGCTGTTATCTTCTAACTCAAATTGAAGGTTGAATTTTCTCATCAGAATTGTGGAATATGTCCTTTTTGTTCATCTTCAAATGCCCCTAGGTTAATAATGAACTGGGAGATGAAAGTCACATCAGTGGTAGAGTATGGGGAGTGGTTGTCCAGAATAAGTTTTGCAATTTATGTCTATGTTTGTGTGAATGTGCGTATGTGTGCATGTGCATTTATACCTAGATCAATGTTGTGTATTTATCTTTTGTTGCTGTTTCCATTCTTTCAAACTTCCTCTTTTGTTCTCTAATTCAAATCTTTGTCAAAGCAGTTAAGGTGAAATTCAAATACATACAGCAAATGTATTTGGATTGACTTCCTTGGCAGTTCTGTATAATATGTTCTTGATGTCAATCTTTCTGACTAAGAAGTGGACCCACAAAATGTTGATAGATATTATGGTGACAAGCTAAAACATCTCTCAGACATCATATAACATTTTAAAGATATAAACCAGAAATAAAAGGGAGAACTTTAAGGTCAAGATAATGGAAATTCTAGGCAGCCAATATTTGAATTCTGACTCTCCATTTAAGAAAAAAAGGAGGGTTTAATTTTTGTTTTTCCTTATACAAAGTTTCCCTCATCATTCATTCGTTTATTTATTCATTCATTCTTATATTATTCCCAATGCTGGTAGAATCTAGTGTTCAGTTCTTTTCATTTGAAGTTCTGCTCACATTTTGTTGATGAATTTAAGTTGCTACAATAGCCCTTGTATATTGGTATCATTTTTCCTTAACAAATTCAAGGAAAGAGTCTAATTATAAAATGGTAACTGAGAGAAAGAAGCCTTTTCATTTCTTCATTTCTTTTCCAAACTCACTCCTACAAACAAGCAACTCTTCTGAACAATCCTGGCAGTCAGAGACATCATTTGCAAACGTCAAACTTCAGACCCACCACCTGTCCCTGCCATGACTCATAATATAAACATAGACCCTCTGTGTAGCCTGTTTCCTAGAAGTTAAAAACATAACTCACAGCTGGTGTCTCCCCTTCTGAGAGGCCACTGTGTATGAGAGGCCCTTTCATGGAGTGAGCCAGGGTCCAGCAAAGCCTTGCATAAATTTTCAGTCTTAAGAGCCTTCACAAGCTTATGTTTTTCTCCAAATGTATTAGTATAATCTGAAGCACCATCGCTCCAAGATCCCTATAAAGTCCTAAGGGACATCCCCATCATCCACTTCAAGCTTCTGCCACAAATATCCTGCCTCTTTTCCTCACCCTCATCAAGATGCAGTTATTCTTCACTCTTGCCTAGATATTTGTATTCTATTAAAGAGTGCTCAGGCCTCAGTCATCCATATCTGTGAATTAGATTGTGCTTGACACAATGACAGAATGGCCACATTCAATTGCTTCTCATCCACGTTTGATACTATATATTTTGTTTGTTTACTTTCAAAATATTTTTTAGAGCTCTTTTGCTCAGGCCTGTGGTGCCAACAGAATGAGCAAGTGCCAGAAAGCTCGGTAGCTACCAAGGAGATCAGAAGTAGCATGATAAACAATACAAGAAAGCACATTTGGGCACAGCCCTGAAGGCCAACCCTTTTGGAAGTGCTTCTGATGCAAAAGGAATTGTGCTAGAAAAAGTAGGGGTTGAAAGAAAACAGACAAATTCTGCCATTAAGAAGTGTGTCAGGGTCCAGCTAATCAAGAATGGCAAAAAAAAATCACAGCCTTTGTACACAATGACGGTTGTTTGAATTTTATTGAGGAAAATGATGAAGTTCTGGTTGCTGGATTTTGTCTCAAAGGTCATGCTGTCAATGACATTCCTGGAGTTTGCTTTAAGGTTATCAAAGTAGCCAATGTCTTTTGGCCTTATGCAAAGACAAGAAATAAAGACCAAGATCATAAGTTTTGATGGTGAAAACATGACAATAATAAATTTTCATATGCCAACAAATAATTAAATAATAAATAAATTAAATAAATAAATAAATAAAATAGTCTTTAGAAAGAAATAAGGGTTGTATGAATCTCTTAAACCTATTGTCCATAGGAAGACTCTAATTCACTGAGGACAAAGGTTTGTGTAAACAATTCCAGAAAAATAGAGGATGGGCGAAAAGAACAGACCTGATATAGAATTTCTCAAGCTGGGGGCACCTGGGTGGCTCAGTTGGGTAAGCCTCCAATTCTCAATTTCAGCTCAGGTCATGATCTCATTGTTCATGGGTTCCAGCCCCGAGTTGGGCTCTGCTCTGACAGCATGCAGAGCCTATTTGTGATTCTCTCTCCCTCCCACTCTCTCTCTGCCCCTTCCCCACAAGAGTGTGCTCGCTCTCTCTCTCTCAAAAATAAATAATAAATAAAATAAACTTTAAAAAAAGTATTTGGCAGACAGACCAAGGAGTGGATCTGCTGAAAGATTTATAGTGGTTGTTATATATCTGCTTTGACCATCTAGCCCAGGGAGTAGCAAATTTTTTTTTTTTAGTAAAAGGCCATAGAGTAAAGATTTTAGCCTTTTTGGGCTATGTAATTTCTGTCTCAACTACTCAACTCTCCCGTTGCAGTGCCAAAGTATTGTGGGTGTGTTCCAATAAAACTTTATTTATAAAAACAGAGGGTGGGCTGAATTTGGCTCACAGGCCATACTTTACAAACTCTGATCTGGCAAATGGTAAAGTCCATAAGTACATGTACCTGCACATCCAAGCAATCAATACTCAAATTCTAAGAGTTAGTTAAGAGGTGGGGCTCTTATTCCTCAATCCAGTGCCTATCATCTAACTGATTCATGTTATAAATGGATCCTTACCATTGGTTAGTGAGTTGATGCTGAGGTTCCACGGGTACTTTTAAATCACTACAATATCTCTTGGAAGCTGAATCATTATCTTTTCACAAGTGAAGTGAAAGGGTTCAGGATACAAAAGGCTAACACGGAAAAACAGAAATTTCCATCTCCTAATGCTTGCCACCACTCTTCAGTGTAGTGAAATAAATTGATTTTATTCTAAGTATGACTGCAATCCCCTGGAGTGTTTAAGAAGGGTAGTGACATGGTATAATTTAACTTTTTAATTTATTTAACTTTTTAAATTATTTCTCTGGATGGACAAATTATTCAAAAGCAAGATTAGATAAAGACACTAATATCAAGAATAAGACAAGGATCCTGGCTTTTGCCATATCTATTCAACCTAATACTACATGTTCTTATCAGGGAACTTAGGGAAGAAAAAGAAATAAAAGTCATCCAAATTGGAAAAAAAAGTAAAACAATCTCTATTGTCAGATGACAGGATCTTGTATATTGAAAATCCCAAGAAATCCACAAATAGACTATTAGAACTAATAAACAAGTTCAGCAAAGTTCCAGGCTACAAGAACAATATGCAAAAATCATTTGTATATTAGTATACCAGCTATGAACAAGCCACAAATGAAATTTAAAATGATTCCATTTACAATAACATCAAAAAAATATAATACTTAGGAATAAATATAACCAAGGAAGTACAATAATTGCACACTGAAAACTACAAAACTTTATAAAAAAATTTTTTAAAGACATACACAAATGGAAAGGCATTCACATTCATGAATTAGAAGACAGTACTGTTAAGATAGCATACGTCACAAATTTATCAACACATTCAACACAATCTCAGTTGGCTTTTTTTTTGGCAGAAATGCACAAGCTGATCCTTAAATTACTATGCAAATATAAAAGACATAGAATAGATCAGACAATCTTGAAAAAGAGCGAAGTTAGACTATTCAGTGTCCCAGTTTCAAAATTTACTACAAAGCTGTTGCAATCAAGACTGCATGGTGGTAGTATATGAGGACAGACATAAACTCTCACATTTACACTGACTTTCAACAAAGATCCCAGGACCATTCAATGGGAAAAGAATAGTCTTTACAACAAATGGTTCAAGGACAAGTGCATATTCTAACACATAATTAATTTGAACGCCTTTCTCACACCATATACAAAAGTTAATTCAAAGTGGATCAAAGACCTAAGCATTAGAACAAACTACAAAATTCTTAAAAGAAAACATAGGGAGAATTCTGTAAACTTGAAGTAGGCAAGGGTTTCTTAGATATAATACCAAAAACAGAGGCAACAAAGGAGAAAACAGACAAACTTGGCTTCATCAAATTTAAAAACTTTTGTCCTTCAAAGGATACCATCAGGAAAATGAAAAGACAATAGTAGAATGGTAGAAAATATTTATTTGCAAGTCACATTTCTGCAAAAGATTTAGTGTCCAGAAAATACAAAGAATTCTTACAACTTAACAACAAGAAAAAAACTCAATAAGAAAGCAACTCAATGTAAAATGAGAAAAGGTTGGGGGGAGGGGGTTGCACCTTCACTGACCATAATAATAATGCTCTGTTCAAATGGTTTATCACTCCAACTAGAATGCATTTCTAAGGGAGAAATGATGAATGGCTTCATTCCACCTCCTGCTGGAAACTTCCTCTGAATATGAGTTTCTTCCTAAAAGAACTACTGCATTTGGGTTAGTGGCTTCTAAAAGGCCTATGCAGGGGCGCCTGGGTGGCGCAGTCGGTTAAGCGTCCGACTTCAGCCAGGTCACGATCTCGCGGTCCGGGAGTTCGAGCCCCGCGTCGGGCTCTGGGCTGATGGCTCAGAGCCTGGAACCTGTTTCCGATTCTGTGTCTCCCTCTCTCTCTGCCCCTCCCCCGTTCACGCTCTGTCTCTCTCTGTCCCAAAAATAAATAAACGTTGGAAAAAAAAATTAAAAAAAAATAAAAATAAAAAAAATAAAAGGCCTATGCAATTGCACTTTGAATATATGCTATTCCCAGTATTAATATGTGTGGCAAAGCACTTTATATAAGTAAATTCAATTGAGCATACAAGTATTATTTATTGATGAAACTCAATGAGCTAAAGATCAAAAAAATCTATGGAATAATTAAATACATCAGAAGATTAAAGGCAAAAAACATAGTCTTCCTAATAGATGCAAAAAGGAGAAACAAAAAATTTCAACAATAATCTTGATTATTATTACTCAATAAACCAAAACCCCCAAATACTAGTAATAGAATATTGCCATTTATTATAGTAATAAAAACCAAAAGAATTTCAGTTTTTTAAAAATTAGAGAAGAGCTTGAATAGATATTTCTTCAAAGAACATATACAAATGACCGATAAGGACATGAAAAGATACTCAAATTCATTAGTCATCAGGAAAATGCATATTAAAACCTCAATGAGATATCACTCAACACCCACCAGTTTGGCTACAAAAAAAAAGATGGACAATAATAAGCATTGACAAGGATGTGGATAAATTGTAACCCTCTTATATTGTTGATGGGAATGTAAAATGGTACAGCCACTTTGGAAAACAGTTCGGCAGTACCTCAAGATTTAATCAGAGATACCATATGACCCTCCAATTCTACTCCTAAGTATATATATAATTGAAAATACATGTCAACACAAAAATTCATACTTGAATGTTCATAGAATTATTCATAAAAGTTCAAAACTCGAAATAATCCGAATGTCCATCAATTGATAAATGGATGAACAAAGTATGGTATATCCATGCAATGAAATGTCATTCAGACTTAAAAAGGAATGGAATGCCAATATATGCTACAATGTGGGTGAATTTCAGAAACATTATGCTAAGTGAAAGAAACCATATTGAAAGGGCCTCATATTTTATAATTCCATTTACATGAAATGTTCAGTGTAGACAAACTCAAAGAAACAGAAAATCGATTATGTGCCAAGATACAAGGAGAGGGGACAATGGGGAATGACTGCTAATGTGCACAGAGTTTTTTTGGAGTGGGGGTGATGAAAATATTCTGATACTGGTAATGATAGTTGCAAAACTTTGTAACTACACTAAAAACCACTCAATCATGCAACAGGGTGTATTTTATGGTGTGGTAATTCTATCTCAATAAAAAGAAAGGAAGTAAATAAGGGAAAAGGAAGGAAGAAAGGGAGAGAGGGAAGAAAAGAAAAAAAAGGAGTGTGGGGACTGGGTGGCCTAGTTGAGCATCTAACTTTGGCTCAGGTCTTGATCTCGAGATTTGTGAGTTCCTCCAGCACTAAGCTTGCTGCTGCCAGCACAGAGCCCGCTTTGGATCCTTTGTCCCCTTCTCTCCCTGCCCCTCCTGCATTCATGCACACTCCCTCTCTCTCTCAAAAATAAATAAACAGTTGAAAAAGGGAAAAGAGTGTGATAGAGAAATTGGTTAGAACTAGGGGTAGAGAAAAGTGAGCATTTGCTATCCTCATTTTTTCAGTTAAAATAAAAATTCCATATATGCATATTTTTTCCATTCACTTTACACATATTAGAAGAAATTACTACTTGTTTGTTGCCAAAATCAGAAAAAGAAACATTAATTTTGCATTCTGAACTCTAGAATGTCTATGGTACTCTATGTCTATGGTATTATCAGAATAGTTAAGATTTGCAGGTGACCAAGTGTCTAATAGTATTTCAAAACCCAAAAAGAATTGCAGATTGTTTTATCAGTTATTTTGGAAACACCTAATTTTTTTTCAAGAATGGAGATGTTAAAACGTTCAGGTTTTTTTCACTTGTTCATTCTGCTTAGTAGTGGTGTCTGGTTTTAAAAAGTGAAAGTTGGTGCCTTTTGCATATTTTAATAGACCAAGGCTAAATATTAAAAAATAGTGTAAAATGGGGAAATTCAGTGTTTCTTTGTGGATAGTGACATAATTTGCCTGATGTTTCATATTTCTGGAAGTTCATGTAATAAATGCGATTTACTCTGAAAAAGATGGATAAAGAAAACCAGGAGAAATTTATTAGTTTGGTTAAGAAAAAATGTTAGTTTGGACTAGTATTTTAGCAATGGAGTTGGAGAGAAGCAGATAGATATAAATATATTTAGGAGATAGAATCATTAGGACTTGGATAAACTGGAAATGAAAGTGACAGAGAGATAAAAGTCATAGTTTCTGGTTTTTAAAAATGAATGAAGCTGCTTGCCATTCACTGAGATGAGGAAAGATCAAGAAGGACCACGTTGGAGAATGGGAGAAAGCAGAAATGATGAGTTTAGTTTTAGACATCTTGAGTTTGAGATGTTAAGGTGAAAACTAAGTTGCTTATTATCAGTTCTAAAACTCAGAGGATAGTCTGAACAAGAGATAAACTTGGGAGT
This sequence comes from Prionailurus bengalensis, assembly GCF_016509475.1. Taxonomy (NCBI): domain Eukaryota; kingdom Metazoa; phylum Chordata; class Mammalia; order Carnivora; family Felidae; genus Prionailurus; species Prionailurus bengalensis. The sequence goes on along the minus strand of NC_057361.1, from coordinate 82,498,512 downwards.
TACAAGCATAGAAATAAAGCCTTTGGCTTTATAATACGCATACATGCAATCCTATGAAGAACAGTGCATCCTAAAAAAAATAGTTCAGAATATGTGTAAGGATAAACTTACAATAATGCTCATCTCTGTAGATCCCTGGTATCAGTTTTTGGGCACAGACATGAATTTAGAGAATTAATTACGACACAGGAAGAGCAGCAAAGAAAATGCAAAAGAAAAGAGCTGGAGGCAGTTTCAACACTACCAACACTACGAATAACAACAATGATCAGGTTCCATTCTTAAAAACCTAGGATTTATATGTATGATTTTGATGGGGTTAGGTGGCAAATTTAAAGATATTTCTTGAAATATCTTGATGACATATGGTGTTGCAGAGGGTGTGGAAAAATTGTCATTTTCATACACTCTTGGTGGAACTATAAATTTCTTCAAACTTTTGGAGGCAAATGTAAAATGTTCATGTTCTTTGAGACACTGATTTCATTCATAAAAATTTATCATACAAAAATAATGGGCATACTTAAGTAAAGATATATGTGAAAAATATCCACTTCAGCACAATTTGTAACAATGAACAATTTTAAAAAACCTAAAACACATATATAGCTAATTGGTAAAATTAAAAATTATATATTCATACAATGGAATCCTCTGGGTTAAAGGAAATTAGGTGGAGCTATATGTATTGTCATGGAAAGATGTCTAATATATATCGTTAAAGAAAAAGAAAGCAACTTGCTACACAATCTACCATATGATCCCATTTTTTGCAAGAGAATGTGTGGGCACACACACACAGAATGAGAGAAAGAGAATAAGAGATTAGTATTTTGCAAAGAGAAAAACCAGGAGGAATAGACACCAAGCGCTATCTTGACAAGGGAGGGGACAGATACAGAAAAATTCCACTTCTTAATGTATATAATTTTGTATCATTTGAATTTTTGCAGCAAGCATATATAGTTTTTAATCAGAAAAAAATCTTAGTTAAAAATTGTAAGTAAGTAGGAAATATTATTGAATAGTGATTCATAAAATAATGTAAAATTATACTTATTGACCTGAAATATGTTCACAATTTATTGCTAAGTAAAAAGAGCAACCTGCAAACATTGCAGGACTGTGATAGAATTAGAAAGATACATGTAGAATAATGTTTTTAGGATGGTCTCAGTTTTGCAGTAGAATATATATGTGTGTCCCCTTAAAGAAAATTCTCTGAAGGAATGTTCTCCAAGCTATAAATAGTATTTCCACGGATTTGACAGGTGAAGGAGATGCAAAGACATTTTATTATCTACGTTATACATATCCATTTCATTCAATTTTTACAAAGATGTCTTAAATTTGAAATCAGATAGAGATTAATGTTTGAAACATGAAAATAATTGTTTTACAAAATAAGGTACAAATGTGTTTACCAACACTGAAAGATATTCGCAACACATGGTTAAATTTAAAATGTAAATGTAATTGAAAATTAAAATTATGTATATATATATGTATATATACATATTTGTGCATAAAAATTTTAAACCCTACAAACCTACAGAAACACAACTAAACATCTAAATATAGGATTCTAGGTAAGTTATGTTTTCTTCTTTATCTTTTCTGAATCCTACAGGTTTTTCTCAATGAGCAAGTATAACTTTTATAATAATAAAAAAAGCTGCAAACAACATGATCCTATTTTTCTTTAAATCCTGAATGTGTGTCTGTGTGTGCACACACACACAAACACACACACACACACACACACACACACACACACACACACTTTAGTTGAAAATGGAAGATTCCACAAGACTGAGATGGCTCCCAGCCTGCTCTGAACAGACCTCGGTAGTTGTTCCCACTCCTGTCTATGTTGTAGGAGGAGTAGCCAGATGAGAAGGAGAGGAGAAAGAAGGGAGAGGATGGTGGGGAAAAGACTGAGGGATGATGAGGAGGAAGATGGGAAGGAGAAGAAATTGACACCATAGACTAGAGGCCCTGGCTGACTTGCCTAGAGAAAAATCTCAGCAGAGGCTGCCTGTCCCTGACGTATTCCTTATGTCACACAAACTTCTGGAAAGCTCTGTCTAGTGGTTAGAGTAGCAATCACTTCTCCCCTTACTTCTTCCTTCCTACCTTCCCTCCCCTCATTCCTATTCTGTGATGTTCAAGCTGCAGTTCTGACTCTGGACTCCAAGCAGCAGTCATTTGTATTTTCTAAATATTTCCCAATCCACATGTGTCATTAGTACAAGGGAAAAATGACAATGAAAGTTACTTTCTAACCAGGCCATGAACCAATACCAGAAATTGTTGATTTTTCTTTAAATATATATTTATAGGGAAAAAAACTAGAGATAAACATTACTCAGTTGATTGATAGGAGTTGAAAAGAAAACCAATGAACAGCACTTACTCTGTGTCCTACAGTCTACTATTCACATCCATTGTGGCTGGCTTTTACTTATTTATTTTTACCTTGTTTCCAAGCCCTTCGATTATGTGTACGTTTACCTCACTGAAGCTTTTATCTACCAAAATAATACCCCTCCTTTCAGTTCTTTAAAAAAAAAATTGCCTATACTTGCATGATTTATCTCATGAAACTAGGTGAAAGAATGATGTCATAATTTATGCCAAAAGCAGATTTTCACTCATTTTCTCAGTTCAAGTATTTCTTTATCTAGTTTCCTTTCTCACTACTGGTCATTATTGATACTGAAGGGTATGTTATGGTCTAATAAGTCATACCTGTGTTGTATCAATGTTGTCAATCTGGATGCCACATTCTCAAACTCATGTGACTTTCCTTCAAGATCCCATAGCTGTTCTTGAAGAAATATTTACCTTTAGAATCTTCAGCCATCACATCTTTGAGTAGGTATTTATTTACCTCCTTCTTTTGTGCTTTCCAACAGATATTCAAACAAGAGTTTCTCCTTTCTGAGTAGGTGACATTCATTGTTTATGAATCTGATTTTCTTTGTGTTGGGAATGCCGTTAGGCAGAAATTAAGCTTTATATTTCATTTTTTACTCTTAGTTTTTAACATTCATAAAGTACGTTTGACACTATCTTCCCTGGCTAACAGGTAAATTATTCCTCTTATAAATTCTTTTTTGATCAAGTACAATTAACTCATTATTTTTCTGAGATTATATCTTCATCTTTTTTAGATTGTACTCAACAAATTCTTTTGGTTCCACAAACTACTAAAACAATGTTCTCATTAATATGAGGACTCTCTTATTGAGAGAGAGATTGAGCGGGGAAGGAGGTAAGGGGTGGGGGAGAGAAGGGGAAAGAGGAGAGGGGCAGACAGAGAAGAAAGAGAATGCCAAGCAGGCTCCTCACTGTCAGCACAGAGCCTAATGCGGGGCTGGAATTAACAAACCGTGAGATCATGACCCCAGCCAAAATCAAGAGTCAGACTCAACTGACTGAGCCACCCAGGTGCTGCAGGATTCTCTCATTTCTGATTAAAGTGTATTATTTATTTAGTGATTGCTTACTTTAAATCTTTGATTTTTATTTTCCCTGTTTTTCAGATTTGACATTAATTTCTGTGTTGCCCTTTACACATGGACAAATGCCTGTATCTTGCTCCCAAGCAAGGATAACTCTATGCACTTCTCTTGTTCAGAAACACTGGTCTTCCAAGAGGATGTATAGACCATAATGGATGTATAAGATGATTTTTGCTTTTTATCTTGCCCTTTCAATGAGTTTTATGTTTTATAATTTACATAACATATTAGTGAAATATAATACATTTATTATTTATGAATAGACAAGTATATATACACTGATATGTATGCTAGTTGTTTTTGCCAATAGAGGCCCATAATAAAAATCTTTTGGGGGCGCCTGGGTGGCGCAGTCGGTTAAGCGTCCGACTTCGGCCGGGTCACGATCTCGCGGTCCTGAGTTCGAGCCCCGCGTCAGGCTCTGGGCTGATGGCTCGGAGCCTGGAGCCTGCTTCCGATTCTGTGTCTCCCTCTCTCTCTGCCCCTCCCCCGTTCATGCTGTCTCTCTCTGTCTTAAAAATAAATAAACGTTGAAAAAAATTTAAAAAAAAAAAACTTTTCCTAAAAACATCAAAGAGTTGACAAGCCAAAATCTGAGTGAAAGCAAAAACTCAATTGTTAAGCAAAGCATCAAAACTGTTTTTACTCTGAGGTCATTTACTAAGCTACTGAACTTGAGATAAAATTTCTTGGGCCAGTGAGATTTGTGAAACAGAAAACAAAGTCAAGAATCTGCTTATGGTGGTTAGTCTAATAAGCTAAAAGAAACCCCCTGATAAAGCTGTGGATGCTAAAAGTATAAAGGTGATTTTCCCTACTCCAGGGAACGTGGTTTTTTTGGCACTGAACAAAGAGGCTATTAGGATGTTGCAGACTCTGGTGGTGCTCTCATGTAATTTGCAATCCAAATTTCTAACACTTAGTAATCAAAAAACTTCATATGACTATCAGCGAAGTAGACTTTGAAGCAAAAAGCAAAACAAAACTATGACAATAGAAACAAACAAACAAAACAGACATTTATAAGAATAATAGTTCAATTCACCAGGACTCAATAACAATTTTGCTTTGCACCTAATAATACAGCTGTAAAAAAGTATAAGTGAAACTTGACGAAAGTATATGAAAAATAGAAAAATCCATAATAATAGTGAAATATTTTAATATATCTCTTAGTAATTAATTGTACAAGACCAAAAAAGAAATCAGTAAGGACTTAGAGGACTTGAACATCACTTTATTTTATGAGCTTATTTTTTGTTACCTATTCTGCATGAAATAATTTTTCTGAGACTGAGACTAAGAAGTTAATAATAGGTATATATATTTATATGTTGACCAATGTCAACAAAACCACATTCATCCAGTGACACATTTGTGTGTATTCATTGAGTACTTTTCTTCTTCCAAATTGTTAATTTTATCTTTAGGATAAATTCCTAAATTAATTCACTAATTTACTCAACATGTATTAATGAGTGCCTATTATGTTTCAGGCACTGTTGTAGGTACTGAGGAGGTACAGGGAACATAACCAACAATAATCTGTGTCCTCATGAGGCTTACATTGTACTGGGGGAAGACCGATATTAAATAGTAAATATAGTAAATAAGTACACTATAAAATATGTTAGAAGGTGATAAGAACAATGGAATACAAATGGAATGTGTTTAAAGGGATTGGAAGGTCAGGAGATGGATTGCAACTTTAAAATTTTTTTAACATTTATGTATTTTTGAGAGACAGAGAGAGACAGAGCATGAGCTGGGGAGGGGCAGAGAGAGAGAAGGAGACACAGAATCTGAAGAAGGCTGCAGGCTCTGAGCAAGCTGTCAGCACAGAGCCTGATGCAGGGCTCAAACCCACAAACTGTAAGATCATGACCTGAGCTGAAGTCGGATGCTCAACCGACTGAGCCACCCAGGTGCCCTGGATTGCAACTTTAAAAGAATGAAGTAAATAGACCTCATTGAGAAGGTGACATGTAGGCAAAGTTTTGGAGGAGAGGGGTTGAGCCATACAGATAGCTAGGTGAGAAAAGATTTCAGGTTAAAGCAGCAGACAGGTCAAAACCCTGAGGTAGTATAGGAGTAATGGCATTGTTTCACCCAGATCTCTTTTATCCCTTTTGCTGTTTCTATGCATCTATCCCCCAACTTCTGTACACTTTGCTTTTAATGGCTGATCCTGTGACTTTTCTGTCCTTGGGCTGCTGAAGTTGCTTTGTACAGAAAGCTGGAAATCCTGGGAGTTTATGTTCCCCAAGGTGGCCCCATAGGTAGTGACTAACTGGTTTGGAGGTAGCAAAGCCCAGTTCCTTGCATGAAGGCATGGCAAACTGAGGCACAATTTACACTTTAGAGCTCTCTTCAGGATCAAGCTGAGGCTTCCTTCCACGTCGTCTGAATTCTTACCCTTGCATGGAGTCTTTCCCTTTCCCTGTCCTTCCTTAACTACTCCCTTAGTTTCCTCTGGGAGAATTTCTCTAATAAATTATTTGCACATAAATCCTTATCTCCGGTCTGCTTCTGGGAAACATGAACTGAGACTGGTACTAAGTTGTGAAGTTATATGTGAAACTCAGGGTTATGTCATTTTAGGTTCATGATCTTTGATAATTTACGTAGTTAGCTGCCTTAAATCATACAGAAAACAAGACTAATATAAGTGTGCCTGTAGAGAATAAATATAAAGAAAGGCATAAACATGATTTTGCTAAACATGATTTTCTGCATATTTTAAATATATAGCTTGGAAAGTATTTAATTATCTATCCATTACAGAAAAAGTAGAAAATAAAGATAAGGAAACTCAAAAGCATACTAACATCCATAATCTCATTATTTGGAGATAGCCATTATTATCATTTTGCTGTTTAACCTTCCAGAATTGCTTCTTTTATACATACATATGTAGCTGGTATGAATCTGACTTTATAAACTTGTGTGTAAGAAATGTCACGTCATTATTTTTAAAATATCACATTTTAAACTGACTTCGAGCTTCCATCCCACTTGACTTGTGGAAAATGCAATTACAGTTGATTATATTTTGTTGTGTGGAGTTCTCCTTCCCAAAGATTTTATCAGGATCCAGATTGTCCAGAAAATGGGATGCTATGGTTGCTACTGATATATTCATTGTTTAAGCCTGAATTCTTTCTAGAGAGCAGAGAGCTGTAATGCTTCTGTGCCAAGATTGTTCCCAGAATGCTTTACTGAGTCTAGTTTTGGTGTTTGGGGTCCAGCTCTCTTAACTGTATCATGGAGATACTCTCTTCTGAGCTCCTTCTATCTCTTTGGGACAGTACTTAGAGTGGAGTTTCCACCTAACAAAATATCTGTAGTCTTTGACTACAGTCTTTGACTAGAAAACTGTCTGGCTGCTTTCTTTCTTCTCTCAATCATCTCTCCCTAACCACCCCACCCACCACAGCACAATTCTCCTTAGGAACACAGACTTTCAGAAAACAAAAGCCAGGAAGAGAGGTTATAGGCAGACATCTTTTTTCAGCCTTATAGCATCAAATTCCCCAGGGCTAAAAGAGTACAATGGACCTTTTTGGAAGATTCTCTTTTTGGAATTGGGGATAGGAGTTGAAAGAGAAGAAAAATACAGTGAGCCAAACACAAAGTAATTAATTGATATTGTAATACCTTATCCTGCCACACGTTTTTCTTTTTTTAACTTAAAATAATTATTATTTTTAACAGCTTTATGGAGATATAATTACTATACCATACAATTCACCCACTTAAAGTATACAATTTAATGTTTTTTATAATATTCATATTCCTTTTTATTCTCCTCAGTTGATGTTTAAATCAACTTACCAACTTCTCAAAAAATTTACCAACTTCTATATGCCATCCTTCAGGGACTTGGGTTAATATTGAATCAATTCTGCATATCATATCTTTTCAACCAGCAGGAGCATGGTATAATGTTTCATTGATTCCTATCTTGTTTTATTTCCATCATGGTTTTTAAATCATTTCCTTTAAGCAAATAAAGTTTTTTTTTAACTTTGGCTTGAGTACTATATTTTCTTTTCTTTCCTTTTTTAAATTTTTAGTTGTTGTATAGTTGACATATAATATCTAGTTTCAAGTGTACAACACAGTGATTCAACAATTATATGCATTACAAATTGCTCACCATGATAATTATATTACAATATTATTGACCATATTCCTTTTGCTGTACTTTTCATCCCTGTGATTTATTTATTTTATAACTGGAAGTTTGTACCTCTTACTTTACTTCACCCATTTCGCCCATTTCCCTAGCCCCATTCCTTTTGTTTGTTCTCTGTATTTATAAATTTGTTTCTCTTTTTGTTGTTGTTTGTTTTGTTTTTTAGATTCCACATATAAATGATATTATATGGTATTTGTCTTTCTCTGTCTGGCTTACTTCACTTAGCATAATACCCCCTAAGTCCACCCATGTTGTTGCAAACAGCAAGATTTCATTCTTTTTTAGGACTAATATTTCACATTTAAAGTTTATACATATCTCACATCTTATTTATCCATTTATCTATCAGTGGACACTCAAGTTGCTTCCATATCTTAGCTATTATAAATAATGCTGCAATAAACATATGCATGCATATATCTTTTTAAATTAGTGCTTTCATTTTCTTTGCATAAATACTCAGAAGTGGAATTACTGGATCCTAGACCACTTCTATTCTTAGTGTTTTGAGGAACCTCCATACTGTTTTCCACAGTGGCTGCACCAATTTATACTCCCACCAACAGTGCATAAGGCTTCCCTTTTCTTCACATCCATCCCAATACCTGTTATTTCTTGTCTTTTTGATACAAGCCATTCTGACCTGTGTAAGTTGATATCTCATTGTGGTTTTGATTTGCATTTCTCCTGATGATGACTGATGTTCAGCATTTTTTCATGTGTCTGTTCTGCCACACATATTTTTCACCAAAGTGAGACCACATTGAAAATACAGTGTTTTTGCTTGATTTCTAACAAACAATAGAAGTGGAAATACAAATAACATCAACGATAATCTTGAACAGTGTGCTTGAAAAATATTATTGTGAGCAATATCCCATTGTCTGGAATAACCTAATCTACACTTGATGGTCTTTTAGGTTGTGTACGATCTTTAGGTTGTTATAAATTCTGCTGCATAACTACATCTTTTCATATTTGCATAATCTAATTTTTTACGTTGGCAATAGGTTTACTACTTTTGCTCAGAAATTGTTTAAAATAATATATTTTTTTTAATCCAGAGGTATTTAAAATCCCTACAGTCAGAAATAAACAGTTTGGTGTATAATTTTCAAGATTTTTTCTATGCATATTTAGTAATACTAATAATATTTAAATTTTAATGAAAAAAATTACTGTGCATCATTCATAGTTTTGTATTGTAATCCTCCTTTTATCACATAATTTCATATTGTAGATACCTTTCATGTCTATAAGCATAGGTTAAAACCATGGTTTTACACTGCTTCATAGCATTCCGATGTATGAATGTATATATATACCATAATATTTCTAACCAGTACCTACAGTAATTCAGATTTTTCCAATTTTTATTTACTACAAGAAATTCTTCAGTAAGCATACTGTACATACATCGAAGCACACAATTGTTTCCTAGAAAAAGAATCACTGGATAAAAGTGTAAGTACATTTATAATTTTGATACATGATATCAAATTACCTTCAGAAAAGCTATATGCATTGACACTCAAATCAATAGAAAATGAGAAAGCTACTTCTCACACTTTTATCAACATGGAGTATTATTCTTTTTCATTTTAATCCATGTGAAAAAAATATATTATTTTGTTTGTTGATTATTAGTGAAGTTGAGCACCTTTTCCTATGTTTATTGGTTATTTGTATTTCTACTTTTCTGAATTTCCCATGGAATAGTATTTTCTTTTTCTGTTCCTAGGTTGTTTTTAAATACTAAAGATATAAACTCTGATGCTTTCATTGCACACTAAAGATATTAACTCTGTTTTTGTATCACATATTTTCCCTGTTGGATTTTTTTTTTTTTTGCCCTTTACTTTGCCTATCACATAGAAAACCATGTTTTAATTTATATATCTGATTACTGGTAAATTTGAGCATATTTTCATTGGCATGTTTGGCATAATACTTTTTATTGAAATATTCCAAATAACATATGAATCTGTTTTAAAATTTTTTAATGTTTATTTATGTTTGAGAGACAGAGAGGGAGTGAGAGAGAGAGAGGCAGAGAGAGAGGGAGACACAGAATCTGAAGTAGGTTCCAGGCTCTGACCTGTCGGCACAGAGCCTGATGTGGGGTTTGAACTCCTAAACCACCAGATCATGACCTGAGCAGAAATCAGACCCTTAAACAACTCAGCCACCCAGGCACCCTGAATCTGTTTTAATATGTATGCCATCAAAAATCAGTATCCTTTTAATTAAATAAAACGTAAAAAAAAAAACTGTTTCAAGCAGTAATAAAATCTGGTTAAAATTGAATATGTTTACACAAAATAAAAGGATAAAGCTTAAAATTTTTCATATAATAAGATGTTTGTTTTGTAATTCTAGGTCTTTTTTTCCTTTTCTGGAAAAAAATATATTTTCATTGCACAGATTATAAAATGTCATACAATCACAAACATCATAAAAGAAATTTAGCAAATTCTCTAGCGTTATAACAAATGTTTTGGAACACTTTCATAGTAAAAATCAAATGTTTCCTTGAACTTCCTGATTTTATCCTCTAGAGTTAAGAAGTTGCTGTTTATGCTATTTCTTATGCATGGATTTTGTTCTTTGAATTTTTTAATTGGACCACATTATACACATGCAGCCTCAAAATGTGACAAAGTGAAGGTCGTGAGAATTTTCCTTGAAAGCAGATGTACACAAAGTTCAGGTCTTCCTGCTTCTTCTCTTTGGGAGATATTAGACAATTTGGTCAGGGTAGGGGGAAGGTATCCTTGTGGCAATATTATATTCTTAGATTTCGTTCCATTATCCACCTCTTCTACCCAGTCTTACATTTTCAAGTTTGGAATCCATTGCCTTTTTTTTTTCCCAGTGGCTGTTTTGTGGTATGGGCTTGGATCTCACTCTTCAGAAGCTCAAAGAAAAAGCTCTTATGTAAAACAAAGGGGTAAGATAAGGGACCAGGAAAACACTGGGATGGAGTGGGTGGTGACTTCATTTCCTTACCCTAAATTCCATGTATGGTGTACATGACTCAATTGAATGAAAATGTTGTAATTGTCTTATTCCCTTCCCCCAACCCCATCAGAGCACTCATTCTACCACATAGAAATGACATGGACTCACAGTCAAAATAGAAACATGCATGTATTTTTCTTCTTTTCTCCATATTCTCCACATTATGCTGCCCCTCAAATATATTCACACCTGTAGTTCACAGTCTCCTGTCTCCTCCCCTGCCAGTGGTGTAAATCTCTGCCAGATTCCTGATTCTCAGCAGATCCACCCTCAGAAAATATGAGTCTCTCTTCCTTTTCCCTTCCAATGTACCAGTCAGCTTCTGTCTTCACTGGCCCACTAAGTCTGGAAGGAAAAGTGGCCAAGGCCCCAAGTCAAAAAGTGACTGCACCATCCCCACTGGACCACAGGAAGACATTGGATGCTTCCTGATGAGCATTGTTCTGAGTCTAGTGGAACAATCCAGAAGAGCAGGGAGGTGGAAGGATCCACCTTTGGGAGAAGGCTGTTTCTGGGCAAGAAGTGAAAATCACAAGTTCTGTTCAGTCCAGCAGTTTGAGACATTGAAAGAGTTAGTCATAGAGTCAGGTGATTCATGGGGTAGATTGTTTTTTCTAAAAGAATTAATTTAAGGCCTTTAAATGCTAAAAGGATTGATTTAGGGCCTCCTTGCAAAGTGAAAGAAGTTATCTTTATTGAGGAATGGGCAAAGGGCTTCTGAGAAATTATCTCCTACTCTCTGTGAATAATTGGGGAAGACGATGGAAAGAGGGTCCTTTGATGAAGTCTCCCCTGGGGCAAGAGGAAGACCACCCCACCCCTGCCTGTCCAACATAATCTGCCCAAAGCAAACTTACAGATTTGCTGTAAAGCCCAGAAGGAGATAAATACATGTGGTAAAGCAGTGACTGAACACTTGATGAAAGCTGCAGCACTTCTCTTCCCTCCTGACATGCTGGAAGAAAAGAATCACAACTCATTTTTTTAGTACAAAATGAAGAACACCAAATAAATCATCCAGTGAACAACGTTCCTAGGAAAACTAGCAATAGCTCCTCCACCTGAGGCTGTACTGAAAGCCCAGAGTCTGAGGACTAGGTCTGAATGCTAGGGTAATAATAAAGGTTTCAGAGTGAACACCATAGGCAGGTAATAATGAAGCCACCTTTTGTCTGGCCAATAGACATTGAACTCCTCTGATCAAGTTCCCTTTAAACCTCTGACCAAAATCATCCTCACTGTGAATTTAGACTGAGTGAAAGAGGAGACAACAACCTGGAGGGATTGTGGCCTTGGGAAGGCTCTTCTTCCAACACAAAATGATGAACTCCTTGATGTTGGCAAAGTGAAGAGAGCACTCTCTTTGAGTGAAAAATCCATCCATCACAATGGATGGTTGGCCAGATATGATTCCTTATGACTGTTTCATGTTGCAGCTAATTCTCTCTCTTCTGCTCCTCATCATATTAGCGTCATGCATGGCCCTTCACATTTGGAAACAACTTTGGACAACTTAATTCCAGGAGATGCAGTCTCTCTAAGATGAAAGATCCTCAAACTCAGTTGTTATCTGCAGCTCTTAGAAGAAAGGAACAAAGAACACGCTAAAAGAAAGAAGATTATGTAGTTCATTACCATCACATTTTGGTACTGAATAGCTGGCTCCAGCTTTGTTGAAAGAACCAGAGATCTCCATGCCATTTGACATAAGAACAGCAAACATAAAGATTTAACAAATCTCTTTGTTTCTGCCTCTGCATATTTTTGTCATATCTACCTAAAAGTTTCTCATTCTACACAGGTTTTGTAAGTAACTTTTACTGTAAATACTCTTTACTTTGTGACAGGGATTGTGTTAAGTGCTCTTCTTGCATCATCTAATCCTCACCACAAGCCTATGAGGTAGGTACTATTTTTATACCTGCTTTACCAGAGAGGAAATGGAGGCTAGAGGGATTTGTTCACAGCACCAGCTAATTTTATGTGGCAAGGCTGGGACTCATACCCAGACCATATGACCCCCAGACATACACTCCCAACCTTTAGAATAGTCCCTGGTGGGAAAAGAATATGACAGTCTTTTGTAGTCCGAAGATTAGCTTGGGACATGGGAAGATTTCTCCTGGTTATCCCAACTTTTTCTTAGCTTAACATGAACTCCTTTGAGTCTGTAGTCTGGTGCAACCAAGTCTTCTAGCATTTCATAGGTATCCTGATGACACTTGTATAGAGGAATCCTTTACACATCAGCAAATGATGCTTTATTTTATTCATTTTATTTTTAATATATTCTTTGAAACACATTCCTTTACAAGTTCATGTGGGAGTTATTTAAAAGATAACAAAATGTAAGTTCTTTGATATTTTCTACATAGGCACTCATGTCATCTGCAAAAAGGGACAGTTTTCTTCCTGATCTGCATGACTTTATTTCCTTTTCTTGCATTATTGCAATGGTTCCAGCACTATGATGAATAACAGGGGAAAGAGCATAAAGCTTTGCCTTACTTCTGATTTAGGACAAAAAGCAGTCAGTCTCTCACCACTGAATACAATGTTAGTTGTAATCTTTTGTGGATGCTCTGTATCAAGCTAAAGAAGTTCTCCCTCTCCTCCTAACTTATTGAGTTTTTATCATGAATAGGTATTGGATTTTGCCAAATTTCATTTATCTCTGTCAATTGATATAATAATATTATTTATCTCCTTTAGACCCTCCACATGGTGGATTACATTTCTTGGGATTTTTTTGTCACTATCACCTAAAATTTCTCATTATGTACAGGTTTTGTACAGGTTGTTGAACCAACCTTGTATCCCTGGAATAAACCACACTTTATCATAGTGTATAATTCTTTTTATATGTTGCTGTATAACTCTTTTTATATATTGCTGAATTCTATTTGTTAGTATTTTGTTAAAGATTTTTGTCCTTATATTCATAGAGAGTATTGGTCTGTACTTTCCTTTCTTTTTGGGGGGGTACTGTTTTTGTATCAGTGTAATATTAGCTTCATAAAATAAAAGTGCTCCCTTCCCTTCTATTTTCTGTAATTGGTGTTAATTCTTCTTTAAAGATTTGGGAGAAAGAATGAAATATGGCCCTTTGTAGCAACATGGATGGAACTGGAGAGTGTTATGCTAAGTGAAATAAGCCATACAGAGAAAGACAGATACCATATGTTTTCACTCTTATGTGGATACTGAGAAACTTGACAGAAACCCATGGGGGAGGGAAAGGGAAAAAAAAGAGGTTAGAGTGGGAGAGAGCCAAAGCATAAGAGACTCTTAAAAACTGAGAACAAACTGAGGGTTGATGGGGGGTGGGAGGGAGAGGTGGGTTGGGGATGGGTATTGAAGAGGGCATCTTTTGGGATGAGCACTGGGTGTTGTATGGAAACCAATTTGGCAATAAATTTCATATATTAAAAAAAAGATTTGGAAGAATTTTCTTACAAAGGTTTCTGGGAAAATTAGTATGATTCAACATAGTTTTTAGTGGTTTTTATTTGTCTCAGTCACTGAGGTTTCTTCTTCCATTGCTTTATTCTTAAAATGGGGAATTTGTAATTTTACATTCACCCCAAAACTTAAAGTGTCTCAAGAGTCTGTCAATCTGGCACCTTCCTCTTCAAAACTGTTGGGGAACTATATCCATAACCCCATGCCCTGCAAGAAGACTCACAGGGACAAGTAGATCTGGGAGTTCTCTGGGATGCTGTAGGACTCACGTCTTCTCTTGGTCCTCTCTCTCATGGCTTCCTGGAGAGTTCTGACTTTTGGACTACCTCTCTCAGACTAGCCTACACAGCAAAACAGACACTACAGAAAAGGCAATCAATCTGAAACTTAGATCATAAGACTTGGGGAGTAGGAGTGGCACAGGGGACTAAATTCAAGAATATACACTTACCAGGAGACAACTTCCTCCTGCCCTTACAAGCTGAATTCACAATATGAAACATAGTGTTTGATTGGACATTGGTATCATAGTTGAAAAAAGGGAAAGATCCAAGAGAAACTTAATTCATACTGGCAATCTCTCTCTCTCTCTCTCTCTCTCTCTCTCTCTCTATCGCATTTTTTTATTCTCCCTTAAAAAAACATTGCTTATCAATTTTCCTTTGTTATTGTTTCAAATTAGAAAAGTATTCATTGTGATAAGAATTCAACATTGTAAAAGCATGTAATGTAAAAAGTGATTTTCTCCCCTCCTCTTTTTTTGTCCTTTCTCTTTTTTTTTCTAGCCTCTCTTGGTTCCAACTTCATGCTGAGCTTACCCACATTCCTATTCCCTTGCTCTTCTTCCCCATCTCTTTCCATAAGAGTTCTACACAATTTTCAAAATAAGCCAAGGCTTTCAAAAAGCCAAGGCTACCTGCTAGTAACCATTTACGCCACTCACTGCCCTGATGTACTACCTATCCTCTTCCCGTTGCAAATATCCCTGCCAGCAACAGTTTCACAAGCATCTATTTACAGCATCTGGCTGAGCCATGCCATTTTCACACTAACCTAACCACATAAAACTATTTCTGGCAAACTTTCTAACATCTTAGTTTAAAAATTATAATCTTAGCACTTGTTGAGTTATAATTTGAAGTGGAATATTATTGCATGGAAGACTGCTAATAAGATGGTTTGGGCAGTAAACTTTGAGGAAGAAAAATTTTCTAACTCTACTCTATCCCCCATTACTTGGCATTTAAAGTAAGATAGCTCTGAATGGTCAATCATCTGCACAAGGAAGTCCTTTGTTCCTTTACTTCCCAGTTAAAGGAGTTAGAATATTTCTGTTAAGCAAACATGCCTCAGGCTTTGGAGTAAGTTATAACCCTCCTGTTACTCATGTATATATGTAGCAAAGGTGAGTGGTTCAGCTTATGGGTTCTTGAGCCATACTTCCTGCCTTTCTGTCAGCCTGCTTGTATACTTGCTTACTAAATCCCAGAACAACCACTTACTAGCTTGTATGTTTGGACAAGACAGCTAACTTCAGTGTGCATCAACTTGCTCATCACTGAAATGCTGATGATTACAGCGGTACATAACTCAGGAGGGTGTTGTGAGGGTTACATGTGTTAATATATGGAAAACACTTAAAATAGATCCTGGCACACAGTAGGTCCCATACAAGTATCAGCTATTATAGTGATTAAAGACAAAATATTAAATGGAAAATACCTGGAATCTTATATTTGGCAGAGGGATCAGAGAGTCTTTTATATGATCGTGGTCTATATAGAATATAAAAGTGTAAGACAGTCATTTACTGAGCAAGAAAGGATCAGACTGTCATCACCACACAGCCAGAAACAAGGGCAAAGGTTGTAGCAACTATTAATTTATTTGGTGTCTCCTGATAATAGTGCATTCACTCTTCCTATCCTCACTCCATCTGATGATTTGCAGGGCTATAGTGAAGACAGAATTCCTGGCGATGGAACTGATGAAACAGGGCTAACAGAATATTTATGATAACTCCTCTGAGGCAACTTGGTTTGGGAGTGGATCTCACTTCTGTAGCATGGAAACATACTATACTGACAGCAAAAAGAATTTGCCTGCCAATAGTCTTTCTCAGTTTATATTTTACAAAGGCCCTAGAAACTACAGCTACTCTCTAAGGAAGAATACTTCAATCCATCTCCCGGTTGAATCTCAACACCTTCTCCCCAGTATATTCCGCCATTAAACTATCATGCCCACCTATTCTCTCAGACTGACAGGTACTTCCTATCTTGCTTAAATCTTGACTCTCAATCTGGGCTCTTGCATTATGGCCTTATCGATAATAGCTTCAGTTCCCTGAGCTCATTATCATTTTAATTTACATCCCTCTGTCACTCCCCAACCCTGGATCAATTTTCTCTGTTGCTGCTCCAAAGGACTCCCATATTCCACCACTGCTGCAGTTACTACCACTGGAGAAAATCCTGATAACAGTGTTCTCGGGACTTTATTTATACATTCATGAGCCCAACATTCAGCTGGGCTCTGTCTCATCCTATAAATGGTTTACTTTGTCCTAATCATCTCTTCATACTGTGGTCTATGGAAGAACAGAACACTTGGGATTTCACAAGTGAAAAACCCCTCCTTATTACGGTGACGTATTTATTTGCATAACTTGATCCAAGTGTTGTGCTACTGAATTAGATGCCTCCTCACTGATGTTAACACATGGATAATTTTGGGGCGCCTGGGTGGCTCAGTCGGTTAAGCGGCCGACTTCGGCTCAGGTCACGATCTCGCGGTCCATGAGTTCGAGCCCCGCGTCGGGCTCTGTGCTGACCGCCCAGAGCCTGGAGCCTGTTTCGGATTCTGTGTCTCCCTCTCTCTCTGACCCTCCCCGGTTCATGCTCTGTCTCTCTCTGTCTCAAAAATAAATAAACGTTAAAAAAAACACATGGATAATTTTGCATTTATTCTTCTACATTAGCCTTGTGTAGAATAATATTTTTGAATACTGACCTATATTCCTGTAGCTTTTCTTGGTATTTCACTCTTGTGCTTTCCTGCCATTCATGTAGATATCCGTGCTTCAGTGAAGGTTTGTAGCAGGGTTTCCTGGTTTTTGTGTTTCCATAAAAACCTGAGCCCATTAGTCTTGGAGCCTCTGAGGCAAACAACAAGAATAACAGGGAGAAGGATTTTTCCAAGATTAGAGAAAAATCTTTCCCTAGCACAGTGGAGAGGAGAGAAGGAAAGAAAGTAATAAGAGCAGAGATTCTAGAGATGATATTAATGCAAATTGTGTTAAGGTGGATGAAGACCTGTACAACCTTTACAGAGTTCCTGTGCTCTGGCATGGAAAGGAACCATCTGACAGAGGTTTTAGAGCTGAAGGGGTCATCAGACAGAAATGGAGGGACTCTCAGTACCAATCTCCAAGGACCAATGACCCAGACCTGTGTGACCTATGACTCAAAGGCCAGATATCCACCCACTTCCAACCACTATCTTTGCTCCCTTCTCCTTTTAGCACTGAAAGTTTTTTAACGTTTATTTATTTTTGAGAAAGAGAGAGAGAGGCAGAGTGTAACCAAGGGAGAGGCAGAGAGAGAGGGAGACACAGAATATGAAACAGGCTTCAGGCTCTGAGTTGTCAGCACAGAGCCTGACGCAGGGCTTGAACCCATGAACCGTGAGATCATGACCTGAGCTGAAGTTGGACGCTTAACCAACTGAGCCACCCAGGCGCCCCTAGCACTGAAATTTAAACACAACCTTGATAGAAGGAAAGAACCCAAACTCTGGTGATTAAATTTTTACCACTCCAGGGAAGTGATAGGCTCAAAATACATATTAAGTTGAATTAGTAAAAAGGCTTTTATTTATTGCTCATTAAATTATATTCTTAAAAGAAAAAGTAATTTTGCACACTAAAGCATGTAAATAGCTTACCCACTTAAATTTGTAAGCACTAGTTTTTAGTAGAACTTTCCCTTTCCTTACCAAAAATTTTAATACAGTACAAACAACCATATAAAACAGTGGCTTTCACACTGGCTTCCATAAAGCTCTAAGTTCCAAGCAAGGTTCTTATAAACCTGGAAAGAGACAGGGTATAACAAGTTAGCATGGTTTGGGCATCCCCCAGCACAGCTTTCTCCAGAGAACTTTCTGTTTTATCTGTTTATTATGAAGATTATTATAATATTCCCTTTAAATAAGAGATTCAGCAGCTTAGAAAATTTGAAAGTCGTTTATGTAAACTATAAAATAATTTATAGCTATGAGAAATGTCTAAACAGGCATAATGCTAGCTCTTGTTTTTGTTTTGTTTTGGCTTGTTTTGCCTGTATAACTTAGGAAACAGTTATGAAAGCAATTTTCAATGTATTTTAAACATTGACAACAGAAGCATATGGGTTCTTTCAAAGGTAACTATTTTGAAGGTCAATACCTATTTGCATTTTACGTTATCGTGTTTGTTAAAGAAGGAAGTCAGTCTCTTGATTTCAGCATCACATGTCACATTTTCACTGTCAATACATTTCCCATAAAACAGGATTAATGTTTCTGTTCCTTAAAATGCAAGGCAAAGCTATGAATAAGTTACATTTTAGTAGGGTCACCTGAACAGAATATTTACTAATTGAGTTTATTTGCTCCACTGCAGTAACCTTTTCCATTTCATAGGCAAATATAAGATATGGTTTTCTAACAATGTAAGAAATGTTTTTCTCCTTCCAGGGTTTAAGGAAGAGCACATGGAAGTTAATAATAGTTTTCATCATCACCCTTCACTCCCTCAATCCAATGCTAACATACTGTGTATTTCCTCCTAGATAAAGTCCTATATAGTTAATACAGAACTTTATCTAGGGAAACTCTCTGGGTTCTGGACTATAGCAGGGGTCCCTAGCAGGGAAATAGCTTCTGGAGAAGAAACAGTTTCTGTCTAGATGATTGGTCTGTACTCTGCTCCTTCGGACACCATAGTTTGACAGTATCTGGTTTTGGTTTGCTGTTGAGTTCAGCATATACAACAGATAGCTGTTCCATATTAGAAGATTCCAAAGTCTTATTTTACTTCATAAAATTCTTGGTACTGACTATTCTGGTAAAGAGGAGAGGCAGAAAGCCTCGGGGAAGAAAGTGGGGGAAATGCATTCATAATTCCCTGCTGTCAGTTAGGGACAGAACAAATCATAACTGATCATAGGACACCAGAGATCATCCAGGAGGGCAGTTAGTCACTCTTAGATAAAACAAGATGCATGTGTTTTAATGAAGAGCAGTGCCATCCCTGGTCTACTGCTCTCTTTTCTCTGCAAATTAAGGTCTCTAAACATCTATTTGTCATGTGGGATGTTATCTTCCAAATGGTTTTGAAATTTAATTGATTACCAAATTAAATAAAAGAAGTAGTCATTTTAGTCTTCTCTGGATGAAACTTGAGACAATAATAAAGAGTACATGAAAATAATTTGAGCTCAATTGAGCTCAATTGTTTCAGTGACTTAATTTAATTATAAAATCCAAGAGGACTAAATATTCAGCATACTTAGACTATTAGAAACTCATTGCAGCCTATGTGAACTTACATTTTTATCTGTGATAGGAATAAAAAAGAACCTACAAAAAAAACAGAATATCAGCCAGAAGTTGTGAGTAAATATCTCTAATTCTGCAATAAGATATGGCTAATAATAAGTATTAAACTATTTCTTTTATAAACATTGATAATCTTTATTTCAGAAATTTACAATTATGATGACAGGGTATTTTTCATTTTCACTTTCAATTTAAAATAAATTATTTTAAAAATTTATTTAATAATGGGGCACCTGGGTGGCTCAGTTGTTTAAGCATCCGACTTGGGCTCAGGCCATAATCTCACTGGTTTATGGTTCAATCCCCATGTAAGGCTCTGCTGACAGCTCAGATCCTGGAGAAGGCTTCAGATTCTGTGTCTCCCTCTCTCTGCCCCTCCCCTCCTCATGCTCTCTCTCTCTCTGTCTCTCAAAAATGAATAAACATTAAAACAATTAATTATTTAATATTGTAGGGATGCCTGGGTGGCTCAGTTGGTTAGGCATCCAACTCTTGATTTTGGCTCAGGTTATGATCTCATGGTTTAGTTCCTAACTTTGAGCCCTGTGTCTGGCTCTGTGCTGACAGCACCAAGCCTGTTTAGGATTCTCTCTCCCTCTTTCTCTGATCCCCCCCCCTCAAAATAAATACATAAATAAATATTTTAAAATGTATTTAATACTGTAACAAAAAATCTTGGCTAAAAACACATCTTCAATATTTGAAAAAAATAACATCATTAACATTACCATTGTTCTTCAAACAGTCATAAAGTTGGGAGGACAAATAACTCAAGCATTTCCATATCAAATATCCCCTTCTATAAAGAAATCTTTTTGTGTAACCTAAATCACTCCAAAAAATATTCAATTTCTTTGAATCATGTTCATACATTCCACTTTCTTAACATCTTGTCATAACTTCAGCTCTGCAAAAAAGAAAGCAAAGAGGGCTCATTTTTTCTTTTTTTAATTTAATTTTTAATTTTTTAAAATTTACATCCAAATTAGTTAGCACATAGTGCAACAATGATTTCAGGAGTAGAATCCTTAATGCCCTTTACCCATTTAGCCCACCCCCCCTCCCACAACCCCTCCAGTAACCCTCAGTTTGTTCTCTATATTTATGAGTCTCTTCTGTTTTGTCCCCCTCCCTGTTTTTATACTATTTTTGTTTCCCTTCCCTTAGGTTCATCTGTTTTGTCTCTTAAAGTCCTCATATGAGTGAAGTCATATGATTTTTGTCTGTCTCTGACTGACTAATTTCACTTAGCATAATACCCTCCAATTCCATCCACGTAGTTGCAAATGGCAAGATTTCATTCTTTCTGATTTCTGAGTAATACTCCATTGTATATATATACCACATCTTTTTTATCCATTCATCCATCGATGGACATTTGGGCTCTTTCCATACTTTGGTTATTGTTGATAGTGCTGCTATAAACATGGGGGTGCATGTTTCCCTTCGAAACAGCACACCTGTATCCCGTGGATAAATGCCTAGTAGTGCAATTGCTGGGTCAGAGGGTAGTTATATTTTTAGTTTTTTTAGGAACTTCTATACTGTTTTCCAGAGTGGCTGCACCAGTTTGCATTCCCACCAGCAATGCAAAAGAGATTCTCTTTCTCCGCATCTTCGCCAATATGTTGTTGTCTGAGTTGTTAATGTTAGCCATTCTGACAGGTGTAAGGTGGTATCTCATTGTGGTTTTGATTTGTATTTCCCTGATGATGAGTGATGTTGAGCATTTTTTCACGTGTCGCTTGGCCATCTGGATGTCTTCTTTGGAGAATTGTCTATTTTTGACTTTTGCCCATTTCTTCACTGGATTATTTGTTTTTTGGGGTGTTGAGTTGGATAAGTTCTTTATAGATTTTGGATACTAACCCTTTATCTGATATGTCATTTGGAAATATCTTCCCCCTTTCTGTTGGTTGCCTTTTACTTTTGCTGATTGTTTCCTTCGCTGTGCAGAAGCTTTTTATTTTGATGAGGTCATTTTTTTCTTAAATAAACTCAGTGTTGTCATAAAAGGTCTTACCATTGTCCCTATTCTGAAAGAAAACAGACATAAACTTCTAACCTCATACAATAATTCATGCATGAACACTAAAGGTTATTCTTTCCTCCCCTGCTGTTTACTCATTATTCAAAATGGTAAATTTTTCCAGTTACACAATCACTGGATTTGTCCAAGAAAAAGGGCATTTACCTAGCAAAATGTGCATTGGATTATACAATAGTCGCACTTGGTCACTTATGTTTGAAATCCTGTATTTTACTTGGCAACCTTATCAGTTACCAAATTCTCTCCCTCCTTTTATTGAAGTGTCTTTTACTTCCATAAACACTGCTGCAATCCCAGTATTCTCACTACTTTCTGTTCTTATCAGGCTTTATTCATTTCATGCCGGTATCACTATAGTAACTTCCAGACTGTTTTCCTGTCTCAATCTCTCTCCTCTCCACATTGCTGCCAAAATAGATTTTTATCTTGCAACTTCCCAGATTAAAATTTAAACATTTCTTTAAGAAGCAGACAATTCCCATGTTATTGAAACTATTTTAGAGCATAAACAAATAATAAAGTTTCCAGATACTTTTTTTAAGTTAGTAACAATTGTAGAAGTTGTAAGTATGCTTTCGCAATAAATATGCCAAAATTGGACACTTGGTCTCCTTAGGAATAACAATGCATAAATCTCAAATAAAATATTAGCAATAGTCCTCAACATTACATTAGAAGTAATACTCCTTTCTTACACCATTCATAAAAACAAACTCAAAATGGATAAAGGACCTGAATGTGAGACAGGAAACAATCCAAACCTTAGAGGAGAAAGCAGGAAACAACCTCTCTGACCTCAGCCGCAGCAATTTCTTACTTGACACATCCCCAAAGGCAAGGGAATTTAAAGCAAAAATGAACTACTGGGACCTCATGAAGATACAAAGCTTCTGCACAGCAAAGGAAACAATCAACAAAACTAAAAGGCAACCAACGGAATGGGAAAAGATATTTGCAAATGACATATCAGACAAAGGGCTAGTATCCAAAATCTATAAAGAGCTCACCAAACTCCACACCCAAAAAAACAAATAATCCAGTGAAGAAATGGGCAGAAAACATGAATAAACACTTCTCTACAGAAGACATCCAGATGGCCAACAGGCACATGAAAAGATGCTCAACGTCGCTCCTCATCAGGGAAATACAAATCAAAACCACACTCAGATATCACCTCACGCCAGTCAGAGTGGCCAAAATGAACAAATCAGGAGACTATAGATGCTGGCGAGGGTGTGGAGAAAAGGGAACCCTCTTGCACTGTTGGTGGGAATGCAAACTGGTGCAGCCACTCTGGAAAACAGTGTGGCGGTTCCTCAAAAAATTAAAAATAGACCTACCCTATGACCCAGCAATAGCACTGCTAGGAATTTACCCGAGGGATACAGGAATGCTGATGCATAGGGCCACTTGTACCCCAATGTTTATAGCAGCACTTTCAACAATAGCCAAATTATGGAAAGAGCCTAAATGTCCATCAACTGATGAATGGATACAGAAATTGTGGTTTATATACACAATGGAATACTACATGTCAATGAGAAAGAATGAAATATGGCCCTTTGTAACAACATGGATGGAACTGGAGAGTGTTATGTTAAGTGAAATAAGTCATACCGAGAAAATACCATATGTTTTCACTCTTGTGTGGATCCTGAGAAACTTAAGAGAAGTCTATGGGGGAGGGGAAGGAAAAACAAAAAGAGGTTAGAGAGGGAGAGAGCCAAAGCATAAGAGACTCCTAAAAACTGAGAACGAACCGAGAGTTGATGGGGCTGGGAGGGAGGGTGGGTGATGGGTATTAAGGAGGGCACCTGTTAGGATGAGCACTGGGTGTTGTATGGAAACCAATTTTACAATAATTTTCATATTTAAAAAAATAAATAGGTAAAAATAAATAAGACAGCAAAAAAAGAGGTAATACTCCTCGTTAGGTTTTATTTCAGTACTGCACACATGTGGAAATGTTAAATCTATTGCTATAATCAATCAAAACAGCCTTAAAAAAGGAGAATCATAACATCATCCTTATAGATGCAGAAAAAGAATTTATTAATATCTACCACAAAATCATGACTTTTAAGAAAACTTTGTAAAATTGATAAATATATCTTAAGTCAAAGCCAGTCACTAATGATGAAACACTACAGAAGCATTTTCAGCAAAATCAATAACAAAATAACAGTGCTATCATCATGTGCTAGAAGTCCCAACCCAGTGTAATAGATATGAGAAAGGAAAAGGTATAAATATTGGAAAGGAGGAAGCAAATTTAACTTTATTTGCAAATTATATTATTTAATACCAGGAAATTTTCAAGAAAAAGGACTGAAAAGGCATTAGAACCAATAAGCCAGTTTAGTAAATGGTCAGTTACAAGATTAATGTATAAAACTTAATACTTTTCCTATGATTAAATAAAAACTAGTTAGAAAACAAAGGAAAGGAGACTTTGTGCTATTACTGTATTTTCTGAGGAGCCCACTAAGGCTTTGTTGCCTGAATATGTGAAAATAGGCAATTTTCTTGGGGATTGAGAAGCAATAATGTACCCTGATGTGATGAACTGGCATCCAGCTGAGGCTCAATAAAAATTATTTCCTTCCTTCTGGAAGCTCTGATTTCATTCTACATTCTCCCAAATTGGAACTCAACCCTGAGCTAGCTAAGACCTCAGTAGGATCTTCTATAGGTCTTTTTTTTTAATATGAAATTTATTGTCAAATTGGTTTCCATACAACACCCAGTGCTCATCCCAAAAGGTGCCCTCCTCAATACCCATCCCCCACCCTCCCCTCCCTCCCACCCCCCAGCTACCCTCATTTTGTTCTCAGTTTTTTTCTTTTTCTTAACTTTTTTATTTTAATTCCTGTATAGTTAACATACAGTGTTCTATTACTTTTAGCTGTACAATATACCGACTCAACAATTCTATACATTATTCAGTGCTCCCATCGTAATAAGTTTATTCTTTAATCCCCATCACCTATTTCACCCATCCCCCACCCACCCACCTCCCCTCTGGCAGCCATCAATTCTCTATAGTTCAGAATCTGTTTCTTGGTTTGTTTCTTTTTTTTGCTTTGTTCATTTTTGTTGTTTCTTAAATTCCACAAAGGAGTGAACCTATATGGTATTTGTCTTTCTGTGACTGACTTATTTTGCTTAGCTTACACACTCTAGTTCCATCCATTGTGTTGAAAATGGTAAGATTTCATTATTTCTATGGTTGAATAATATTCTTGTGTGTGTACACACACACCACCTCTTTATTCATTCATCTATTGATAGACACTTGAGTTGCTTCCATATTTTGGCTATTGTAAATACTGTTGCTATAAACATAGGGGTGCATGTATCCCTTTGATTAGTGTTTTTGTATTTGGAGGGTAAATGCTCAGTGGTGAAATTAATGAATCATAGGGTAGTTAGTTCTATTCACTTTTTGAGGAAGCTTCATACTATTTCCTCAGTGACTATATGAGTTTGCATTCTCACCAACAGTGCAAGAAGGTTCTTTTCTCCATATCCTCACCAACACTTCTTTCTTATGGTTTTTATTTTAGCCATTCTGACAAGTGTGAGGAGATCTCTCACTGTACTTTTGATTTGCATTTCCCTGATAATGAGTAATGTTGAACATCTTTTTATGTGTCCATTGGTCACGTGGATGACTTCTTTGCATAAATGTCTGTTCATGTCTTCTGCCCATTTTTTAATTTTTTGTCTTTGGGATGTCATGTTTGATCAGTTCTTTATATATTTTGGATACTAACCCTTTATTGGATATCTAATTTGCAAATATCCTCTCCCATTCTGTAGGCTAACTTTTAATTTGTTGATTGTTTCCTTTGTTGTGCAGAAGCTTTTTATTTCAATGTAGTCCCAATAGTTTATTTTTGCTTTTATTTCCCTTGCCTCAAAAGAAATATCTAGAAAAATGTTACTATGGCCCAAGCCAGAGACATTACTGCCTGCACTTTCTTTGGAGATTTCTATGGTTTCAGGTATCACATTTAGGTCTTTGATCCATTTTTAGTTTACTTTTGTGTATGGGGTAAGAAAGTGATCCATTTTCTTTATTGTATGTTGCTATTCAGTTTTCCCAACCTCATTTGTTAAAGAGACTTCTTCCCATTGGATATTCTTTCCTTCTTTGTCAAAGACTGACCATATAATTGTGGGATCATACCTGAATTTTCATTTCTGCTCCATTGATCTGTGTGTCTATTTTGTGCAGGTACTACTCTTTTGATTACTACAAATTTAAAGTCTAACTTGAAGTCTAGAACTGTTACAGATCCAGCTTTTATTTTTTTAGAATTGCTTTGGGTCTTTTGTGGTTCCATATAAATTTTAAGACTGTTTGTTCTACTTTTGTGGAAAATGCTATTGGTATTTTGATAGGCATTGTATTAAGTCTGTAGATTGTTTTGGGTAGTATAGACATTTCAACAGTATTCATTCTTCTAATCTATAAGTGTGAAATATCTTTCCATTCATTTCTTTATGTCATCTTGAATTTCTTTCATCAGTGTTTTACAATTTTATAGTTTTCACCTCTTTGGTTAGGTTTATTGCTAAGTATCATATTTTTTTGGTGCAATTGTACTTGAATTTTTAAAATTTTCTCTTTGTGCTATTCATTATTAGTGCATAGAAATGCATCAGATTTATTTATACACAATGATTTTGTTATCCTGTGATTTTTACTGAATCCATGTATCAGTTCTAGTAGTTTTTTGGTGGTCTACAGAGTTTTGTATAATGCTATCATGTCATTACCCAATAGTGAAAATTTTACTTCTTATGGATATTATTTCTTTTGGTTTAATTGCTGTGGCTGGGACTTTCAAAACTATGTTGAATAAACGTGGTGAGAATGGACATCCTAGTCTTGTTCCTGACCTTGGGGAAAAGCTCCCAGTTTTTCCACATTGACTACAATGTTTGTTGTGGGTTTTTCCATATGGCTGTATTATGTTGAGGTACATTCCCTCTAAACCTACTTTATTTTGGCTTTTATCATGAATGGCTGTTGTAGTTTGTCAAATACTTTTCTTCATTTACTGAAATGATTATATGACTATTAACTTTTATTCATGTCATATATCACATTGATTTGCAAGATATCAGTCTTTTTAATGACAGACATTCTAAGAGGGAAATATCTCTCATTATGACTTTGTATTTTTTTAATATGAAATTTATTGTCAAATTGGTTTCCATACAACACCCAGTGCTCATCCAAAAAGGTGCCCTCCTCAATACCCATCACCCACCCTCCCCTCCCTCCCACCCCCCATCAACCCTGAGTTCGTTCTCAGTTTTTAAGAGTCTCTTATGCTTTGGCTCTCTTCCATCTCTAACCTCTTTTTTTTTCCTTCCCCTACCCCGTAGACTTCTCTTAAGTTTCTCAGGATCCACACAAGAGTGAAAACATGTGGTGTCTGTCTTTCTCTCTATGACTTATTTCACTTAACATAACACTCTCCAGTTCCATCCATGTTGTTACAAAGGGCCATATTTCATTCTTTCTCATTGACATGTAGTATTCCATTGTGTATATAAACCACAATTTCTGTATCCATTCATCAGTTGATGGACATTTAGGCTCTTTCCATAATTTGGCTATTGTTGAAAGTGCTGCTATAAACATTGGGGTACAAGTGGCCCTATGCATCAGCATTCCTGTATCCCTCGGATAAATTCCTAGCAGTGCTATTGCTGGGTCATAGGGTAGGTCTATTTTTAATTTTTTGAGGAACCTCCATGCTGTTTTCCAGAGTGGCTGCACCAGTTTGCATTCCCACCAACAGTGCAAGAGGGTTCCCTTTTCTCCACACCCTCGCCAGCATCTATAGTCTCCTGATTTGTTCATCTTAGCCACCCTGACTGGCGTGAGGTGGTATCTCAGTGTGGTTTTGATTTGTATTTCCCTGATAAGGAGCGATGTTGAGCATCTTTTCATGTGCCTGTTGGCCATCTGGATGTCTTCTGTAGAGAAGTGTCTATTCATGTTTTCTGCCCATTTCTTCACTGGATTATTTGTTTTTTGGGTGTGGAGTTTGGTGAGCTCTTTATAGATTTTGGATACTAGCCCTTTGTCTGATATGTCATTTGCAAATATCTTTTCCCATTCCGTTGGTTGCCTTTTAGTTTTGTTGATTGTTTCCTTTGCTGTGCAGAAGCTTTGTATCTTCATGAGGTCCCAATAGTTCATTTTTGCTTTAAATTCCCTTGCCTTTGGGGATGTGTCAAGTAAGAAATTGCTGCGGCTGAGGTCAGAGAGGTTGTTTCCTGCTTTCTCCTCTAAGGTTTGGATTGTTTCCTGTCTCACATTCAGGTCCTTTATCCATTTGGAGTTTGTTTTTGTGAATGGTGTAAGAAAGTGGTCTAGTTTCATCCTTCTGCATGTTGCTGTCCAGTTCTCCCAGCACCATTTGTTAAAGAGACTTTTTTCCACTGGATATTCTTTTCTGCTTTGTCAAAGATTAGTTGGCCATACATTTGTGGGTCTAGTTCTGGGGTTTCTATTCTAGTCCATTGGTCTATGTGTCTGTTTTTGGGCTACACCATGCTGTCTTGATGATTACAGCTTTGTAATAGAGGCTAAAGTCTGGGATTGTGATGCCTCCTGCTTTGGTCTTCTTCTGCAAAATTGCTTTGGCTACTTGGGGCCTTTTATGGTTCCATACAAATTTTAGGATTGCTTGTTCTAGCTTCGGGAAGAATGCTGGTGCAATTTTGATTGGGATTGCATTGAATGTGTAGATAGCTTTGGGTAGTATTGACATTTTAATCATATTTATTCTTCCAACCCATGAGCATGGAATGTTTTCCATTTCTTTGTATCTTCTTCAATTTCCTTCATAAACTTTCTATAGTTTTCAGCATACAGACCTTTTACATCTTTGGTCAAGTTTATTCCTAGGTATTTTATGCTTCTTGGTGCAATTGTGAATGGCATAAGTTTCTTTATTTGTCTTTCTGTTGCTTCATTATTAGTGTATAAGAATGCAACTGATTTCTGTACAGTGATTTTGTGTCCTGCGACTTTCCTGAATTCATGTATCAGTTCTAGCAGACTTTTGGTGGACTCTATCAGATTTTCCATGTATAATAATAACATGTCATCTACAAAAAGCGAAAGCTTGACTCCATATTTGCAAATTGCAATGCCTTTGATTTCCTTTTGTTGTCTGATTGCTGATGCTAGCACTTCCAACACTATGTGAAACAACAGCAGTGAGAGCGGACATCCCTGTCATGTTCCTGGTCTCAGAGGGAAAGCTTTCAGTTTTTCCCCATTGAGGATGATATTAGCTGTGGGCTTTTCATACATGGCTTTTATGATGTTTAAGTATGTTCCTTCTATCCCGACTTTCTCGAAGGTTTTTATTAAGAAAGGATGCTCAGTTTTGTCAAATGCTTTTTCTGCATCAATTGACAGGATCATATGGTCCTTATCTTTTCTTTTATTAATGTGATGTATCACATTGATTGATTTGTGAATGTTGAACCAGCCCTGCATCCCAGGAATGAATCCCACTTGATCATGATGTATAATTCTTTTTATATGCTGTTGGATTCGATTTGCTAGTATCTTATTGAGAATTTTTGCATCCATATTCATCAGGGATATTGGCCTGTAGTTGTCTTTTTTTGCTGGGTCTCTGTCTGGTTTAGGAATCAAAGTAATTTTGGCTTCCTAGAATAAATCTGGAAGTTTTCCTTCTCTTTCTATTTTTTGGAACAACTTGAGAATGATAGGTATTATCTCTGCTTTAAATGTCTGGTAGAATTCCCCTGGGAAGCCATATGGTCCTGGACTCTTATTTCTTGGGAGATTTTTTTTTCAACGTTTATTTATTTTTGGGACAGAGAGAGACAGAGCATGAACGGGGTAGGGGCAGAGAGAGAGGGAGACACAGAATCGGAAACAGGCTCCAGGCTCTGAGCCATCAGCCCAGAGCCCGACGCGGGGCTCGAACTCACGGACCGTGAGATCGCGACCTGGCTGAAGTCGGACGCTCACCCGACTGCGCCACCCAGGCGCCCCCTCTTGGGAGATTTTTGATAACTGATTCAATTTCTTCACTGGTTATGGGTCTGTTCAAGTTTTCTATTTCTTCATGTTTGAATTTTGGAAGTGTGTGGGTGCTTAGGAATATGTCCATTTCTTCCAGGTTGTCCAACTTGTTGGCATATAATTTTTCATAGTATTCCCTGATAATCGCTTGCTTTTCTGAGGGATTGGTTGTCATAATTCCATTTTCATTTATTATTTTATCTATTTGGGTCATCTCCCTTTTCTTTTGGAGAAGCCTGGATAAAGGTGCATCGATTTTGTTTATTTTTTTCAAAAACACAATTCTTGGTTTCATTGATCTGCTCTACAGTTTTTTTGAGATTCTATACTGTTTATTTCTGCTCTGATCTTTATTATTTCTCTTCTTCTGCTGGATTTGGGGTGTCTTCGCTGTACTGCTTCTAGTTCCTTTAGGTGTGCTGTTAGATTTTGTATTTGGGATTTTTCTTGTTTCCTGAGATAGGCCTGGATTACAATGTATTTTCCTCTCATAACTGCCTTCATTGCATCTCAAAGCGTTTGGATTGTTGTATTTTCATTGTCATTTGTTTCTATATATTTTTTAATTTCTTCTCTAATTGCCTGGTTGACCCATTCATTCTTTTTTTTATATGAAATTTATTGTCAGATTAGTTTCCATACAACACCCAGTGCTCATCCCAAAAGATGCACTCTTCAATGCCCATCACCTACCCTCCCCTCCCTCCCACCCCCATCAACCCTCAGTTTGTTTTCAGTTTTTAAGAGTCGCTTATGCTTTGGCTCTCTTTCCCACTCTAACCTCTTTTTTTTTTCTTTTTTTTTCCTTCCCCTCCCCCATGGGTTTCTGTTAAATTTCTCAGGATCCACATAAGAGTGAAAACATATGGTATCTGTCTTTCTCCGTATGGCTTATTTCACTTAGCATAACACTCTCCAGTGCCATCCATGTTGCTACAAAGGGCCATATTTCATTCTTTCTCATTGCCACGTAATACTCCATTGTGTATATAAACCACAATTTCTTTATCCATTCATCAGTTGATGGACATTTAGGCTCTTTTCATTCTTTAGTAGGGTGTCCTTTAACCTCCATGCTTTTGGAGGTTTTCCAGACTTTTTCTTGTGGTTGATTTCAAGCTTCATAGCATTGTGGTCTGAAAGTGTGCATGGTATGATCTCAATTCTTGTATACTTATGAAGGGCTGTTTTGTGACCCAGTATGTGATCTGTCTTGGAGAATGTTCCATGTGCACTCGAGAAGAAAGTATATTCTGTTGCTTTGGGATGCAGAGTTCTAAATATATCTGTCAAGTCCATCTGATTCAATGTCTCATTCAGGCCCTTGTTTCTTTATTGATTCTGTGTCTTGATGATCTATCCATTGTTGTTAGTGGAGTATTAAAGTCCCCTGAAATTACCACATTCTTATCAATAAGGTTGCTTACGTTTGTGATTCTTTTTTATATATGAGGGCTCTAGTATTCAGTGCTTAGACATTTATAATTGTTAGCTCTTCACGATGGACAGACCCCTGTAATTATTATATAATTCCCTTCTTCATCTCTTGTTACAGTCTTTAATTTAAAGTCTAGTTTGTCTGATATAAGAATGGCTACTCCAGCTTTCTGTTGACTTCCAGTAGCATGATAGATAGTTCTCCATCCCCTCACTTTCAATCCGAAGGTGTCCTCAGGTCTAAAATGAGTCTCTTGTAGACAACAAATAGATGGGTCTTGTTTTTTTATCCATGCTGATTACCTATGTCTTTTGGTTGGTGCATTTAGTCCATTTACATTCAGTGTTATTATAGAAAGATATGGGTTTAGAGTCATTGTGATGTCTGTAGGTTTCCTGCTTGTAGTGATGTCTCTGGTACTTTGTGTCACAGGATCCCCCTTAGGATCTCTTGTAGGGCTGGTTTAGTGGTGACAAATTCCTTCAGTTTTTGTTTGTTTGGGAAGACCTTTATCTCTCCTTCTATTCTAAATGACAGACTTGCTGGATAAAGGATTCTCGGCTGCATATTTTTTTTCTGTTCATCACATTGAAGATTCTTGCCATTCCTTTCTGGCCTACCGAGTTTCAGTAGATAGATCCGTCACTAGCCTTATCGGTCTCCCTTTATATGTTAGAACATGTTTCTCTCAAGATGCTTTCAGAATTTTCTCTTTATCCTTGTATTTTGCCAGTTTCACTATGATATATTGTGCAGAAGATCGATTCAAGTTACGTCTGAAGGGAGTTGTCTGTGCCTCTTGGATTTCAATGCATTTTTCCTTCCCCAGATCAGGGAGGCTCTCAGGTATGATTTCTTCAAGTACACCTTCAGCACCTTTCCCTCTCTCTTCCTCCTCTGGACTCCCAATTATGCATATATTATTACGTTTAATTGTGTCACTTAATTCTCTAATTCTCCCCTCATACTCCTGGATTTTTTAAATCTCTCCTTTTCTCAGCTTCCACTTTTTCCATTATTTTATCTTCTTTTTTTTTTTTCTTTTTTTTTTTTTTTTAAATTTTGCTTTAAAATTTTTTATTTTATTTTATTTTATTTTATTTTATTTTATTTTTTAATGAAATTTATTGACAAATTGGTTTCCATACAACACCCAGTGCTCATCCCAAAAGGTGCCTTCCTCAATACCCATCACCCACCCTCTCCTCCCTCCCACCCCCCATCAACCCTCAGTTTGTTCTCAGTTTTTAAGTCTCTTATGCTTTGGCTCTCTCCCATTCTAACCTCTTTTTTTTTTCCTTCCCCTCCCCCATGGGTTCCTGTTAAGTTTCTAGGATCCACATAAGAGTGAAACCATATGGTATCTGTCTTTCTCTGTATGGCTTATTTCACTTAGCATCACACTCTCCAGTTCCATCCATGTTGCTACAAAAGGCCATATTTCATTTTTTCTCATTGCCACGTAATATTCCATTGTGTATAGAAACCACAATTTCTTTATCCATTCATCAGTTGATGGACATTTAGGCTCTTTCCATAATTTGGCTATTGTTGAGAGTGCTGCTATGAACATTGGGGTACAAGTGGCCCTATGCATCAGTGCTCCTGTATCCCTTGGATAAATTCCTAGCAGTGCTATTGCTGGGTCATAGGGTAGGTCTATTTTTAATTTTCTGAGGAACCTCCACACTGCTTTCCAGAGCGGCTGCACCAATTTGCATTCCCACCAACAGTGCAAGAGGGTTCCCGTTTCTCCACATCCTCTCCAGCATCTATAGTCTCCTGATTTGTTCATTTTGGCCACTCTGACTGGCGTGAGGTGATACCTGAGTGTGGTTTTGATTTGTATTTCCCTGATAAGGAGCGACACTGAACATCTTTTCATGTGCCTGTTGGCCATCCGGATGTCTTCTTTAGAGAAGTGTCTATTCATGTTTTCTGCCCATTTCTTCACTGGGTTATTTGTTTTTCGGGTGTGGAGTTTGGTGAGCTCTTTATAGATTTTGGATACTAGCCCTTTGTCCGATATGTCATTTGCGAATATCTTTTCCCATTCCGTTGGTTGCCTTTTAGTTTTGTTGGTTGTTTCCTTTGCTGTGCAGAAGCTTTTTATCTTCATAAGGTCCCAGTAATTCACTTTTGCTTTTAATTCCCTTGCCTTTGGGGATGTGTCGAGTAAGAGATTGCTACGGCTGAGGTCAGAGAGGTCTTTTCCTGCTCTCTCCTCTAAGGTTTTGATGGTTTCCTGTCTCACATTTAGGTCCTTTATCCATTTTGAGTTTATTTTTGTGAATGGTGTGAGAAAGTGGTCTAGTTTCAACCTTCTGCATGTTGCTGTCCAGTTCTCCCAGCACCATTTGTTAAAGAGGCTGTCTTTTTTCCATTGGATGTTCTTTCCTGCTTTGTCAAAGATGAGTTGGCCATACGTTTGTGGGTCTAGTTCTGGGGTTTCTATTCTATTCCATTGGTCTATGTGTCTGTTTTGGTGCCAATACCATGCTGTCTTGATGATGACAGCTTTGTAGTAGAGGCTAAAGTCTGGGATTGTGATGCCTCCTGCTTTGGTCTTCTTCTTCAAAATTCCTTTGGCTATTCGGGGCCTTTTGTGGTTCCATATGAATTTTAGGATGGCTTGTTCTAGTTTCGAGAAGAATGCTGGTGCAATTTTGATTGGGATTGCATTGAATGTGTAGATAGCTTTGGGTAGTATTGACATTTTGACAATATTTATTTTTCCAATCCATGAGCAGGGAATGTCTTTCCATTTCTTTAAATCTTCTTCAATTTCCTTCATAAGCTTTCTATAGTTTTCAGCATACAGATCCTTTACATCTTTGGTTAGATTTATTCCTAGGTATTTTATGCTTCTTGGTGCAATTGTGAATGGGATCAGTTTCTTTATTTGTCTTTCTGTTGCTTCATTGTTAGTGTATAAGAATGCAACTGATTTCTGTACATTGATTTTGTATCCTGCAACTTTGCTGAATTCCTGTATCAGTTCTAGCAGACTTTTGGTGGAGTCTATCGGATTTTCCATGTATAATATCATGTCATCTGCAAAAAGCGAAAGCTTGACTTCATCTTTGCCAATTTGGATGCCTTTGATTTCCTTTTGTTGTCTGATTGCTGATGCTAGAACTTCCAGCACTATGTTAAACAGCAGCGGTGAGAGTGGGCATCCTTGTCGTGTTCCTGATCTCAGGGAAAAAGCTTTCAGTTTTTCCCCGTTGAGGATGATGTTAGCTGTGGGCTTTTCATAAATGGCTTTTATGATCTTTAAGTATGTTCCTTCTATCCCGACTTTCTCAAGGGTTTTTATTAAGAAAGGGTGCTGGATTTTGTCGAAGGCCTTTTCTGCATCGATTGACAGGATCATATGGTTCTTCTCTCTTTTTTTGTTAATGTGATGTATCACGTTGATTGATTTGCGAATGTTGAACCAGCCCTGCATCCCAGGAATGAATCCCACTTGATCATGGTGAATAATTCTTTTTATATGCCGTTGAATTCGATTTGCTAGTATCTTATTGAGAATTTTTGCATCCATATTCATCAGGGATATTGGCCTGTAGTTCTCTTTTTTGACTGGGTCTCTGTCTGGTTTAGGAATCAAAGTAATACTGGCTTCATAGAATGAGTCTGGAAGTTTTCCTTCCCTTTCTATTTCTTGGAATAGCTTGAGAAGGATAGGTATTATCTCTGCTTTAAACGTCTGGTAGAACTCCCCTGGGAAGCCATCTGGTCCTGGACTCTTATTTGTTGGGAGATTTTTGATAACCGATTCAATTTCTTCGCTGGTTATGGGTCTGTTCAAGCTTTCTATTTCCTCCTGATTGAGTTTTGGAAGCGTGTGGGTGTTCAGGAATTCGTCCATTTCTTCCAGGTTGTCCAATTTGTTGGCATATAAGTTTTCATAGTATTCCCTGATAATTGTTTGTATCTCTGAGGGATTGGTTGTAATAATTCCATTTTCATTCATGATTTTATCTATTTGGGTCATCTCCCTTTTCTTTTTGAGAAGCCTGGCTAGAGGTTTGTCAATTTTGTTTATTTTTTCAAAAAACCAACTCTTGGTTTCGTTGATCTGCTCTACAGTTTTTTTAGTTTCTATATTGTTTATTTCTGCTCTGATCTTTATTATTTCTCTTCTTCTGCTGGGCTTAGGCTGCCTTTGCTGTTCTGCTTCTAGTTCCTTTAGGTGTGCTGTTAGATTTTGTATTTGGGATTTTTCTTGTTTCTTGAGATAGGCCTGGATTGCAATGTATTTTCCTCTCAGGACTGCCTTCGCTGCATCCCAAAGCATTTGGATTGTTGTATTTTCATTTTCGTTTGTTTCCATATATTTTTTAATTTCTTCTCTAATTGCCTGGTTGACCCACTCATTCGTTAGTAGGGTGTTCTTTAACCTCCATGCTTTTGGAGGTTTTCCAGACTTTTTCCTGTGGTTGATTTCAAGCTTCATGGCATTGTGGTCTGAAAGTAAGCATGGTATAATTTCAATTCTTGTAAACTTATGAAGGGCTGTTTTGTGACCCAGTATATGATCTATCTTGGAGAATGTTCCATGTGCACTCGAGAAGAAAGTATATTCTGTTGCTTTGGGATGCAGAGTTCTAAATATATCTGTCAAGTCCATCTCATCCAATGTCTCATTCAGGGCCCTTGTTTCTTTATTGACCGTGTGTCTAGATGATCTATCCATTTCTGTAAGTGGTGTATTAAAGTCCCCTGCAATTACCACATTCTTATCAATAAGGTTGCTTATGTTTATGAGTAATTGTTTTATATATTTGGGGGCTCCGGTATTCGGTGCATAGACATTTATAATTGTTAGCTCTTCCTGATGGATAGACCCTGTAACTATTATATAATGTCCTTCTTCATCTCTTGTGACAGCCTTTAATTTAAAGTCTAGTTTGTCTGA
Organism: Prionailurus bengalensis; assembly: GCF_016509475.1. Lineage (NCBI taxonomy): Eukaryota > Metazoa > Chordata > Mammalia > Carnivora > Felidae > Prionailurus > Prionailurus bengalensis. The sequence goes on along the minus strand of NC_057361.1, from coordinate 82,462,196 downwards.
TATAAGTATGGCTACTCCAGCTTTCTTTTGGCTTCCAGTCGCATGATAAATAGTTCTCCATCCCCTCACTCTCAATCTAAAGGTGTCCTCAGGTCTAAAATGAGTCTCTTGTAGACAGCAAATAGATGGGTCTTGTTTTTTTATCCATTCTGATACCCTATGTCTTTTGGTTGGCGCATTTAATCCATTTACATTCAGTGTTATTATAGAAAGATACGGGTTTAGAGTCATTGTGATGTCTGTATGTTTTATGCTTATAGTGATGTCTCTGGGACTTTGTCTCACAGGGTCCCCCTTAGGATCTCTTGTAGGGCTGGTTTAGTGGTGACAAATTCCTTCAGTTTTTGTTTGTTTGGGAAGACCTTTATCTCTCCTTCTATTCTAAATGACAGACATTATTTTATCTTCTAATATCTTCTATTATTTTATCTTCTAATTCACCTATTCTCTCCTCTGCCTCTTCAATCCGAGCTGTGATCACCTCCATTTTATTTTGCAGCTCATTTATAGCATTTTTTAGCTTCTCCTGACTGTTTTTTAGTCCCTTGATCTCTGTAGTAATAGATTCTCTGCTGTCCTGTATACTTTTTTCAAGCCCAGGGATTAATTTTATGACTAGTGTTTTAAATTCATTTTCTCTTACATTGCTTAAATCGTTTTTGATTAGTTTGTTAGCTGTCGCTACTTCCTGGAGTTTCTTTTGAGGAGAATTCTTCCGTTTTATCACTTTGTATAGTCCCTGGAATGGCGCGGATCTGCAGGCTTTATAGGTCTTTTATGGAATAGGAGCTTTCCTTAGTGCCTGTAGAAGAATGAACTGTTAAGGGCATGGCTGGGATTTGTTTTTGTTTTTTTTTATATCTGTACCTTATAATTAACTCACTGACTGCATTCCCTAAAAGTAGAGAGGCTGTCTCCATTTCCAAACCAGAAGAAGGGAAAGGATCAGCCCAGAGCAGTGACCTCAATACCTATAGTTCCTGATTCTGGTTAGTGGTCTTCAGACGTTGATTACTTCCCCATTACCACTCTTGTAACTTCTCATCCTATATTCTCCCATTCAAACACACACTCACACGCACATAGTGAAAAAGTTATGGATGGCCTGAGGGGTAATATCTGGTTTCCACTCTTCCCACACAAAGGCTCAGAAAGTTTCCAGTTAAAGAGAAACTGAGATGATTCATGCAGAATATTTTCAACTACATAAAAATGTCCTTAGATTGTAGCAGACTAATGTGGAGTTAATTTCTTCTTCTTTATACTTAGGTATACTTGCTAAATTGCTTTGGTATCTTATGGTCTTATCACTGAGTTGAGTCATTAAGGCTGGTTTCTAAAGAAATAGGAAACAAAATAAATCTAAATACTTAAGCTCAAACTGTGGGTAAAAAGAAAAACATAATTAAGTCCACAGTATATCAGTAAGAGTTTTCTTAAAACAGGATGACAGAGTGGTGGGGAGCCTCAGATGAAGAAGCACAACTAGTGCTCCTGGATGGAAAGAAAATTGTTGAGGACACAGCTGGACTGCTATCTGGGCTATGAACTAAGAATCTTCTAAAGTTTATAAACATTTTCAGTGTCCTGATGGGACAGGACACAGCAGAGGACCCGGAACCCAGAAAACAAACTAATTTATCTGTACTCCCTTCCTCTTGAATCTCTGTCCTCCTTCCCCTCCTCCTTAGCCCTTTGGGTTCAATCATTATTTAGGGCCCTGGTGAGACTTGATGTCAGCTGGAGTCATGGTTCTATTTTCTTATGTGCAAGTAACTCTTCCAAACACTTTCTGAAACTAAGCAGGGTTGTCCAGATTGTTCTTCACCTGAAAATGTCCTGAGGCACCTGGGTGGCTCAGTCGGTTGATCATCCAACTTTGGCTCAGGTCATTATCTCATGGTTTGTGAGTTTCAGCCCCACATCTAGCTCACTGCTATCAGCATAGAGCCCACTTTGGATCTTCTGTCCCTCTCCCTCTGCCCTTCCTATGTTTGCATTCTCTCTCTCTCCAAAAAATAAATAAAACATTAAAAAATATCTTTAAAAATGTACAAAGAGTAGGAGACACTGGAGATTGTTTTATGGACTGATCCTTCCCAAACTATTGATGCTCCTACCTGTCATTCTCAATGCAGTGCCCTAGTTTTCCACTGGTTCTTACTTAGTGGTCTTGTTCTTAGGGGATTCTATGACACCTTCTCCTATATACACCTTCCCTCTCTACACAGATCAACATACCATCAGAAAACATAATAATACAAGGGGATAGAAAAAGAAGGAAGGGAAGACACTGAAACAGACCCTTCCCCTAAAGACACTAGACAAATATTGAGTATTAAATTTTAGGGGGAAGGACAAATACTTGCAGTTCTTTATTTAGGACCATGTGTTTCAAGCTGCTCTCTCTTGGAAGTTCATTCTTTTTTTTTTAATGTTCATTTATTTTTGAGAGAGAGAGAGAGTGCAAGCAGGGGAGGGTCAGAAAGAGAAGGAGACACAGAATCCGAAGCAGGCTCCAGGCTCCAAGCTGTCAGCACAGAGCCTGATGCGGAACTCAAACCCATGAACCATGAGATCATGACCTGAGCCAAAGTCAGACACCCAATCGACTGAACCACCCAGGCGATCCTCTTGGAAGTTCATTCTTTTCATGGCTCCCTAGCATGCTCCCACTGACCAGAAACGCCATGCCAGTGGAGTCACAATTAGGAGTGTGTGGAGGTGAACTGAGAATAGGAAAATAGGGAGTGGGAGACACTGGGAGGTCAGACTTTTGGCAGGTCTTCACTCCCTGAGCATATAGACAGACAGTAGGGCAGGAGAGACTGCAGAGCTATTCAGAAGATGCAGAAAAGGCAGCACAGAGTGGAAGAGACAGTGGATGCCCCAGGACCCCAGCTAGTCACAGCCATCCCCACTTCATAAACACACACATATGAAGGTGGAGATTGGGTACTCAATGAATATACAAGTACTCAGCCCCAGGACACAAATCTTAATACTAATCTTTCCTGACTGAAACGTCCCATTTAAAGGTCTACCTATTGGACCCCCAAACCTCACTCTAGACTTCTCTACTGCTAGCCACTTCCTTAGAAATTCTTTAAAATATTTCCATTCATAATTTTTAAAAACAATAAGGAAATTTTACTAGATATTGACAAGGTATAGGTCCAAGTTTTAGAATAAAGAAAGTATACACCATGAACTTAATAACTATTCTTTCTCATTTTCTCCCTTTCTTCCACTCCTTTTCCTTCCCTCTTTTAATATCAAGAGTTTGTTCTTGGTAAATATGGCACTGAGCCACCCATAAACCCAAAAGAAGCAGTATGATTGGTGAACTAAGGTGCATTCTGAAGTGAAGGCTCTTGTTTTCCAGAGAATCCTGACACCATGATACACTGAGTCACAAGATAAGGGGAGTAGTTTAAGTGCCTATGCTTCCAACACCTTCTCCTATGGCCCATCTTCATTCACCCCCTCCTGTAGGCTGGCTGCCCAGTGAATCTTCTCAATTATATGATTTATTCTAACTCAATTAGGAGAGAATTAAAGAGACAAAGGAAATCTATTTTTCAGTTGGTCAATCACTCAAAACCATCCTACCTTAAAATGTCAGCTAATTAGGAGTTAGTGGGCCGGGAGTTTTTGCTTGAGTACTTGGACATTATTGGGACTTAAAGTGATTATTAATATTATACTTCAACAAAATAAACCAAAACTGTATCACATACCTAATTGTATTTGAAGACTGAATTTCTATTTCTCTCACTTTACCCAAACAGATTCGTAATGTCTAAAATCACAGGAACAATGGCCAAATTAGTGTTTTCTCAATTAAGTACTGACCAATTCTGTCTCTTTTTTTAAAGTTTTATTGTTTATTTAGTTGAGAAAGAGAGAGAGGAAGACAGGGCGTGAGCGGAAGAGAGACAGAGAGGGAAGGAGACACAGAATCCCAAGCAGCCTCCAGACTCCACACTATCAGCACATAGCCCGATGCGGAGCTTGAACCCATGAACTGTGAGATCATGACCTGAGCCAAAGTCGGACGCTTAACCAACTGAGGCGCCCCTGACCAATTCTCTTTAATTCCTTTGTGGTTTTTGAAGTTCTAATAACTTTTGGATACATTTAACCCTCAACTTATAAATGAGCAGAAAGCTGAGAGAGTAAGGTATGTTTGAAAAAATACAATTGGAAGAGACCGAATGGCTACAGACTCTAAAATGCAGAAAGAGTAGCTGTTCTGTTCTTTGGAGAAAAAGATACATACAAAGGAAAACAGCATCCAGGATGACAACTTTAGTTAAAATTTACTGAGCTCTTACTATGAGTCAAGCACTGCTCTAAACATACTATACTCTCTATCATATAGATCTCACAAATAGTGTATTAGAAAGGATGTTTTTCACATAAGAAAAATACATAAAGAGGTTAAGTGGCTTCCTCAAAGTCATACACATAGCAATAAAACAAAAATTTGTACCTGTGCAGTTTGACTAGAGAGCCCTTCTTACAAGAAATATACGCTCACAAATGTTCTTGCACATCAATAAAGACAAATAATAAGAAAGCACAGTAAGATGATTAACAAAATGCATGACTAGAGACAAAGGGCAAAATTCAGTCTTTGGCAAAAAAAAATATTTTTTATGGAAAATAGCATCTTTTAACTTAATTTTATTTTATTTTATTTTATTTTATTTTATTTTATTTTTATTTATGTAAATCCAAGTTAGTTAACATATACATGTAATAATGGTTTTAAGAGTAGAACCCAGTGATTCATTGCTTACATATAACACCCAGTACTCATCCCAGCAAGTGCCCTCCTTAATACCCATTATCCATTCAGCACATTGTCCCACCCAACACCCCTCCAGCCACCCTAAGTTTCTTCTATATATTTAAGAGTCTCTTATGGTTTGCCTCCCTCTCTGTTTTTATCTTATTTTTCCTTCCCTTCCCTTATATTCATCTGTTGTGTTTCTTAAATTCCACATATGAGTGAAATCATATATTTGCCTTTCTCTGACTCACTTATTTTGCTTAGCATAATACACTCTAGTTCCATCTACGTTGTTGCAAATGGCAAGATTCCATTCTTTTTGATCATCGAATAGTATTCCATTATATATATATATATATATACACCACATATTCTTTCTCCATTCATCAGTCAGTGGCCATTTGGGCTAATTCTGTAAATTTGCTATTCTTGATAGTGCTTCTGTAAACATTGGGGTGCATGTGCCTCTTCAAATAAGCATTTTTGTATCCTTTGGATAAATACCTAGTAGTACAATTGTTGGGTCATAGGGTAGCTCTCTTTTTCCATTTGTGAGAGACTTCCATACTGTTTTCCAGAGTAACCACACCAGCTTGCATTCCCACCAACAATGCAAGAGAGTTTCCCTTTCTCCACATCCTTGCCAACATCTGTTGTTTCTTGAGTTGTTAATTTTAGTCTGGCAATAAATTAAGTCACCCTATAACTTTTCTATAAGGAGATATAGACACACACAAACACACACATACAGGAGTTTGAAAATAAGGTTTCCCTCTGAAAGTTAAACTAAAAGCCAGCCATAATAGATGTGAAGAGCAAACTATAAAACACAAAGGACTTCCTGGCCAGATATGACAGCAGACTATGCACACATCCGACAGGCTAGTCAAGGCTGAGGGACCAGCGCTGGGGACCAGCCCGATGAAGGGGAAGAAAAAGGGTGTTTCAGGAAGAGAGATGACATGTACCAAAGCTAGGAGGTGAGAGAGGAAATGATACATTCAGAGAACATTAGTAAGTTCAGTAGGGACAAAACAGTGAGGGAGGAGTAGGCAGGGATGGGGCTATGGAAGGCCTTGTCTGCCTGTAAAGTTTTTTGGACCTTATCCCCAGTGCAGTGGGAAGCCAAGCACTGAGGTGTTTTAAGTCAGATGTAAAGGAATTCAGATTTGGGGGAGATCACTTTGGCCACCAAGTGTATTGGAGCCACTCCCACCCTTTAGCAGAGGCAGATAGACCAGTTTAGGAGGCTGTTGCCATCATCCAGGAGAGAGATGACTGTGCAAGTTTGGCAGAAGTGACAACTGGGAAGTGTGGACTGATGAGAGACATTTCAGAGGTAAATGGATGGGATGTGGGGGTGAAGTGGAGAAGGAGTTGGCTTGGGCAATGGGATGGGATGTTGGTGCCTTTCACTGAGAATGAGACCTCTTGGAGGAGGAAAGGGAAGAAGAGGGACAGTTGGAGGAAGAGAAGGAGTTGAGTTTTAAGAACCAGTGAGATGTCCAAATGGAGGGAGCTCTTCACTGACCAGTTGACCACATGGATCTGGATTTTGGGTGCAAGGTGAAAGATGTGAGTATCATCAGCCTACAGACTCCAAGGGTGAGTCAGCTGGCTAAAGGAAACCAGACTATGGAAATGGAGAATGGAAATGGGAAACAGGAAAAAAACAGAGGCTCAGACAGCAGAGGCCAATGCATATTGCATGGTGTGGAGAAAGAGGACTTTTGTGACATCCCAGGTCAATATCATTTCTTTGCTTACTACTTTGGCTTCCTATTTACTTTATGTCTGTTTTTCTGGAGGTGTGGTGGGCTGGGTTGGGGGCGTGTCATACTTTCACATTAAGATGCAGCATAATCTAGTGGTGAAGAGAATGAGTTTGTGCAGTCAGTTGAGACTAGCTCCACTAATTTCTAGCTGGGTACACATTAGCAAAGTTGCTTAACTATTTTGAGTCTATATTTCTTCATCTCTAAACTAATACCTATCCCCAATGTGATCTTGTCAAAATTGAAATAGATGACACATAGAAAACTCTCATCACATTCATTGGTATTATTGTTATTGTTATTATTATCATACAATCTTCATCATGTCTACTTTTATCATTTTTGGTCCAGGACCATCTGGAGCATGCCATCCTAGGGTTTTATGCAAGGCATCAGGAGGAAGAAACAGTGCCTGAGAAGCACACTGTATTAATGATCTATAATAAACTTTGTACTTTCTAGATAAGGAGAAAGTCACAGGACTAGTTTGTGCCTGATGAGGCAGTTCTGAGTGTTGATTTACATAGCCCAAGGTAAGAGTTCTCTTTCCCAAGATATCATCTGATCTACTACAACATATCACATGGACAGTCCTCACATTCCAGCAGATTGATTTGGAGTCTCAGAATCCTTATTGATGAGATCTTGATTGCATGGTAAACCAATAAACCAGTTCTATACTCATCCTTTAAAATAAAACTAAAATAGGTAAAACACATTTTTATGGATTTCAGACCCCTGGGGGCCTGAGATCCAGATAACGGAAAGGTACTTCTCCACTTAATAGTCAATATTGCCATGGTTGCTTAATGATTCACATGATTCACAAGTACTGTCTGCTCTCCTATAAAACAGTATTTGCATTTCAAAGAAATGTACATTTTTTAAAAATTCTCTTCTAAAAATATTTGTTTCAATAGGAAAAAATTGAATTAAGGTCTAGAAAAATTGAGACTTGCAATAACAAGGTTATATTTGCTATAATAATTTCAATAATAAAAGACTTTATTAGAGCTATAAGTTTATAGCTATAAACCATAGACTTCAGTGAACAAATTCAGGGTTTGATTACATGGAGCATTTACTCAGGAGTAATGGCTTTTCCTTTCCTTATCACCAGAAGCTCTATCATTAGCACAAAGCTTCTTACACATTCTTATCAATTTTTATCACTTTTATCATTCACTGTTAGAATAAAAAAAATTAAAAGCATCCCAACCAAGTTGGTGTGTCTTAAGCTTAAAAGAAAAATACAGGTGATAATGGCTCCTGATTTTGTTGGCATTAATGCCAACTACTCTTGGGGTGCTTGGGTGGTTCAGTCAATTAAGCGTCCAACTTCGGTTCAGGTCATGATCTCAAGGTTCAGGTCAAGATCTCAAGCCCCAAGTCAGGCTCTGTGCTGACAGCTCAGAGTCTGGAGCTTGCTTCAGATTCTGTGTCTCCCTCTCCCTCTGCCCGTCTCCTGCTCATGCTCTGTCTCTGTCTCTCTCTCTCTCTCTCTCTCTCTCTCTCAAAAATGAATAAACTTTAAAAAAATACCAAGTACTCTTTACATAATGCAAATTAGACTTCATAATTGATCAATCACCTTATATCCAATTTGAATTATGAATATGGTTGTGAAAGAAATGCTTTCACTGAATAAAAATAGGCCATTAGCTAGTACTTGGAAACCCTTGTTATACAGACATTCTTATAAACTCTTACATAATATTCTATAATGTGCTGCAATATTTGATTATCTCACAACATTAAAAAGTGTAAGTTTTAATTATAAATGAAACTGGTTAGAGAGAGAAGGTAGAGAAAGTTAAATTATAGTACAATTTCTCAAATTTCAATTTTGATTTATATTATTTATACGATTTTATTATTTAATTTAACTTGATTTTTTTTTTAATGAGAAAGGATTTATCTACTGACCCATTACTATCTATAGGGTCTTGGTTAATTTACTTACCCTCTCCTGGCATCCATTAAGTTGAGCAAAATAACTTGTGGTTTAAAGAAACAAGAATTTCTTCCAGAGCCAAAAAAAAAAAAAAATCCTCTAGTTTGGGAAAGTGTTAGTGAAGTTTAGGGATTCCTGAACAAGGAGATACCTGTGCCTTACTCCAATAGTGTTTCAAAGATGTGGCAAGCCTCAGAACAGCCATGAGATGCTCAGCAACTCCAGCTTTGACAAAGATTTCTGTTCCTTTAGCATAGAGCAGAAGCACCAGAGCCATCAAGCCTGAAATGAGCTTGCAATCTGGAACAATGTGTGTCTCAGCAGACCATGTGACTGGGCTTGCCTTTCTGATATGCTGGCTCCCAAATTTTGACTACACTCGAAGAGTAAGGGAACCACAAAAATAAATAAAAAAGCTGATTTGTTTTCCATTTTAACAAGATGGGGACTCAAAAGAGCTTATTCCTCCAAGTTACCTTCTATCCCCAAGACCCTTGGGCCACCACCTAGATCTTAGATTAATAAACCCATTTGTCAGAGTAGCTAGGTCCTCTTGTCTTGACAACTTCCCATCTCTGCTTAGGTCAGCTTTGATGGTCTAAGTGAACATCTGACCCTCCTTTAGCAACTTCTCCATTACTTCCAAGAAATTTGGAAGTGCGTTGGAAGGCAGTAAACTTAACACCTGTCCAACCTGTTTTAAATGGGACAGGCCTCCACATCCTATGTCTAAACATCCATCAACCTTTGTATTAACTGGGGTGCCTGGGTGGCTCTATCAGTTAAGCTTCTGACTCTTGATTTTGGTTCAAGTCATGATCTCAAGGTTCGTAGGTTCAAGCACGGCATCGAACTTCATGCTGGCAGCTGACAGCGCAGAGTCTTCTTGGGATTCTATCCCTCTCTTTGCCCCTCCCCTGTGCATGCATGTGCGTGTGTACGTGCATGTGTGAACATGTCCTCTCTCTCTCTCTCTCTCTCTTTCTCTCTCTCAAAATAAATAAACTTTAACAAAAATAAAGCTTTAAAAAATACCTTTGTATTAACCTCTAGTCTCATTACAGGCAGAATACGTTTTCATGAGGCGCTAAACTGGGTGTCCTCCAAAATCTATATATTGAAGGAGAGAGAGTTGATTCTTAGGTTAAAGTGAGAAAACTAGCCTCTGAGGGAAAGTGTTTCTGAGACAACCACTAGGAGATTGGAAAAGAACAAGCACTCTCCTCTTTTTCAGTTATGGAAAAGTTAGGCATTTTCTGATAAGAGTGCAACACAGATAGTAATGCTAAAGTATAGGCCTTCTCAGGGGCGCCTGGGTGGCTCAGTCGGTTAAGCGGCCGACTTCGGCTCAGGTCATGATCTCATGGTCCATGAGTTCAAGCCCCGCGTCGGGCTCTGTGCTGACAGCTCAGAGCCTGGAGCCCGCTTCGGATTCTGTGTCTCCCTCTCTCTCTGCCCCTCCCCCGTTCATGCTCTGTCTCTCTCTGTCTCAAAAATAAATAAACATTAAAAAAAAAATTAAAAAAAAAAAAGTATAGGCCTTCTGGTGAGAGGAGCACATGAATAAGAAGCACATTTGCATTGCAAGAATGCTGAATGGCTACTTATAATAGAAGTAGTAAATGCTATTGATGCTTTGTCTAGATTCTGTTTACTGGGCTAGTGCATCCATCCCCTATCTCTTCCAAGCATTGGTTGCTAGATTCATAGTTGTACCCTTTTTAGAGGATACCCAGGAGCTAAAATCCCTCTCCCCTCATGCCACTTCACCCATACACCATGGCTTGCAATCAGTGGATATAAAAGGTTGGCTCCTTTGCCTCAAAGTGGATCAATTCTGTGGTGCCCTTCATGTCTCAGAGTTGCCCTGGGTTCAGGCTGAGGCTATACTTCAGCTGGGCTCCATCTATGCCTAGTGTCTTCCTCTGTCCTTTGCTGCTCCCCTCACCTCCAAAGATGTTTCATCTGAGAACACTCCCTCACTTCTAGGGAGCCCCACTTAAGACACAATGGTATTAATATGTTTCATCTCCGTATCTGTCTGTGTTCTCCACTTTCCCTTTCTCAATCAAGTCTACCTCCTTGCCTCAGAGTAACTTTGTAGCAGGATTTTCTAGATTTTCTTTCCCCCAAATCCCAAATCCACTGTGAATAACAGAGTTAGGGGAGTAAGAGATTTCCCTCACACTAAAAAGAAATCCCCTCTTTGACTGGAGGGGAAAAGAGAGAGGTCTCTGAGTCCCTTGAGCAAATGGGACCTTTAGCCTCTTCCCTAACAGCCCAGAGAAAACAGTAGGAACCCAAGTTTGGTGGCCTGGATCCTTCCCAGGGCTCCCAACTTCACTAAATTCCTGTGTCTTTTATGCCAAGCATGGCACAGAAGCTGCCTAACTGGCCCACCTGGAAACTTGAATGATGGATATCACAGCTATAACTAGTGTGGAAAGATATCTCCTTGTAGATAGATTTTAGTTTAGTCTACACAGTTATTTTTTACAAAATGAAAACATTTAATATTTTTCACACCTGAATCCGAGGACAAAGTTTCATACCTGCTATATGAAAGGTCAGCAAAAGGGGAAGACTATGATTACTATATTTTATTATTATGAAACAATTCATTAACAGAATGTTTGTGAACCATTTTTAATAACTAATAAAAGACATCCCTTGCAAGGTAACCTGAAAAAAATAATCCCAGGATAATACATACAGTATGATTGCAATAATGTTAAACACACACATTTGCATTCTTACACAGAGAGAAAGACAAGGAATGGTAATTGTTGGTGGCTTATTTTTATTTTCTTCCTTACAGTTTTCTGTATTTTCTAAACTTTTTGTAAGCAGGATTAATGTCTTTTGAGTCACCTGGTTTCTTCTTGTTCTGTCCACCACAGGTCAGTTGGTATATGTAATACCATGTCCCAGCACGGATCATCAGTCCCGCTGCCATCAACCCCAAATTCTGGGCGCGGCCCATGCTGCTGCTGTTGCGTTATCTCACGGGTCTCTCCCAAGCTAGTGAGAGAGCATGTTGGAGGCGGCAGTCTGAAACAACTGTCAAGTGGGATCTAAGGGTGGGGGGAAGGAAAAAAGAAAATGAAGCCTAAGGTTTTCTCCATCTTTCGCATCCCACCCACCACTGATGGATGGACCAGCATACCATGGACAGACCAAAGCCTGAAGTAGACAGGAACAGGAGACAGTGGGGACTCAGTGCTCTGGTGGATGCACCAACACCCGAATGTGGGTCCAAACCCCAACCTTTCCCTGTTCCAGATCCAGGTTGTCAGACCTGTCTCTCACCTCACATTTATTTACCCCATCTCTCTGCTCCCTGATAACCGTTTCCTCCCCTCTGCCTCCTAAGTCACCAAAGCCAACCATTTCTGCTGGTGCTACTTCCCTGCCTTTTACAAAGCCCGAGGAAGAGGCTGGTTTCGGGTGTCTCCAAGGGGAAACACTGAAGTGCCTCTAAAGTCAACAATTGTGCTGCTACCCTCCACCCTCACCCCATGAGTCTTCCATCAACACCCACCCTCACGACGTACAGGAATCAGGAACGGTTTCCTCCTCTTCCTCCTCCTTCCTAGCTCACAATCACACCATCTCCAAGGAAATAGGGAGCTTGCTACCTGAACAGAACCGCCGTCTGGACCAAGACTTCAGTACTAGGCTGCTGGTCAAGTGACACTGCGTCACTGGTGAGTTCGGGTCCCAAATGTCCCCTCCTATTATTAGCAACCCTCCTCCTCCCCACCACCACTGCACGCCAGGCACTGTCGCTTTTTTAGTCCTTGCACACCCAACAAATGTGTTGTGTTTCTCTGATTATTGAAAGGGGCAGCATCTTCTACTGGACTACTGGTCAATTCTACTGTTTCTCTGGAGGAATGGCCCCATCCTTTTCCCTGTTCCTTCCACCTTGTTTCTTTGGAATCCCTACTGTTCCCGTCTGCAGTCCTGAAAATTGGGGTGGGAGAAAGGGTGTCAGGAAAGGAACCAGAGTGAAAAAATTTTTTTGTTATTTTCTTGTTAGCACTATTTCTGTTCCTTATTTAAACACTAGTGTGCATCCTTTTTATTATTAGAAACTATGATAGAACTTTTTTCATTTAAGAAAAAAATTCACTTAAAAATACATGTATCATAAGCAATCATACTGCATAATGAGTTTTGTACATTCCATTCAAATCAATCTTAATTTCTTCTACATCTTGTTACATGACAAGATCCTGATTAAGAGAATCAGTTATCTGAAGGTTTGCAAATCTGCTAATATGGCATTACCAATTAGGCTTTATTTTTGGAATGCAAGAGAATTGTTCAATGTAGGAAAGCCATTCACTCATTTATTCAACACATTTACTGAGCACCTACTACATGCCATTCATTCTTCTTGATGCTGTGGTTACAGCAGTGAATTAAACAGACCTCAATCTCTAATCTCATGGCCCTTACATTGTAGTCAGAAAGACAAACAACAATGAAGATAAATAAACAAAATGTATACTATATTATTAGTGTTACCTATAAAAGAAAAAAATTAAAGGCAAGAAAGGAAGATATGAAAAGTTGAGATGGGTTGAACATTTGGATAGGGTAGCTGGAGAAGGAATCACTAGGAAGGTAACCCTTGAGTAAAGACCTGAATTCAATGAGTAATCTAAGTATGGTGATATTTTGGGTAAGAATATCTGAGACAGGACGACAAGGAAATGAAAAGGCTCTGTGAAGGCAACAAGCCCAGTATGTCCCAAGAACATCAAGGAGGCCAAGATGACTGAGCTAAAGAGAACATCATAGAAGATGAAACAGGGAGGTAATAAGGTTGAAGAGAGTAGAGCTTTTTAATTTAAAGACATTTGCATTTACTCTAAACATCAGGGGAAGTGGGGTGTGTGAAGTTTGAACTTGGGGGATGTGTTGAAAATAAACTATAGGGAGACTAGAGGGGCAGGGAGACCATTCTATCTAAATCATTCACTGCAGCAGCAAACTGAAGGAAAAAAGAAACCTTTCAATCAAAGCATTTGATAAACTTAGCCAGCCATTCCTGAATATTTAAAAACTATTAGTAAAATAGGAATGGGAGGAAACTTAGTTTATGCAGTAAAGAATTATATATAATTTAACAAATCATTTTTGGTTACATTAAATCAGATATAAAAGAAAGTATCCTTATCCTGATGAAGAATATATCAGAGGATCTTCTAACCTGGCATATTCCTCCCTCCTTGTGGGTTACCAAGACCACAGAACTTATGACTTGGCTCCACTCACTGGCATTATTTCTCTGTATTGCTTTTTTTGCAGCATTGGTAAACATAAGTGAAAGTAACCTTGAAAAAAGGATAGAATATTTCAGAGCAAAGGTTACACTAAATGATGAAACAAAACAGGTATTCCCATTTTATTCAAGAATAAGATCTAGTCACCACCATTGCTCAACATAGTTCTAGAGGTTCGGATCAATGTAACACATGCAGAAAAGAAAAAATGTACAAATATTGGAAAGGAAGAAGTGAAAAAAGTCGTTTGCAGATGATTATATATAAATACCTGGAAAAACCAAAAGTATCACCTGAAAACTATTGGAATTAATAAGACAAATCACAAAAATTAGCAGATACAAAATAAATATATAATAGTTTAACATTATCCTTAAGCAGAAAATTCCCTCCCAGAAATTTTAATTGGAGAAAAAATAGCATTTCAGCAACAAAGACTACTAAATACCTAGGGAAAACCTAACAAGTAATAGGAATTATTTAGCTGAAGAAATTTATGAAATTTGATTAACAAACATAAAAAGATCTGAACAAAATGGAGACATAACATATTGCTGGAGGGGAAGTCTCAATGTTAATATACTAATGTTTTTCAAATTAATCTGCAGATTTACTACAATTACAATAAAATTCCAAATGCTTATTATGTGTTTATTGTTGCTCAATTTGGAACTTGATTAATAACCACAAATGCACCTACTAATATGTCCATAAAAAGGACAATGGAAATTGTTAGCAGTGGTTTAGAGTGCAAAAGATATCACAGATATCTTTCTCTGTATACTTTATATATTTCTTTGTTATATTGGATATTTTATAATCATTAATATATGTTACTTTTTTCCTCAGAAAAAAAAAAAAACAAACAAGAGATTCCTAATCTGGATTGTTATATATAACACTAACTCTCTAGGCCATTGTATCAGTTCTTAATACCTAGGGGAGCAATCACTGACCCCTTGAGAAACTGATGAATTAAATGACCTTTAATGCCACTCCCCCCAAACAAATGCACTTAACCACACATACACCCACAAACAAAACCTTGTGTACAATTTCAGGTACAGCACAGAGGCAGCCAGTTAAGAATGCCTACTAGTTAATCAGTATGGTCAGTGAGGAGGTTCCCTTGGGGTCCAGCATACATTTGGCTGAGGGAGCACCAAAATGGGTGTAGGCTACATGCAGTGACCCTGCAGCATGGCTAGGTTCTGTCTGGGTGCCTGCAAGCAAGGAGGCCAGAGGTAAGAGGCCCAGCTGGCTGCACATCTCAAGCCAGGTGGGAGCAGCAGACAGTGTTAGGAGCAATGTTAACTAAAGCACCATGATTGAGGGCAGAACAGGCAGACCTGGTGCTTTCCCCAGCCAGCAATCACTTTTTTTTCATGGAAAACTGCAGCTGCAGGGGTATGTGAGAACAGCAGCCCCTTCTGTGTATCTCTGAGTTACATCTGTGGGGATTTGGGGAAGGAGGGGAGAAAAGGAAGAAGCCAAAGGTGGTTACTCAAGTTGGTCACCTGAGTAAAGGTGGCATTTACCATCTTGGCCACCTGTCCATGTGTACTTTTAGAGTGACCAACAGAATCAAGTGCCTGAATACAGGGAATGAGAGGCTCTGGAATATGGAAGGGGGTAGAGGGTCAACACCTCCCCACCCTTGACAAAACAGTGGGGGGATTTAGCTATCTCTGCATCCCTCACTTTCATCTTTCCCTTGGCCTAACATCTCTGCTTTTTGCCCAGAGCTGAATCACGAAACTGGAACCTAAACCAGGGACAGGTGTTCAAAACTGTCAAGGTTACAGCCATCAAATTACAGAAGGTTCACACAGCAGTCAGCAATGGTTTGGGAATATTAAATAACCGTGTTTCTGTAACAGAACAAGACAGGATCATTTATTTATCCAACTTAAAAGCCATCCCACAAGGAGAAAAAATAGGATATTATTTGTCCAGAATAAATAAGATTGGACAACTCAACATCTCTCCGTGGATCAATTTACAGATCCCATGAAAACATACTTATCTTGTTGAGGGAAAATGCCATTTTTATATATTCTAATACCGTAGCACGTTTTGACAACTATTTCCTATGTGGCCAATAGAAGTCATTTTCTGTATGGTAAAAATTAACCAAAATTAATGGTGCCTTTCAATATTAGTGGGAGATCTTTATAAATCATGCAGCTTTTTTTTGTTGCTGCTTCTCATACTGTGGTATTTTTTTACTGCAATAATAAAAGATGGTGATCACTTTAATAACAAATTGGAGAAGTGTTACAGAAATACAGACCCCATTCCCACTCCTTATCTCCTTTCTGACACTCTGCCCCTTAACTATACTGGAACAGGGACACAACTGCAGGGGAAATGGTGGGCACTAGTGGATTAGGGATTGAAGGTGGAACGAAGGGAGAATGTCCAGTTGCCCAAGAAAAAATGAAACAATTCCAACAACAACAACAACAACAGCAAAAAGTAAAACTTGTCCATCACCTTCCAAAAAAATGCATCCCATCCCCGGTAACTAGAAAAAGACAAATTCTAACACAGGGAGAAGGGGCTACTTTTGGCCTCCGGGACTACAAAGACAAAAAAAATAATAAAATGAAATGAGTGACAGGACCTGATGTGGTAGGGTGAGGTGGGAGTAGGGCTAAAGGAGGGGTTCATGTTCTCGGTGGGAGTGGAAATTGGGGACCCAAGCTTACTGGCGATGAGACCCTCACGTGACCGGGAGCTGACGTGGGCAAAGGTACTTAAAGCCCTGACAGCCGTCCTCCGTCCTCCTCTGGGTACCAACTCTCTTACGCTGCGCACTGCCGTGCGTTTAACCCAGGCGAGGAGGAGGAGGAGAAAATTCCCCCAGATCCGGGCAGGTGGGTGTGAGGGTGGGCATAGCCTGACACTCCCGAAAGGGGTAACTCAGAGATGCGGGAGTCTGAGGCCGCGGGTGCCTCTGCCTCAACCGCTCCTGGCCGGCTTTCCAGACCCCCGCGCTCAGTCGCAGCTCATTTTGGTGGGCGGCGGGGAGAGGGGGAGGGGGGAAAACCTAAAGACTGGGATATAGCTGCGGAGAATCCGCTCAATTCCTCTCCCAGTCAGTGTTTTTTGGTTTTGTTTTTGACACTCAGGCCCCGCACCCCACATCCCGTCCTATTTTGAGAGGAGGAGGGAAGAGAAATAAACGTGGCATCGCATATAAGGCCAGTAGGGTGGTTGGGCAAGGGTGACCGGAGGGGCACGCAATTTGGAAACAATCCGGCCCGTTCATTCCCATCCTCACTTTACAGATACCTCCCCCAACCACCACTCCCCCTGCCCTCCTCCCGGCAGGCCCCCTGTCATTAGGGGGTGCTGGGAAATGGGTGTGCCAGTCTCTGTGGGGGAGATGGCGGTTTTGGTGCTGTCTGGGCTTCACAGGAGGGAGGACCCTGAGACAATCTGGTATTAAACCACCGTGCTACCCTCCAGGCTGCTTTCCAGACACCTCCAACCCAAACAGCCCTTCACCTCCGTTTATTCAGTCCTGGAAAAGGAGTTCGGGTACGCTGGAGGGAGACGTGGCGGTGGTTATTGGGTAATTGGGGGGGGGGGGCGGAGCCCAGAACAGAGAAACTGTGGAAAATCACGACCCTCAAATCGAAAGGTCAGACATTGGAGCCCCTGTTCTTCAGGCTAATGCTAGGGCTGGGGCCTGGGGACTGAAGGACGGGTGGTCCTAGGAGGAAGACACTAGATTGTTTGGCAGTAATCCCTTATCTCGCGTCCCATCCAGTTTTTGCTGCACCCTCGCCCCGCCCCCTCCTGCTACGTTGTAGGAGAAGGGGTGTGGCTGTGTGTCCCGGAGAAATGGCGGACGGGCGGGGAGGGGCAAAAGAAAGGAGGGGTTGAGTGCCTGGGGAGTCTGCGCAGGAGGCGGGGGCGGAGAGGTGAGAAGAGTTGAGTGAATTGAGAGGTGGTCGTTCTGGTATGTGAATGCTAAAAGGCAATTTTAGGGACTTGTGTCCTGGGTCTCCTCCATCCACCGGCTCTCACTGTCCAGCCTCTGGTGTCTACATTTCTGCCCTTCTTTCTGTCCTTAGGATGAAGCTTTAACTGAACTGAAGGAAAGAGAAACAGCCCTGAATCTTTGGAGGTCAGTGTGGGGAGTGGGAACGGTCTGGAAACCCCTGGTGTGAACGGGGCAGAAACCAGAGCAGAGAATGGGACGAGAGGCCCCTCCTCCCCCATCTTTTCCCTCTTTACAAGATACCCTTGCCTTGGGCCTGTCCTTTCTGGTGCAAAGAAAGGGGTGTGTCATCCACTTTCTTAATTAATGCTTTGAGTAGGAAGGGTTAGGAAGGGAAAGAGGATCCCTGAGAGGGAAAAACATGGCCTACAGGGGTTCAAATCAAGAAAGGAAATTGAATCCAACTACCAAATGCTCCAAAGCACCCTTTCTGGGATCTCTCTGCAGGTCTGTCTGAATTTGGGGCCCTGCACAAGTACAAGCCTGGTGAAAAAAAGTAAACTCCTCCTGCTTCCAGCAAGTTGGTATGTGTATGAGCAACATCTGGGGACCCTTGGGGTGACTGTGGGAGGATCAGAGCAGAATCTGGGATCTCTACTGTTTTTCCTGCTCTCCACAAGTTTCCTAACGTCCATACTGCCTCTCATCCCTCATTTAGGTGCTAGGAAATTGTGTGTTGGCATTGGGTAGGGCTGGCTAGGGATGAAGGTGTAGAAAACCTTGGACAACTAAGGTCCTGTATCAGCAAACACAGGCCTTGACATCTGTGTCTGGGTACCAGCCCACTCACCAAGCATTATGTTTCCAAGTCCTCTAAGTAGCCTTGTCTAGACATGAAGTTAGCCAAAGCCTTAAGCTTCATTTCTGTCCTTTACCCCAGGTCCTTCTCAACTTGCATCCTGGGTAAAACCTGTGAGACTGAGTGGAAGTGCCTTGCCCAGACGTGCACGCATCCCATTTAGGCAAGCCAGCTCCACGCACTGGATCAGGGAATTACTCCAGCTGCACCATGAGCCGAGTTCGAGATGCTGGCTGCGTAGCTGCCGGGATAGTGATTGGGGCTAGTGCCTGGTACTGTGTCTACAAATATGCCAGGGGAAGAAACCAGACAAAAAAGAGACTGGCCAAGCCCAAGACAAGGGCTGTGGCCGGGACTGGAGCCAGGTCTAGAGCTGGACTAAGGGCCGGATTCACAATTGACCTTGGGCCAAGATTCGGCCCTCCCACCCCAGTCCACACTCAGGCCGAGGACAGGGCCCAGGATGAAGCCTCTGCTCTGGACATGGCTGGACCTGAAGGAGTGGCCCCAGCTGTGTCCAGTGCTGAGGCTCAGAGTGGGGCAGGAAATCAGGTCCAGGAGGTAGAAGGGACAGGGGTTGGACCTAAAGCTGAACCAGTAGTCAGGGCCACAGCAGCTTCTTCAATGGCACCACCTCCCAGGGAGGCAGAGGCTTCCGTGGCTGTAGAGGCCCCCACAATCACAAGGGCTCCCAAACTGCCAGAAGCCCTTGACACAGCAGAGGCTCCCGGGGTGCTAGCAGCACCTCCCAGGGCGCCAGTGATGCCTCCTACGGCGCCAGCACCTACTGAGGCTGTGGAGGCTCCTGTAAGGGCAACGCCTACTGCAGCACCAGTGCCTTCTGGGGTAACAGTGCCTACTGGGGCTGCAGAGGCTCCTGGGACTTCAGGATCCCCTAGAATAGCAGCCTACAAGAAAGCGACCCCTGGGGCTCATACAGGCGCAATACCTAAGGCCGGATCAGCCACTGGAGCTGTACCTAAAGGTGGAGCCAAGGGAACCAAGTCTCGGACTGGGGGCAAGGGCAAGGGAAAGAAAAACAAGGTTGAAGTAGACGAATTGGGGCTGGGCTTCCGCCCTGGGGATGGGGCTGCAGCAGCTGCTGCAGCCTCTGCTAATGGAGGACAGGCTTTCCTGGCAGAGATCCCTGATTCTGAGGAAGGAGAGTCTGGGTGGACTGACACAGAGTCAGAGTCAGATTCTGAGCCTGAAACCCAGCAGAGAGGGAGAGGGAGGAGACCTGTTCCCATGCAGAAGCGCCCCTTTCCTTATGAAATAGATGAGATTCTTGGTGTCCGAGACCTCAGGAAAGTCCTTGCTTTGCTTCAAAAATCAGATGATCCTTTTATCCAACAGGTAGCTTTGCTCACTCTGAGCAACAATGCCAACTATTCATGCAACCAAGACACAATTCGCAAATTGGGAGGCCTCCCAATTATTGCAAACATGATCAACAAAACTGATCCCCACATTAAGGAAAAAGCCTTAATGGCCATGAATAACCTGAGTGAGAACTATGAAAATCAGGGCCGACTTCAGGTATACATGAATAAAGTGATGGATGATATCATGGCCTCTAACCTGAACTCAGCAGTACAGGTAGTTGGACTAAAATTTTTAACAAACATGACTATTACCAATGACTACCAGCATCTGCTTGTCAACTCCATTGCAAACTTTTTCCGTTTGTTATCTCAGGGAGGTGGGAAAATCAAGGTTGAAATTTTGAAAATACTTTCGAATTTTGCTGAAAACCCAGATATGTTAAAAAAACTGCTCAGCACCCAAGTGCCATCATCATTTAGTTCTCTTTATAATTCCTATGTGGAATCAGAAATTCTTATTAATGCCCTTACTCTATTTGAGATCATCTATGACAATCTCAGAGCAGAAGTATTCAACTACAGAGAATTCAATAAAGGTTCCCTGTTTTACTTATGTACTACATCTGGAGTGTGTGTTAAGAAAATTCGAGCCTTAGCAGATCACCATGACCTCTTGGTGAAAGTGAAAGTTATAAAACTAGTGGATAAATTCTGATTGGCTATGTGCTGTCAAAAGACTTGAAGAAATTTCTTGGTTTTCCATTCTGGAAGCAATGAAAATTGAAAGTTACTACTTTTCCACTTTTCATTTAGTAAAGGGATCCTTTCAGCTGCCAGTTTTGAATAATGTATCATCCAGAGTGATGTTATCTGTGACAGTCTCCAGTTTTAAGCTGAACCATTTTATGAATACCAAATAAGTAGTCCTCTTGTACTGAAAACACATTTGTGACATTAATCATGCTGCTTGAATGGAAATATTTTTACTTGTTCCTCTATGTAAATTGACAGTGAACCTGTCCATCAAAAATAGCCTACACTTCTGTCATATGTTTTGTCTTGAATTTATCCACCAAAGACTTCATTTGTGTATCATCAATAAAGTTGTATGTTTTGACTGATGAAAAAAAATGTTCTCATGTTTGAATTTAAATTCTAGCTGGTGAGATAAAGTACATAAACACAAAAGGATTACTGACAGCACCTGGGCATCTGTTCATTGTCAAATATATGCTGTCTGGTTAAATAAAGAAGTTGCTGGAGACCTTTAAGGGGGAAGGGCACACTTAGGCTGGGACCTGAAGGGAGAGCATGAGAAAACACAGAAGGGCATTCAGGTGGGTAAGATGGCCTGAAGAAAGGCATGAGGTGGAAAATCTGTTCTGTGATAAGAAGACAACGAATTTGCCTGAAATGGAAGCTGTGGAAGAGAAGGATGAATGAAAAAGGTGGGGAAAGTTTTGAGAAATCCTGAACCCCCACCTGAGATGGAAATATCCCAGAGTTACTGGACATTTTTGACAAAAGGAAAAATAATCTGGTGGCCGTGTGAAAAATGTATTGGAGCTAGGATGGGGTTAGGCATAGAGACTGGAAATGAGAACTGTTGTTAGGAAGTTATCATCAACCGAACATGAGAGTGTGAAGGGTGAAATAGGGTGATGATTATAAGAACTGTTAGGGAAGGGTGCCTGTGGCTCAGTCAGTTAAGCGTCCGACTTCAGCTCAGGCCATGATCTCACGGTTCGTGGGTTTGAGTCCCGCGTCAGGCTCTGTGCTGACAGTCCAGAACCTGGAGCCTGCTTTGGATTCTGTGTCTCCTTCTCTCTCTCTCTCTCTCTCTCTCTCTGCCCCTCCCCTGCTCACACTCTGTCTGTCTCTCTCTCTCTTTCTCTCTCTCTCAAAAATAAACATTAAAAAGGGGCACCTGGGTGGCTCAGTCAGTTAAGCATCCAACTTCGGCTCAGGTCAGTATCTCATGGCTTGTGAATTCAAGCCCCGTGTCAGGTTCTGGGCTGACAGCTTAGAGCCTGGAGACTGCTTCCAATTCTATGTCTCCCTCTCTCTCTGCTCCTTCCATGCTTATGCTCTGTCTCTCTGTTTCAAAAATAAACATTAATTTTTTTAATAAATAAAATAAACATTAAGAATTGTTAGGGAATGGTGGGAATAACAGATGCTTACAAAAAAACAAAAACAAAAACAAAGTACCAAGATCTGCTGTCTGACTTGACTGTAGGTTGACAAAGAGGGAGAATTGTATGATCTGGTGCAAGTCCTAACAAAGAAAGCCTTCTTTCTTGGGCGGTTCTTGTGATCAAGTAATGCCAAAGTGAGTTATCATTTCTAATGATGAGACAAAACATTGTGACAGAAAGAAAGACTCATTGCAAAGAGTGTTTCTTTCCCCTAAGATTAGAGATTTAGCTCTGTCTTCTTTTAGAAGAGGGGCAGTGGTTAGGCCTTTATGGGAACCCCACCCTCACCCTTAAATTCATTAAAGAGCAGATGCATCTTCCTTGCTCTTCTCCCTGGCCCACTGAAGCAATGAACATAGAAAATGGGTCCAGACATTTTTCAAACCCAGCCTACTTTCCTGACACCTCTCACAAAATCCTAATTTTTTAAGTTTATTTACTTATTTATTTTGAGAGAGAGTGACAGTGCAAGTGTGAGTGGGGTAGTGGCAGACAGAGAGGGAGAGAGAAAATCTCAAGCAGGCTCCATGCTCTCAATGCAGAGCTGGGCATGGGGCTCAATGCCATGAACTGTGAGATCATGACCTGAGCCGAAATCAAAAGTCAGGTGCTTAACTGACTAAGCCACCCAGGGGCCTCACAAAATCCTCATTTTTGTACAAGTGTGTGATAACCTGAGGCAAGGATAAAGATAGGGATTCCTGGGAGGAGAATACATAGAAAAGGGGCAGGTGGTTATTATTCACTGGCACAATTTATCTGGAAGGCAATTTGGTAGTCAACATAAGAAGCTATAAAGATAGCAATCTCTATCAAAATAACACCAGCATTCTTCACAGAGCCACAGCAAACAATTCTAAAATTTGTATGGAACCAGAAAGACCTCAAATAGCCAAAGCAATCCTGAAAAACAAAACCAAAGATGGATGTATCACAATCCTTGACTTCCAGAATTATTACAAAGCTGTAATCATCAAGACAGTATGGTACTGGCACAAAAACAGACACATAGATCAATGGAACAGAATAGAAAACCCATAAATTGACTCATAAACATATGGCCAACTAATCCTTGACAAAGCAGGAAAGAATATCCAATGGAATAAAGATAGTCTCTTCAGCAAATGGTATTGGGAAAACTGGACAGTGACATGCAGAAGAATTAACCTGGACCACTTTCTATTAAATGCACACACACAAAAAAAACCCTCAAAATTGATGAAAGACCTAAATGTAAAACAGGAAGCCATCAAAATCCTAGATGGATGAAAGACCTAAATGTAAGACAGGAAGCCACCAAATTCCTAGAGGAGAAAACAAGCAACAACCTCTTTGACCTCGGCCACAGCAACTTCTTTTTTATTTTTTATTTTTTTAATGTTTATTTACTTTTGAGACAGAGAGAGACAGAGCATGAGCAGGGGAGGGGGAGAGAGAGAGGGAGATACAGATTCCGAAGCAGGCTCCAGGCTCTGAGCTGTCAGCACAGAGCCCGACACGGGGCTCGAACTCACGGACCGTGAGATCATGACCTGAACCGAAGTCGGATGCTCAACCGACCGAGCCACTCAGGCGCCCCAGCAACTTCTTACTTGACATGTCTCTGGAGGCAAGGGAAACAAAAGCAAAAATGAACTATTGGGACCTCATCAAGATAAAAAGCTTCTGCACAGGGAAGGAAACAATCAGCAAAACTAAAAGGCAACCGACAGAATAGGAGAAGATACTTGCAAACAACATATCAGGTAAAGGGTTAGTATCCAAAATCTGTAAAGAACTTATCAAATTCAACACCCAAAAAACAAATAATCCAGTGAAGAAATAAATGGGCAAAAGACATGAATAGACACTTTTCCAAAGAAAACTTCCAGATGGCTAACTGACAGATGAAAAGATGCTCAACATCACTCATAAACAGGAAATACAAATCAAAACCACAATGAGATACCACCTCACACCTGTCGGAATAGGTAAAATGAACAACTCAGGCAACAGATGTTGGTGAGGATTCTGAGAAAGAAGACCCTTTTGCACTGCTGGTGGGAATGCGAACTGGTGCAGTCACTCTAGGAAACAGTATGGAGACTCTTCAAAAAATTGAAAATAGAACTACCCCACGACCTAGCAATTGCACTACTAGGAATTTATACAAAGGACACAAGAGTGCAGATTCAAAGGGGCACATGCACTCCAGTGTTTGTAGCAGCACTACCAAAAATAGCCAAATTATGGAAAGACCCCAAATTTCCATTAACTGATGAATGGATAAAGAAGATGTGGTATATATATATATATATATATATATACATACATATATATGTATATATATATATATATACATATATATGTATATATATATACAATGGAATATCACTCGACAATCAAAAATAATGAAACCTTGCCATTTGCAACTACGTGGATGGAACTAGAGTGCATTATTCTAAGCAAAATAAGTCAGTCAGAGGACAAATATCATATGATTTCATTCGTATGGGGAATTTAAGAAACACAACAGATGAACATAGGGGAAGGGAAGGAAAAATAAGATAAAAACAGAGAAGGAGGCAAACCATAAGAGACTCATAAATACTAAGAACAAACTGAGGGTTGCTGGCAGGGTGTTATGTGGGGGGATGGACTAAATAGGTGATGGACATTAAGGAGGGCACTTGTTGGGACGAGCACTGGTTATATGTAAGTGATGAATCACTAAATTCTATTCCTGAAATCATTATTAAACTATATGTCAACTTACTTGGATTTAAATAAAAAATAAATAAAATTTAAAAAATAAAAAAATGAAGACACACCTACTTTCAGATAAGGCATTCCACTGTGGAATGTTTTTCTTAAGGAAATAATCAAATAATTTTACACAGAGAAATATACAAGGGATGCCCATTTCAGCACTGTTTCTAAGGGAGAAAAATTAGAAGCAACTTAAATGTCTAACACTATAAAACTGATAAACAGGGATGCCTGGGTGGCTCAGTGTGTTGAGCGTCCAACTTTGGCTCAGGTCATGATCTCATGGTTCATAAGTTCGAGCCCCACATCAGGCTCTGGTGGTGTGGAGGCTGCTTTTGATTCTCTCTCTATCCCTCTCTCTCTGCCCCTTCTGCACTTGAGCTCTCTCTCTCTCCAAAAATAAATAAATAAACTAAAAAATATTTTTTAAACTGCTAAACAATAGGTGGTATGTCCACACAGTAAAATATTATACAATAATCAAAATCCGTGATGTGCTTCTATATTATGGGCATGAAAAGACATTCACCATATTTGAGTCCATGGCATCAGTCTAAAAATGCTACTGCAACTGAAAGTCAGTGAAAATTCTTGCAGATGTTCATGTCATCTCTATGTATTTTTACACAGAATTGGAATCATATTTGTACATCAGTGGTTCTCAATATAAACCCCACAAACCATTGCAGGTCCCTGAAGCTGTAAGGTCAAAGTTATTTTCAAACAATATAACATTTTATTTGCTATTTTCACTAGGTTGACATTTTCACTAATGCTGAAAATGCTGTGGTGTATAAAACTGCTGGTGTCTTAGCATGGATCAATGCAGTGCCCCAAACCATACTAGTAGTGATTGACTTTTTACAGACACAGATTTAAAAAAATGTTTTAAATCTAGTTTCATTTTAAAATGTCATGAAGGGGCACCTGGGTGGCTTAGTCAGTTGAGTGTCTGACTCTTGATTTCGCTTAGGTCATGGTCCCAGGGTCATGGGGTGGAACCCTGTGCTGGACTCCACACTGAGAATGGAGCCTGCTTAAGATTCTCTCTCTCTCTCCCTCTCTCTCTCTCTCTCTGTTTATCTCTTTCTTTCTCCCTCTCTCACTCTCTCCCTCTGCCCCTCTCCCCAGCTCCCACACTCTCTCTCTAAAAATAAAAAACAAAAAATAAATAAATAAAATGTTATGAAGAGAGTCCTTATTTATAATAAAATCATTACTTTTATTAAATCTCAATGCTTGACTGCATGCCTTTTTAATATTTTGTGATAGAATGGGACATGTGCAAAAAGCACTGCTGCTGCAAAGCTTAAAACAATGGTTGTCTCAAAAAATATATTTGCATGATCATTTAGTTATGACCTGAATGCACTAGGGTTTTTCTTGTATGTTTTTTTTGTTTTTTGTTTTGTTTTTTTATTATGAAATTTATTGTCAGATTGGTTTCCTTACAACACCCAGTGCTCATCCCAAAAGGTGCCCTCCTCAATACCCATCACCCACCCTCTCCTCCCTCCCACCCCCCATCAACCCTCAGTTTGTTCTCAGTTTTTAACAGTCTCTTATGCTTTGGCTCTCTCCCACTCTAACCTCTTTTTTTTTTCCTTCCCCTCCCCCATGGGTTTCTGTTAAGTTTCTCAGGATCCACATAAGAGTGAAAACATATGGTATCTGTCTTTCTCTGTATGGCTTATTTCACTTAGCATAACACTCTCCAGTTCCATCCACGTTGCCACAAAAGGCCAGATTTCATTCTTTCTCATGGTCAAGTAGTATTCCATCGTATATATAAACCACAACTTCTTTATCCATTCCTTGGTTGATGGACACTTAGGCTCTTTCCATAATTTGGCTATTGTTGAAAGTGCTACCATAAACATTGGGGTACAAGTGCCCCTATGCATCAGTACTCCTGTATCCCTTGGATAAATTCCTAGCAGTGCTATTGCTGGGTCATAGGGTAGGTCTATTTTTAATTTTCTGAGGAACCTCCACGCTGCTTTCCAGAGCGGCTGCACCAATTTGCATTCCCACCAACAGTGCAAGAGGGTTCCCGTTTCTCCACATCCTCTCCAGCATCTATAGTCTCCTGATTTGTTCATTTTGGCCACTCTGACCGGCATGAGGTGATATCTCAGTGTGGTTTTGATATGTATTTCCCTAATGAGGAGCGACGTTGAGCATCTTTTCGTGTGCCTGTTGGCCATCTGGATGTCTTCTGTAGAGAAGTGTCTATTCATGTTTTCTGCCCATTTCTTCACTGGATTATTTGTTTTTTGGGTGTGGAGTTTGGTGAGCTCTTTATAGATTTTGGATACTAGCCCTTTGTCTGATATGTCATTTGCAAATATCTTTTCCCATTCCGTTGGTTGCCTTTTAGTTTTGTTGGTTGTTTCCTTTGCTGTGCAGAAGCTTTGTATCTTCATGAGGTCCCAATAGTTCATTTTTGCTTTAAATTCCCTTGCCTTTGGAGATATGTCAAGTAAGAAATTGCTGCGGCTGAGGTCAGAGAGGTTGTTTCCTGCTTTCTCCTCTAGGGTTTGGATTATTTCCTGTCTCACATTCAGGTCTTTTATCCATTTTGAGTTTGTTTTTGTGAATGGTGTAAGAAAGTGGTCTAGTTTCATCCTTCTGCATGTTGCTGTCCAGTTCTCCCAGCACCATTTGTTAAGGAGACTGTCTTTTTTCCATTGGATATTCTGGTGTTTGTTTGTTTGTTTGTTTGTTTTTATGGAGTGCCATTTCTACTTGAAAGAATAGTATAAAAACTGGTTTTTCAGACTTGGGTATTGGGCAGACATTTTCTTGAAAATGAATGTGTGAACCTTCAAAGTAAACATTGACTGTATTTGTCACCAACAATAATACTTGAGCTTTCAAGCAAAATCAGAATTTTGCAAAACTTGCATCCACAATCATAGCCTAAGGATTTTCTGAAGCAATCTGTGGTGATAATGAAAAAGGCTAAAGGCTTTTTTTCTCCTTAGAGGAGAAATGATGGAGGATCCAGAGCCTAATGTTGATCTTCCTCGGTTTTACTATGACCATTGTAATTCATATAACATCAAACCCATGGCCATTTTATAAAGAATACCATTGCTGTAGTAACAAGGTGACCCTGTGTAAGGCTAGACCCAAGAATGTTTGAGCCCTTAGTAAGGAGTATCTGAAAAGATGTCAATCTGGAACTGTAATGTCTTCTCCTGGGTGAGGTAGAGGTGGTGTTTGAGCTCATATACTGAGGATGGATGCATCAGCATCTCTTGGTTCAATTCCAGCTATTAGGGTAGTCCACCCAGCTTCCTTTACTCTAGTAGTGGAAACTTCAATCCACTTCTGATGAAATGTATTCTGGCACAGAGAAATGTAAATCTGGCCTTATGAATGAGCTAAGAATTACACAATAGGCAAATATTTCATTTCCTGAAGTCTCAGTTTTTGTGTCTTAAATCACATTACACGTGAAAGATCAACAGCATAGCCCAGGTGTGGCTGAGACATAAGAATAGTTATTTGAAAAGATTTAACTTTACAGGAAATGTACTGTTCTATTATTTCTAAAATATGACTGTTGAAACATTCTTTAGACATTCTGTACTATAGTTTTTACTTTTTACATTGTGTGTCCAGGGCATGGGTGAAATGGAACAATTCTTACAACCATGTTTGCACTGAATAGTGCTTCCTTGCTTTAATTTATTGGTCTGGGTAAACAATCGGATTATGAAGTGATCATGTTCTTTTTCTTCAATAATATGAACAGATAAATGTAAAGACTGAGAACACAGGGCTGTTGTTTTAGTCACCAAGCGCAAGGCTGAAGTGATACAAACTGCTGCTATTGGAATCCCTAATGCTGCACCTGTTTCCACCTTTCATCAGGTCAGGTTATTCAATTTGCCACTACTTGTAAGATATGTCACAGTATATTTCCTTATATTCCTTTTGTGTGCTTAAGCAATGGCTACAGACTAAAAGTCAGAAATAGGGTAGTAAATAATAGAGTCTCAAAAAAACATGGGATATTTGGGTTGAAATGGGGAAAGTAAAAATGAGACTACCTTCCACAATCTGGGTTTGAAAACTAATAGCCTACAATTAACTGAGCGCTTTCCCTCTTATAATAGGTCCTACGTGACAAATAGTTGTTCCTATAGAATGACTTCATGGAGAAAAAGAATTAGTTGGTATCAGATATTTGTTTCTAAGGACACTGACCAACTTCCAGTGAAAACAATGAGTAGACTAAATTATGGAATACCTGATTCAATATAAAAGATAAAATAGAGCCTTTATAGAATTCTCATACAAGAATTGTCTTACACTTAAAGCTGTCAGACCAAGATAATTTGAAGAATGAGTTTAGAAATTGGTCTACTATTTAATTGTAGTATCAGTTGAATTCACCACTTGACCACATTTCTTCTTTTTTTTTTAATATGAAATTTATTGCCAAATTGGTTGCCATACAACACCCAGTGCTCATCCCAACCGGTGTCCTCCTCAATGCCCATCACCTACCAGCCCCCTCCCTCCCATCCCCTATCAACCCTCAGTTTGTTCTCAGTTTTTAAGAGTCTCTTATGCTTTGGCTCTCTCCCACTCTAACCTCTTTTTTTTTCCCTTCCCTTCCCCCATGGTCTTCTGTTAAGTTTCTCAGGATCCACATAAGAGTGAAAACATATGGTATCTGTCTTTCTCTCTATGACTTATTTCACTTAGCATAACACTCTCCAGTTCCATCCATGTTGCTACAAAAGGCCATATTTCATTCTTTCTCATTCCATCAACTGATGAATGGATAAAGAAATTGTGGTTTACATACACAATGGAATATCACATTTCTTATTTTTTTCAATATACGAAATTTATTGTCAAATTGGTTTCCATACAACACCCAGTGCTCATCCCAAAAGGTGCCCTCCTCAATACCCATCACCCACCCTCCCCTCCCTCCCACCCCCATCAACCCTCAGTTTGTTCTCAGTTTTTAACAGTCTCTTATGCTTTGGCTCTCTCCCACTTTAACCTTTTTTTTTTTCTTTTTTCCTCCTCCTCCCCCATGGGTTTCTGTTAAGTTTCTCAGGATCCACATAAGAGTGAAACCATATGGTATCTGTCTTTCTCTGTATGGCTTATTTCACTTAGCATCACACTCTCCAGTTCCATCCACGTTGCTACAAAGGGCCATATTTCATTCTTTCTCATTGCCACGTAGTACTCCATTGTGTATATAAACCACAATTTCTGTATCCATTCATCAGTTGATGGACATTTAGGCTCTTTCCATAATTTGGCTATTGTTGAGAGTGCTACCATAAACATTGGGGTACAAGTGCCCCTATGCATCAGTACTCCTGTATCCCTTGGATAAATTCCTAGCAGTGCTATTGCTGGGTCATAGGGTAGGTCTATTTTTAATTTTCTGAGGAACCTCCACACTGTTTTCCAGAGTGGCTGCACCAATTTGCATTCCCACCAACAGTGCAAGAGGGTTCCCGTTTCTCCACACCCTCGCCAGCATCTATAGTCTCCTGATTTGTTCATTTTGGCCACTCTGACTGGCGTGAGGTGATATCTGAGTGTGGTTTTGATTTGTATTTCCCTGATGAGGAGCGACTTTTCATGTGCCTGTTGGCCATCCGGATGAGCATCTTTTCATGTGCCTGTTGGCCATCCGGATGCCTTCTTTAGAGAAGTGTCTATTCATGTTTTCTGCCCATTTCTTCACTGGATTATTTGTTTTTTGGGTG
The DNA here is from genome assembly GCF_016509475.1 of Prionailurus bengalensis. Lineage (NCBI taxonomy): Eukaryota > Metazoa > Chordata > Mammalia > Carnivora > Felidae > Prionailurus > Prionailurus bengalensis. The sequence goes on along the minus strand of NC_057361.1, from coordinate 82,431,540 downwards.
TGGAGTTTGGTGAGCTCTTTATAGATTTTGGATACTAGCCCTTTGTCTGATATGTCATTTGCAAATATCTTTTCCCATTCCGTTGGTTGCCTTTTAGTTCTGTTGGTTGTTTCCTTTGCTGTGCAGAAGCTTTGTATCTTCATGAGGTCCCAATAGTTCATTTTTGCTTTAAATTCCCTTGCCTTTGGGGATGTGTCAAGTAAGAAATTGCTGCGGCTGAGGTCAGAGAGGTCTTTTCCTGCTTTCTCCTCTAGGGTTTGGATTGTTTCCTGTCTCACATCCAGGTCCTTTATCCATTTTGAGTTTGTTTTTGTGAATGGTGTAAGAAAGTGGTCTAGTTTCAACCTTCTGCATGTTGCTGTCCAGTTCTCCCAGCACCATTTGTTAAAGAGACCGTCTTTTTTTTTCCATTGGATGTTCTTTCCTGCTTTGTTAAAGATTAGTTGGGCATACGTTTGTGGGTCTAGTTCTGGGGTTTCTATTCTATTGCATTGGTCTATGTGTCTGTTTTTGTGCCAATACCATTCTGTCTTGATGATGACAGCTTTGTAGTAGAGGCTAAAGTCTGGGACTGTGATGCCTCCTACTTTGGTCTTCTTCTAAATTACTTTGGCTATTCAGGGCCTTTTGTGGTTCCATATGAATTTTAGGATTGCTTGTTCTAGTTTCGAGAAGAATGCTGGTGCAATTTTGACTGGGATTGCATTGAATGTGTAGATAGTATTGACATTTTGGCAATATTTATTTTTCCAATCCATGAGCAGGGAATGTCTTTCCATTTCTTTAAATCTTCTTCAATTTCCTTCATAAGCTTTCTATAGTTTTCAGCATACAGATCTTTTACATCTTTGGTTAGATTTATTCCTAGGTATTTTATGCTTCTTGGTGCAATTGTGAATGGGATCAGTTTCTTTATTTGTCTTTCTGTTGCTTCATTATTAGTGTATAAGAATGCAACTAGGGGCGCCTGGGTGGCGCAGTCGGTTAAGCGTCCGACTTCAGCCAGGTCACGATCTCGCGGTCCGTGAGTTCGAGCCCCGCGTCGGGCTCTGGGCTGATGGCTCGGAGCCTGGAGCCTGTTTCTGATTCTGTGTCTGTCTCCCTCTCTCTCTGCCCCTCCCCCGTTCATGCTCTGTCTCTCTCTGTCCCAAAAATAAGTAAAAATGTTGAAAAAAAAAATTAAAAAAAAAAAAAGAATGCAACTGATTTCTGTACACTGATTTTGTATCCTGCAACTTTGCTAAATTCATGTATCAGTTCTAGCAGGCTTTTGGTGGAGTCTATTGGGTTTTCCATGTATACTATCATGTCATCTGCAAAAAGTGAAAGCTGGACTTCATCTTTGCCAATTTTGATGCCTTTGATTTCCTTTTGTTGTCTGATTGCTGATGCTAGCACTTCCAACATTATGTGAACAACAGCGTTGATAGTGGACATCCCTGTCGTGTTCCTGATCTCAGGGAGAAACCTCTCAGTTTTTCCCCATTGAGGATGATGTTAGCTGTGGGCTTTTCATAAATGGCTTTTATGATCTTTAAGTACGTTCCTTCTGTCCCAACTTTCTCAAGGGTTTTTATTAAGAAAGTTGCTGAATTTTGTCAAATGCCTTTTCTGCATCAATTGACAGGATCATATGGTTCTTATCTTTTCTTTTATTAATGTGATGTATCACGTTGATTGATTTGCGAATGTTGAACCAGCCCTGCATCCCAAGAATGAATCCCACTTGATCATGGTGAATAATTCTTTTTATATGCTGTTGAATTCGATTTGCTAGTATCTTATTGAGAATTTTTACACCCATATTCATCAGGGATATTGGCCTGTAGTTGTCTTTTTTTGCTGGGTCTCTGTCTGGTTTAGGAATCAAAGTAATACTGGCTTCATAGAATGAGTCTGGACGTTTTCCTTCCCTTTCTGGAATACCACATTTCTTTAGTGAAACTGGGAACACTGGTAATCAAAATAGGTGATATGGGAAATCCTGAGTCTTTCTGGGCCTTTAAAAAATAGTTCCCACTATGACCTGCTGATAAGGAAAATAAATAACAATTTGTCTCATATGCTCTCTTTGAGAGTCATACTGCAAAATATAAAAACACCTTAGGTCTGGTTGTGATACTGCAATATCAGAACAAAAAAGAGAATTATAGGTTTTGAGGGTGCCTAAGAACATAAATTTATATCAGTCCATATTAATTGTAATTGAGCTGTCACCTACTATTTATATACTGTACTGATTAGCTCTAGACTTGTTAGATATGAAAAATAAAATTTCAGAAGAGACTACTAAAATAATAGAATGTATGATGTCTAAGGCAGTAAAGAAAAAATGCACTAACAAAAAAATCCAAAAGAAGGTAAGAAATGAGAAAAGTAGAGCCTCAAAAACACAATACAAATAGAAAGCACAATAGTTCACATGTATTAGTATTCATAATAAGTGAAAATGGGCTAAACTTAGTAGTTAAAAGATATTGTCATATTTTTTACATCCAGCCACATGCTCAGGAATAAGTATGCAGAAACTTGGAAAGTAAAATATGTGAAAATATACCATATAAGCACTAACCAAAAGAAAGTTGGCATAGCCAAATTAATATCAGACAAAATATATTTTAAGACAAAAAACATTATTAAAGATAAAAATAGGTGAATGGTTAAATAAATTGTACATCTATATCATTAAATACTATTTGCTAATGAAAAGGAATGAACTATTGATACACACAACAACTTGAATGAATCTCAAGGGCATTATACTGAGTGGGAAAGAGAAAAAAATCCAATCTCAAAATGCCACATACCGTATGATTCCATTTATATAACATTCTTGAAATGAAAAAATTATAGAGATGGAGAACAGATTAGTGGTTGCTAGGCATTAGGGATGGTCGGGTGCAGAATGTGTGTGACTAGAAAGAGGTAGCACAAAGGAGATCTTTGCAGTGATAGAACAATTCTGTATCTTGATTGCAGTGGTGTGATAAAATAGTGTAAAACTATGTACACAGTGTACTAATGTCAGTTTCCTAACTTTGTTATTACACTATAGTTATGTAAGGTGTAATCATTGGGGGAAACTGAATTGTATGGAAGAAGTCTCTGTACTATCTTTGCAACTCCTTGTAAATCTATTATTATTTAAAGATAAAGGTTTTGTTGAATGATGATAAAAGGTTCAAATCACAAAAAAAATAATTCTAAATGTATGGGAATTACCCTATGACCCAGCAATAGCACTGCTAGGAATTTACCCAAGGGATACAGGAGTACTGATGCATAGGGGCACTTGTACCCCAATGTTTATAGCAGCACTCTCAACAATAGCCAAATTATGGAAAGAGCCTAAATGTCCATCAACTGATGAATGGATACAGAAATTGTGGTTTATATACACAATGGAATACTACGTGGCAATGAGAAAGAATGAAATATGGCCTTTTGTAGCAACGTGGATGGAACTGGAGAGTGTGATGCTAAGTGAAATAAGCCATACAGAGAAAGACAGATACCATATGGTTTCACTCTTATGTGGATCCTGAGAAACTTAACAGAAACCCATGGGGGAGGGGAAGGAAAAAAAAAAGAGGTTAGAGTGGGAGAGAGCCAAAGCATAGGAGACTGTTAAAAACTGAGAACAAACTGAGGGTTGATGGGGGGTGGGAGGGAGGGGAGGGTGGGTGATGGGTATTGAGGAGGGCACCTTTTGGGATGAGCACTGGGTGTTGTATGGAAACCAATTTGACAATAAATTTCATATATTGAAAAATAAATAAATAAATGCATGGGAATTTAATAAAGTAACCTCAAAATATATAAAGAAAAATGTTATGGAACTATAAAAAGAAATGAACAAACCAACAATCACATGAGAAAATTCAACATACTTCTGTAAAGTATTCAAAAGACAAGGAGAACAAAAAATAGTAAAGATATAGAATAGTGAACAATGCGATCAACAGGCTGATTTAATGGACATATACAGAATCCTGCCCCCAATAATAGGAGAATACACTTTCTTCTTAAGCTACATAGAAAATTTACAATAATTAATCATGTACTTGGCCATAAAGCAAGTCTCAACAAATTTCTAAGAATCAATATCATAAAGATCATCTTATCTGACCAAATGAAAATAGGATAGAAAACAGTAACAACAAGATAAGATTTTTAAAAATCCCATGTGTTTGGGGTTTTTAAAACATGCTTCTAAGTAATTCATATTTTTAAAAAGGAAACATAATGGAAATTTTTAAATACTGAAAACTGAGTAATAATTAAAATACTGAAGATCAAATTTGTAGAATTCAGTAAAAATAGTATTTCAAGGTGAATTTATGTTCTTAAATTTTTATGGTATACAATATTTTTCGTATAGGTAAATCTACAGAGACAGAGAGTAGAATTGTGGTTGATGAAGGCTGAAGGGGAAGTAAAGGAGATATGGAGAGTGACATCTAATGGGTTCAAGGTTTTTGGGGGAGGTGATAAAAATGTTTTAAAATTTATCATGGTGATGGTTGCACATCCCTGTGAATATACTAAGAAATGTTGAATTGTACACATTAAATAGTGAACTGTTTAGTATGTGAATTATCTCTCAAAGAAGCTGTTATTATTTTAAAACGTTATGTTAGACTAAAAAAACAACAAAAATCAATAAGCTAGGTATCCAAATTAAGTTAGAAAAAGACTAAGAGGATAAATGTAAAGACAGAAGAATGAAAAACACAGGAGCAAAAGATAGATCAAATAAAAAGCAAAAATACATTAGACAGTATTACCAGAGACAAAAGTTCTTCCTTTTAATGGTATAATAAAAAAGGCAAATCTTTGGTGAGAGTAGTCAAGAAAAAATGTAAATAAACTATTAGCAATGAACAAAAAGACATAATATTGCAAAAGCAGAGATTTTTAAAGATAATATTATGACTAACTTTATGATAATAAATTTGAAAACAGGGACGAATTTGATGAATTCCTTGAAAAATAGAACTTACCAAAACTGACTCAAAAATAAAAAGCCAAAGATTCCTATAACCACTGTGGAAACAAATATGTAGGTTAAAAGTCCCTCTGCCCCTCAAAACAAGCCCATATAGAATTGATAATTCAAGTCTTATACAAACTCTTCCAGAGAACAGAAAGAAGTAATACTGTCCAATATATTCTACAAGACTAGTATTAACCTTTATATCAAAATCATAAAAAGTCAGTATTAAAAAGGAAAATTGTACATGTCTCACTTATAAACATATATGTGGAAATTTACAACAAAAAACAAGCAAGTAGAATCCAGCAATGTACAAAAATATATCACGATCAATATTGGAAAGCAAAATTGGCTTAAGGTTAAAAAAATCTATCAAAGCTTAATTGATACAGTCTAACATTTATATGAAAGTATTCACCTTAAAAGAGTTATGTCAATTTTGAGAAATAAGGATTAAGAGGAGATACTTATTCAACCAAATAGTAAGATATACTACAAAACCATATAGATTAGTCAAGGTAACAAAAGGCTATGCTGCATTAACAAAGGAACCCCAGAATCTCAGTGAAATAAATAAATGTTTATTCCTTGTTTACATAAAATTTAATAAGGTTTGAGCAACTCTCCAGTCTTCCATGCAGTTACTCACTGATCCAAGGTTTCTTCCATCTTTTGGCTCCTCCATCTTAATACATGGTCTTTTTTACAGGTGTTTAAACTACCTTGGCCCAGAAGTCATTTACATTGCTTTTGTTTATAGTACCTTGTCTGAGTCTGGTCACGTGGTCCCAATCCAAGCGCAAGGCAGGCTGGGAAAGTAGGGAAGTACAAAGACCATTTGGTCAGTATTAGCTGTCCCCGCCATATCACAGTAATAAAAGCAATATGGAAGAGATAAATAGATAAATGAAAAGACATAGAGACAGAAGTAAGTAAATATAGAAACCTAATATAGTATAAAATTGGCACCACAAATCAATGGAGAAAGGACGAAGAGTTTAGTACATTATATTGGGAAGACTGGCTCACTATTTGAAGAAAAATAAAACTGGACTCCTGACTAGCACCAAATATAAATCTGGACACCAGAGGATGAAAGAACTAAATATGAAAGTTAAAATTATGAAGTTAACAGAAGATAATAGAGAAGCATATCTTTGTGCCCTCGAATTGGATAACAGTGTCTTAAACAGAATCTGGGAACTATATACCATATGGCAAAAAAGATTAATATATTTGATTACATTAAAATGAGAATTTCAATAAAGGACACTATGAACAATGTTAATAGATAACAGATGAAAAAAAAACATATTTGCAATATGTTAAACTAACAGAGAATTAGTATCCAGCATACATAAAGTACTCCTGCAAATCCAAACGAAAAGGACAGGAACACACCACCCTAAATTTGCAAAATATATAAAAAGCACAATCAGATAAGAGGAAAACCAAAATACTTAGAAATACACGGAGGGGTGCTTGGGTGACTCCGTTAAGGGTCTGACTCTTGATTTAGGCTCAGGTCATGATCTCAGGGTTGATGAGATTGAGCCCTGACTTGGGCTCTGCACTAACGTTGTGGAGCCTCCTTGAGATTTTCTTTTTCTCCCTCTCTTTCTCTGCCCCTTCACTGCTTGCTCTGTCCCTTTCTCAAAATAAATAAATAAACATTAAAAAAAAATACATGAAGAGATGTTCAAACTCATTATTAATCAGATAATTGCTGATTACAATACAATTAGAAATGTATTTACACCTATTTGGCTGGCAATTAGAAAGCTGAGACATACCAATTGTTAGTAAGTGTCCAGAAATATAGGAACTTCAACACATACAGCTGATTAGATTTTAGACTGGAGCTGCTAATCCAAAAAACAGTCTGGCAGTACTTAATTAAAATAATTATATATATTTCCTATGGCCCCAAACTCCATTTATTTTACATATATTCCAGAACACATCTCACATAGGCATGTAAAGGAACATGTATGATGACATTCATCACAGCGTTTGAGGTAGTAGGAAATCGGAAGCAGTCTAGATTTTGTTTCTAGGAAACTGAAGTAGATTAGAGTAGATGAACACTGTGGTATATCAAACAACAATTAAAAACTCCAGATTAGGGACACCTGGATGACTCAGTCGGTTAAGTGTCTGACTTGGGCTCAGGTCATGATTTCATGGTTTGTGAGTTCGAGCCATTTCAGGCTCAGTGATGTCAACTCAGGTCCTCTGCCCCCCTGTTTCTCTGCCCCTCCCCCGCTCACTCTGTCTGTCAGAAATGAATAAACATTAAAAAGAAAAAGACTACAGATTAGATGTACACAGAGTAACATGTAACATATTTTCTAAAATACTGCTGAGTGGGGAAAAGAAACAATGAGAACCACAGTACCATACCGTTATCTAAAATATCAGAGTCAATCTCCTGAGCAGACGGGGACAGGCCCTGAGCTGGGGTGGCATGTATCCCAAAGGGACCTGGGCCATGCAGGGGAGAGTGACCTCCTGTGCTCCTGATGACCATCCCTCCTTGGCAGTGATGGGGTCCAGACCCATACCCCATCTCTCCTCTCTGTTTTACATGAACATGAGGAGCAGCAGTTTTTTTTATTTATTTGGTCCAAAATCACATGTAGGATTTGGGAATGTGGATTTTTAAACAATTTGTTTTCTTTGGTTTAATGGAGGATATACAGACCAACCAGAACCAAGTGCCAAGAGGGCAGGAAATGGTCTGGTGGTGCCGCCTGGTCTGCATGCTTGTGTACAGCTTGGGCTGGACTGTGCAGCTGGTGGTCATGGGCAGAGTTAGGGGGTGATCTTTGCTCAGCTGATAACTGCCATGCACTGTACCACACATGTCCCCAGAGCCTTCTGGAACCATACACATTCAGGGCATTTCTCCCTCCAACCAGAGCTTGTCTCCCAACTGACTGGCCTAGTCTCCTCCAGGTATGGTTCCCATCTCCAGGGTCCCCCTCCCAGCCTGAGTCCTGCCTCCAAAATCTGGAAGAAGCCCCCTATAGGGTCTGGCTGAGCTCCCACCTTTTCCCTCCCTGGTCCCTTTCCTTTCCTGTCCAACCCCCAGTTGGGGTTGCTGCCTGGACTAACCACGTGTGGAGCCAGGACATCCTAGTAGGCAGCCTTTGTCGCCTGCTGCCCCAGGGGTGCTCTAACAGCTCTCCTTCTCCCCAGATCAGCCCTGGCTCCCTGCCTCCCCTCAGCCTGCCATGGGGACCCATCAGCCTGGCCCCACTCCGTGGAACCCAAAGTCTTACTGTAGATAACTCCAGGTGACATTTCTATATTTATAGCAGTGTTTAAACCCCACATGTTTTACACAGAGAACCACTCTCTCCAACCCATGACCTTTTCCCACCCAACAAAAGGTTTTCAGAATCCTTAAGTTTTCTGGGGCAGGTGGAAACAGGATCATGGATTGTGTGTCAGCTGCAGCAATGATTACAATAAGCAGCAATGGGGAGGAAACACAACATTTTTTTAAAAATCATTTTTAAAAAAGATTTATAAAACAAATTTTTAAGATGTTTGTGATTTGCTGACCTTGCTGTAGATGCCATGTTACCAATGATTTCCTGTGGTGGGGGCTTGTCATTGTTTACTCATTTATTTACCAACTTCTGGCCTAAGCATGACAGTGGGCACTATACCCCTGCCCCAAGTTCTGGCAGGGCTCAGCACTCAAGCTCTGTGATATAATTTGGCAGGGACCTGTTCCTTACACATTTACAGTTACCTCATTTTTCCCATGTATGTATTTAACATAATGTTAATATACAAAGAAAAAATGATTCTTAAAGCTTAAGTGTGTTTTTTTCCATTCTGTGGGATTCACATTAGCTTATAGCATTTAACATAACTAGTATGTTGTATTTTATATGTGTATTTACTGATTGACATTTTGACAGATTTTTACTTTTTAAAAGTGAAAGTTGCTAGTTCTGCTTGACCAAGTAGTACAATCATAATTTTTTATATATTGTTGCTAATTTCAGAGGGATATTCACTAATAAATGTATGATGTATAGCAAGTATTCCCCCAAAATAAAAATAAAAAAAAATTCATGCATATAAAATAATTTGAGTTTTAAAAGAAGTCAAACAAAAATATGCACATCAAATATATTAGGTCAGTAGTCTCCAGAGTGGAGGATGGAAGTGAGGAATAGAGATAAAAGGAAACAAAGTAGTAAATGAATGAATAAAGAGGGAAAGATTTTGATTAGACCAATGCAGATAGCATGGTATGAAGGAAGGAATATAGGAATATAGTTAGTATAATCCTCATCATCTGAAGTCTAAAAAAATAAATAAGGAAAGAAATCCATTAATGTCATAGTAGCTTAAAAAGCTACAACTGTTGTAACAAAAGACTCAATAGTATGCCTTTTTAGAAAATTATTTCCCACTCACAAAAGAGTCTCAAGTTAATGTTCCAGATCAGTAGTGAGTTTTTGCTGCAAATGCCTATTCAGGGTCCCAGGCTCATTCCATCTTATTATACTCCACTCTCTACTAGGTACTCAGCATTCTCTCCATTCATCTGGTAGATAGGAAAAAAACAGCACAGAACAGGCATGCAGTTTTATGAGAGAGAATTTGGAAATGACATACATCACTTCTGCAACTCATTGGTCTAAACTCAGTCTTATGGCCACATTCATTCATAAGGGACAACTGATCATTGTCATCTAGTTGGGTGCCCAGGAGGAAGCAGACAGCATGGTTATAGGGGAGCACTAACAAACCCTTGCCACAATGGATAAGAGCTTTGTAAAAGGAATTATAAAATGTCATTAAAAGATATTAGTCATTCAAGATGATGGTCACATTGCCTGCTTTTCCTGACTCTGGGTAACTTTCTTTCAAATGTCTTCAGACTCATTGATACCTTTCTCAGGGCTAGCCTGATCCCCAGGCCCCTCCCTCAACCTTCAATTTTACAGGAAGTAATATTTTCCATTTCCTCAGCCACCATGTCCATCCACTAAAATGGGAATGTGGGTGGGCAGGAATTGGGATTAGAGAGTGGGCAAGAGGTCAGCAGTAGAGACATGGAGTTAAACATGAGATTTTTATTTCCTCATATTTTCCAGTACTATTGCAGCCTTTAAAAATAAGCACCAACATGCAATCATTTTCACCATCAGAAAAAAGGCAATGAAATTATTTTCACTGAAAAATCAATAAGAAATCAATATGAAGAAAAATCTGTCATGAAAATATTTTCCAGCCTAAGAGGGAGGCATAGTCCAACTAATATTACAATTGTATAATTTTTCTATGTAAGAAGTGTTAATAAACATGCTAAGATATTTAATAAGTTTTTAGACTGAATCCTTCTGAACAACAAGATTCAGCTCTGGGCAAAGGGAAGAGCTGTGAGACTGAGACAGCTCAGAGTGTGGAGTGTGAGGGATGCAGAGATGGTTTGTTTGATCCTTCCTGTCCCGTCAAGAGTGAGAGAAGGTGCTGTCCCCTGGCCCCTTCCTATATTCCAGAGCCTATCATTATTTGCATTCAGGTAACTGACTCTGCTGCTGGCTCCAAGGAATTACATGAACAAGTGATGAAGGTGGTGACCTAAGTAAATGCCTTTTGGACCTCTCCATCCCTCTTCCAGATTCCGATAGAGATAATTCAGTCCCAGCATAGATGGGTGCATTGTTCCTACTGATGGAAACCAGAATGAGATTCCTCCTATGCCTCTACAGCTGAGGGTTTCCATGAAGCCTAAAGAAGTGATTGCTGTGGAGCAATCCCCAAAAACCCACTTGTTCTCAGTCCTTATTCATGATACCTAAGTAGAAGCTGCCCTGAATCATTTCTTCTGCCTCCCACCTAGCCTGAGGAGTGCAGTCTGGCAGGTCTTTCATCCCCAAACTCCAGAGAACCCAGGAGGAGCCTAGCCGTGCTGCAAGTTTTCTGCCTGCCGGTCCACCTCCTACCTGGTGGCCCCTAAGCCAGGCTTAAGCTAGTATCCAAGGAATTCTCACCTACTGACCATACTGATTAACCTAGATAGACCAAGTGTTCTTAGCCAAGTAAAAGCACCCGGAAAGTATATGCAAGATTGTGTGTTGGGAGTGAAAGGAGGGTGTATGTGGATTTTTCAGGAGAGAGAATATAATTACCAACACATTGTTAATGGTAAGTATGACCCTCAAAGGTATTAGGAATCAAAATAAATAGAAGGTATGTTTATATTTTTTTCTAAATGGGATGATTTTTACTTTCTTTTAATAATGAAATTAATACAGTAATTGTGAAAATATTCCAAAATGCAGAAATGTATTCATTTATTCATTTAATAAGTCTTTATTTAGTGCCTATACAAGTTACTGAGAATACAATGGTAAGAAAAACAGACTAGGCCTTTGCACTCATGAAGCTCACAGACTAGGATATACATAAACCAAGTAATCACACAAGTGTATGTATAATTATAATTTCATAGAAGTACAGAGAAGGAATAGAACACAGACATAGAAAAGTATACACCAGGGGCACCTGGGTGGCTCAGTCAGTTAAGCGTCTGACTTTGGCTCAGGTCATAATTTCGCGGTTTGTGGGTTCGAGCCCCGCATCAGACTCTGGGTTGACAGCTCAGAGCCTGGAGCCTGCTTCAGATTCTATCTCCATCTCTCTCTGCCCCTTCCCCACTCGCACTCTGTCTCTCTCTCTTAAATATAAATAAAACATTAAAAAATTAAAAAAAAAATAAAAGTACATACCAGAAGATCAAGACACACTCTGAGGCAGTAGATATGGGAAAAATTCCCTAAGGAAGGGAATTTGAGTTGAAATAAGGAAAAGTATAGTCAACTAGGCAAAAAAGACAATATAAATGTCTTGTAATCTCACTGCTACAGAATACCATAGCTAACACATTGTGGTATATCCTTCTAGCTATTTTATTATTCATATACAAATCTGTATGTACATATATGTGCATATATTTTTATGTAATTGCGATAAAGCCTAGTCTACAAATTCAAGTATTTAAGACATCCGACTTTTATTTTCTATAGCAATACTCATAATTTCCTTTTTGTCTTCTCACTACATGGGGGTGACCAAAATGGTATCAGTTCAAGATCTGCTATTTCCTCTATGGTTGTGTCTAAGTTCAAGGATACTTATAGAGTGCCTTAGAATTATTGAAAGGAAAGACACCATGTGGTTCTGGTGTCATCTACAAAATTTACCATTCTCATTCCTTCCTTGTGGCCCCTTTGGACATGATGGCTCTCTATTTGCTTTTGTGTCATCCTTGATTGATCAAGACTTTCTCTGCTGCTTCCTACCTTTGCTATGCTGGGACATAAAAAGCCTGATAAGACCCTATACTATCTGGATTGAAGTAATATAAAGCAGCCACCTCCACCACCACCCCAGATGTCTCTTAAGAGACATGACCATAAGTCATATATACAATTCAATCCAACAAACCTATTTTAGAAGCTTCCAGTCAATGGCAGACTGAACTGACTCAGAAAACTTCCCTCTTCCCACTTGAAACTCACAGAAATAATAGAATATGCATCCCCTCTAAAAATAGTAATATAGTCAAGCTCATAATCATGAAACAGAAATCCCCAAGAATCAGAAATAACTAACAACATTGAGCGGGAGATGAAGACAAACAGATGGATATTGGTTTGAAGGGCTGGGAACCAGGATTTTAATTCTGCATAATGACAGAAGACAATGCTTCTAGGCAGTGGAAGGTAGGAAGCTGGTACTGAGCTACTGTCTAAACCCAGACCCCACAAAAGCACAACCAGTACATGAAAATGATGACTGAAAAACCTTTCCTCACAGCAAAAATATGGCTTTGCTTATCTTTTATGTGAGGGTGTGGGTAGATAAAGAGCCCCCTGGGAGCAATCAGAACCTAGGCCAACTCCACCCATCAGTATGGGACTGAATTCAGTTCCTACATTTTAGATAACCCAAAGGATACAAACCAACAAAAAAATCTGGAACTGGTGAAATGTGTATGGCACTGGCAGAGGTTAAACTCAAAAGCAAAGAGATAATTAAGACATCAAAACAGAGATCTCAAAAAATTACCTGAAATGAGCCCAAAAAGATGAAGTGGTACAAAATATAAATGAGACGTTAGACTACATGGCAGAAAGAATGTAAAGTATTCAAATATGTCTAGAATAATTTCCAAAAAGAGAAACTAGAGACAATGAGGAAAAGGCAGTCTTTGAAGAGACTGTGGCACAACTGAAGTAAGACATGAATACTCATATTGAACACACTGAGTCTTCAGCAGGCTGAATACAAATAAAACTGTAACCAGGTACATCTTTGTCCAGAGCACCAACTATACCTAGTATGATATTTTCATGTGTTTGGGCCTTGGGAAATCACAAATCCCTTCCATAAACCTTTCTTGAAAAGAGGAATGAGGAAAATGGAAAAGTAAGAAATATTGTGGAAGAGAAAAACAAGAACATAAGTTTATATCTGAAACATAATAATCTATCATATATGCATACATGTAAAATGTATATATTTATAATCTCCAGTGAAATATTAAATCTCTGCTTTGAAAATAAATAAGAAACCATCTTCAAGGAAAGGGAGAAATGGCACTCTTTTTCCAGGATTTCAGTAAGTGAGCACTTGGAAATGTTCAATAGTTTTCAGTATCTGTCACCTCATCCCTTAGTAAATAATTGTATTATTTTCTTCTTTCTTACTCTTCAGAGGTTTCCCTTGGAGACATAAGCAAGATGAGCCCATTGGGAAACGGTATCAGCTATTGGTCAATCCATGGTCTCTATGAAACTTATTTGCTTGCAGTCTGTTTTCTCCTAGACACTAAATTCTGAGCCCAGCTCTTTTAAAGTACAGCTAATCAAAGCACAATACAATAGTTGTATTTTAGTGTACTAATAGAACACTGTGTTAATTTGATACATTGCAGATGTGCAAGGGATTGGGTAGACAGAGTAAGAGAACAGATAAATTATGGGTAACAGTCTAAAGATACTTTATGAAAAATATTCAATCTACTATTAGGTAGGCATCACTAGATATGTCTAAGAAACAGTGTTTGAAGAAAATGTGACTATGGTGAAGAATAAACACAGAATCATAAAATTGATTTCAATAAAATTTCAGTCATATCTCAGTCCTGCCTCCAAGGGATAGCGCCCAGAAGACCTTTCTTGGAGTTTTTCATTCTCCAAATTTCTCCAGTCCCTTGTATTACTTCCATAAGTGACTATTCATATCCATTGTCTGTGCACTGCAAAATTTAAAATATGTCCCACCGAAATAGAACTATTGAAGGAGTCAGAGATAATCTTTAGCAAAATAAATAATAACAGCACTGAAGGGATTATAATTAAAGCAAGAAAAATAATTTCTGGGATTAAAAAGCAAAATTTTCAGAGATGCCTGGGTGGCTCAGTCAGTTAAGCATCTGACTCTTGATTTCAGCTCAGGTCATGTCCTCACAGCTCATGAGATCAAGCCCCATGTCTGGCTTCACACTGGCAGGGTGGAGTCTGTTTGGGATTCTCTCTCCCTCTCTCTCTGCCCCTCCCCTGCTTGCACACGCATGCTCTAGCTCTTTCACTCTCTCTCTCAAAATAAATAAATAAATAAATAAATAAATATTTTTAAAAAATTTAAACACTACTTTCAAGTTTAAAAACTCAGATTAAATGAAGGAGGAAATATATTTTAAAAATGAGACAATTTATAAGCACACCCTCTTATCTTAACAAAATAAAATCAGAAATAAATAATAAAAGATCACCATAAAATGTAACTGCCTGATTATATAGTTCTCTAAAATAACTAGTGGGTCAAAGCAGAAATTAAAACTAAAGTTGTAAGCTATATGGAAAGCAAAGAATACATCATATCAAAGCCTATGGAGCATGACTAAAGCCGTACTCCATGAAAATAAAGTCTTAATTACCATTATGATTCAAGAAGACCATATAAAGGGAAATAAGCACTCTTCTTGAAGAATTACATAAAGATAAATACAACAAAACATATCCAAAACTACAAGAAATTATAAAAGTTAAAGATAAAAATATGACCAAGATAAACAATTGTAAAAGTGAAAAATCCAAAACTGACTCTTTGAAAAGACCAATAAAATAGACTCTTCATGAGTACAACTAAGTGAAAACAGAGGGGAAGCAAAAGTATACACATTATGAAGAATAATGGGTTTAACTATATAAATGTGATTAAAAATTATAATTTTACATACATATCTGACATCAAATTAAAAACTCTAGAGATAATGGGTGATTTCCTAATAGAAATTACCAACATTAACTCAAGAAACAGAGGATTTGAGTAGAGAAATTACTAGAGATTGGAAATGTGATTATAGATCTACCACTAAAAAAGTAACCAGAATCAAATGATTTCACAGTTCAGTTCTATCTAACCTTTAAAGAAGAGATAATATCCATGTTACTCAATCTCTACTAGAAAAGAATAAAAAAATTGAAAATTCACTAAAGAATTTTATAAAGCTAGCAACCCTAAAACCAAAATCTGTTAAAAATAGTACATAAAAGAGAATTATAAAAAATACTAATAATAAATATGAAATCAAAATATTAACAAATTATAAAACATATAAACAAATAGAGCCCAGAAGGTTGGCAAGAAAAAGCTATATCATGATTTAATAGGGATTGATCCACAAAGGCAAAAATGTCAAAATTAAGAATTCTACCAATATAATTAATTTCATAAAAATATTAAAGGAGAGGGGCGCCTGGGTGGCGCAGTCGGTTAAGCGTCTGACTTCAGCCAGGTCACAATCTCGCGGTCCCTGAGTTCAAGCCCCGCGTCAGGCTCTGGGCTGATGGCTCACAGCCTGGAGCCTGTTTCCGATTCTGTGTCTCCCTCTCTCTCTGCCCCTCCCCCGTTCATGCTCTGTCTCTCTCTGTCCCAAAAATAAATAAAAACGTTGAAAAAAAAATTTTTTAAATATTAAAGGAGAAAAAGTATGCTTCTTTCAATAGATATTGAAAAGTGATTGGGGAAAAAATCAGCATATACTCCTAATGGATACCAACAGGAACAGAAGGGAATAACTTAAATATTAAAAGCGCTTTTTACCAACAATCAATAGTAATCCTCATTCTAAACATGAAATGTCAGAGTCATTTCCACTAAATGGGAATAAATCAAGGTTATCCACAATCTTTATTTTTATTCAACAGTATCTTTGGAGATTAAAGCTACTGCAATAAGATAAGAAAATAAATAATTAGTATAAAATTGGGAAAGTTAAAACTAATTTCAATTTACAATAGATATGATTGTGTTTGTCTAAAACACAAAGGACTATTTAAAAAGTACAAAGTTAATAAGCACATTTGAAGAAGTGGTGCAACATAAGATAATACAAAAAAATAGCTTTCATCTATTCCAGCAAATTTTCAGGGAGTATGACGAGACCATGTGCTAACATTATTTTCTTATTTCTTTTGCTTAAAAGGATATATTGTTGGTGAAAGGAGTAACATCTATTAAATTCATCCACAGAAGGTTTTCATCAATTGCTACTTCAGCCAACTGTGTTGGTGTCAATGTCCCACTGGTATCTACTTCATTTTTTATTACATTTTTTATTTGTACTCAAGTGTGTTTTATAAACTTAAATCTCTATCTATTCCAGATTTTATAAGAATATTACTTTATCTTGTTAGTGTCCACCAAAATGTCCTAATTCATAGTGTTCAAGCTCTCTAGATCTAACAGTTCGTTCCATGTTTCAAAAAGATCAGTTTCTTATCTTTGGTTCCAAGGTAAATATAACAATATATAACAACTCTCCTCCTTGGAAGATTGAATTAGCTAGCATATTTTCAAATTATCAGATACACTGATTAGTTCATCCACTGTCATGTGTCCCAAGACAATATTAAGATTGCTTTGAGTGAAGTGTTGTCATACTCACAAAGTCATCTGCTAGACTGCCTTTTACAAATTCTTATGGCATGCTCATACCCCAAAGCACACTGTATTTATCTTTCTGGTGTTTTAAATGTCTTCATAATAGACCCATAACACAATGAATTACTAATTTCACAACCCAGTACTATTAACTTCATCTTTAATAAAAGCGGCTCTATAATACAGGAATTCACCAACTGTCCTCGGTATATCATACTTCAAAGATAGCATAAAGAACAATAATGTTTCCATTTACAGAGAACAATAACATTTTGTACATAGCCTATGACTGATAACATATGAAAAATTCTGCCAAAAAGTGGAGGAGACTATGGCATATTCAATGTCTGGGGCTGGGAAAAAGAAGTAAAATTACTTCTCTATTTCATACCACTCATAAAAGTACATACCAGAAAGATTAAACACACACACACACACACACACACACACACACAATTTTTTTTAAGTTTGAAGAAAATATAAAAAAATTATTTTAAAACTGTGGGGTGGGAAAAGTCTGCCTCAGCATGATCCCAAAACTAGAGACCCTAAAGGGAAAGGTTGAGTGATAGGACTACCTAAAAATGTAGATCATCTACACAGAAGGACAACATGAACAAAGTTAAATGAAGTAAGAGATGCATGGAAAGATACACATGATTTGTTTTAAGTGAAATAAAAGTTGCAAAACAGAACAATGGACTATCAGTTCATTTTCTGATAAAAATGTGAATACATATATCATTTATGTTTCTATATGCATAAAACATATTAGACTTGTAATAGTAGCTAACTGTAATGATGGGTAAGAAAAAGGCAGTTTTATGTTTCACTTTATATGTTTATCTGTTTTAATTTTTAATAAGCATGAGTTATTTCTATGGTTTAATAAAATAAAATAAAGAAGATTAAAAATGAGTTCATTGTGAAAAATAACTTCTCAGAGTTCTGGTAATTCGCAAGTCTGTCTCAAAGTGGTAGTCAAATGCCCAGTTGGATGCATAATGTTGTCCACCAATGCAAAGCCTATACTATGGCCTTCTTCCCCAGACACTAATTTTCTCTGGGTTGAAACAAATCTGGGACATCTATTAGTAGTTTAAGAACATCTTAAAAACATTCCCGGGTGTTATTAACATCTTAATACTTCCCCAATTATAAACATATCCACCTAAACAAACATAATCATATATGTGATATACATTTATAGACATTCAAAGTTATGATATTCATGAATAAGGATTTAAGCTTTATATTGGAAGAAAATCAAACAGAATTTATTGAATTTTCACAGATGACATGGTGCAATTTAACAATTCCATTTTTGGGCTGTAAATTACATGGGTCAGTTTAACAAGAGGTGAAGACTGATGATGTTAAATAGTAGTTGATTATAATGAATCATTGTCCAAATCAGTTTGAATGGATTTACAATTTATAAAATATTTTAAATACTGGTGGTTTTATTCATTCTTGCCTAAATTCCACTTTTCTAATATCAAAATGAGAATCCTTTTAGCTCATTTTAAATGATAAAAGAAAGTAAAAATTAAAATTTTTGCTTTATGAATCAATTTCATTATATCTGCATTTTCACTGCAGTTTATTGAACGAAAGCCACAAAAATTAGCATGAACATAGTTAAATCACATTTCAGTGAACAGAAGACTGAAATGGAAATGGAAAAAAATAATTAAAGAGCTGACAATTAATTTTGCTTGGGTTTCAGAAAAATTTAATAACAAATTATCATTACTCATCAAACAAAAATAATCCAGAAAAGAGAGACACTAATCAACATGTAGGGAAGAATGTATTGCACCAATACCAGTTTCCTCCTGCTGTAAAAGTATACATCTCTCAAACTCTGTATGAAAGCTAATTGATAATATATATTTATAGTCATAGTATATCTTTTATAGTCATAAAACTGCCATCCACTCATACTCTGCCTCTGTCAAAGGGGTATCCAAACAGACAAAATTTAGATTTGTGTCCAGGAAGAAATATACTCTAACTATTGAATATAAGTATTTGATTTCAGTAACAAGTCAATCCCCACAGCAGACATGGATGTACCAGCTTCTTCTGCTTTGATGGCACCATTTAGCTAACATCAATTTGTCCTGATTCCCTGAGAACTAAATAAATAATCATTTGATGATAATTCGGTTTCTAATGTAGACTGATTTCAGGGACAGAATGTTCTGAGCTCCAAACACTAAGAATCTGGTCTACTTGGTAACTATTTTTCTTACAGTAACATAAATTATCACTATATATATATATATATATATATATATATATATATATAAAATGGAATATTACCCAGCCATAAAAAAGAATGAAATCTTGTCATTTGCAACGACGTGGATTGAGCTAGAGTGTATTATGCTAAGAGAAATAAGTGAATCAGAGAAAGACAAATACCATATTATTCCACTCATATGTGGAATTTAAGAAACAAAACAGATGAACCTAGGGGAAGAGGGGAAAAAGAGAAGGAGGAAAAACTATAAGAGACTTTCAACTATAGAGAACAAACTGAGGGTTGATGGAGGGGAGGTGGGCAGTGGATGAGCTAAATGGGTGATGGGTATTGAGCAGGGCACTTCTTGGGATGAGCACTGGGTGTTATATGGAAGTGATGAATCACTAAATTCTACTACTGAAATGAATACCACACTGTATGTTAACTAACTAGAATTTAAATAAAAACTTGAAACAAACAAACAAAAAAGAAATGCTCGATAAACAGGGGGCTCTATGCCCAAAGATCTTGTATTATTACTCTTTCATTTTTTAAAATATAAATGGTCAATAGGGCCAGAGAATTACACTAAGCCCAATCTCATTGGTGGACTGAATTATATGTGCATGAACCTGTAAGGATAAAGTAATAAGGCTTCCTGCTCTCCTCACCTCCTTTCTTCCTACACTAAGGTCTATCACCAAATACACAAACTGTCCAAACCCTTAACACAAGGCCTGAGGGGAACCCAATGCACAGGGTCAAATGTGGAAGTATATCATTCTGAAAAATAAATATTTGATATCCTGCTTAATACAACCCCTCAGGGCAGGACAGACCAGGGGCCACTATCTTAGTTTACTACACACCAAGATGGCATGCAAGATAGTTCTAGTTTAAAGGCAAAGAAGAGCCACAGCTCAAATAGAGAAACCAGAAAAAAACCTTTAACTTGGGATGTGATGTAAAATGAATGTACAAAGATAGCATTGAAAATAGTCATAATCATTCTTAGAAAACCCATTTTCAAGAGAACTTAGCAGAGAAATTAAACAAATGCAAGCATAAACACACAATTTTCCTGAACCATATCAATTTGCTAAACCTACACTTGGAATGTTTATTGAGACAAGACAAGTAAACTATGAATTTTAAAAAAGAAAGCCACTTTCCCAAGCCTTGAAATATTGTGCTTTAGGTGACAATTTATAAGAGAAGTATACTTCAGTTTTGTAAAATTACCTTTGGATACATTTTACTGGGATAGACCCACTTAAATTCCTGAAATTGTTAGATGATAACAAAACCAAAATATCCTCCAAGTTCCTAATTTCCTCAGTTTCCCAGGAGCTGCCATCATCTCTAAAGACAGGACACTGCCTCCTCCATGCCCCCATGATCTGCCACTATCACGGCCACAATCCTAGAACTATACCCTTCCCAAAATGATTGAGAGTGGCAACCTCCAGTGTGAAAGCATCAGGACACTGGCATGTGGCTTGGCTGGCCATGTGGCCTGCCTGGACCAGGCTGTCACACATCTGTCTCACACAGCACTTCCCAAAGTCTGGGCAATTTGGTTCCAAATAATACCAGGCGTGGGACATCAAAAGTACATGCCATGCACATAGGGCTGTGCCACGCTAAGACTAGTTCCTCCTCAGTCTCTGTTCAACAAGAGTTCCAGAAAATTTTTGGCATCCACTCACACCCTAGGTCGCCACATTACCACAGCAATGACAATTCTGTATTAAATGCCCACTGTTGCGTGACCTGGTGTCATGGAAATTAAATGGTCACAGAAGCACAAAGAGACTATATATACATCCAGTGATCTCCCAGAAGGAAGAAATAAAGATAGAAGTGGGAAGGAGGGAAAAGGGAAAAGAGTGGGGAGGAAGGAGGAGAAATCTGCCAGAGCAGATGGATGCTAGTCAGGCCTGTGCCCCTGCCACATGGTGGCTTTTTATTACTTAACCTCATTTTCACCCACATTTCAAATGAGGTTAAGTAAAAAAAAATCACTCAGCACCCCAAATTCAACATGGCTTGATGTGAATTTTTTTTAGATGTTCAAGCTACACATCTGGGTCAGAAAACAAGTGTGTTCTCATTGCCTCTGTTTTCTCAAGTATCTTCAATGAATATTTTTTAGGAGCAAATTAGAAAGATTTTAAATCAGGCTCTGAAAATTTATATACAGTATCATCTAATTTTATGTATACAATATATAGAAATATGGATAGTGAAAGTGTCTGAAAGGGTATACACTCAGCCTCAATTCTGTGCTTCTCTCCCCAGCTGCCACAGTTCCTTTGGCACCCCTCCACTCTTATACTCTGCACCTCCTCTCTGGGAAACCACATCCACTCCCATGTCCTCAATTACCATTCATCTTCTGATGGCTCCCAAGTCTTTATTTTTCCTCTGAGTGCCAGTTAAATCCATTCAAATGACAATAGGCTGTCTCCACCTGGATGGCACATAGATTCCTCAAACTCAATTTATTTTAAGTGTATTACCCTTCCCCTCCCAAATCTTTTTCTCCTACCCAATAATAGAGCAAGAAAAAAATGTTACTTGCCTTTTCCCTAATCTATCCTTAAAACTGGTGTCAAATGAGTCTCCACTTTTACTTCATTCAATAAGGTCCTCGTATGCAACAACTTTAAGCCAACCAGCTCCTGACCCTTTTGTCTACTATAGACAACATTAAGGTAAGTATATAGAAGTCTGGGGCTGAGAGCAGGTGGTAACTGAATGGAAGATTTTACCCTTCCCTGATCTCACTTGGAATATGTTGCGAAAGCTGGTGAAATCATGTCTGAAGAAACACTGAGCCCTTGGAAATAAGGAAGTCTTATTCTTTGAGAAATTATTTTAACAGTTGTCTTGGAGGAATCACAGAACTCTACACAGTAGTCACTTAATAAATGCTAACTTTTATTGTTGTTCTTATTTATTAAATGACACTGACACATGGCAGAATGCCCCCAACAAAACAAAGGCCACCCCAAAAAACTATCAACCCTGCATTCTAGGGAATTAAGAGTGCTTATTTTTCTTAATTAACTGCTCTGTACCAGAACATTCAAAGTATTTTGCATGTATTTAATTTAATCCTCATGACAAGCCCCATCTTCATCACTCATCTATCATTTCAGAGAGGAAACTTCACGCCATCTCATTTTTAATCTAAATTCTTTTTTTCCACTCAGTACATGCTCCAATCACCTGCTTCATTGCCAACACTTTCTTTTTCAATAATTTCCAAAAAAAACAATACTCATTTTATATAAATAAAAATATAAAGATGAATAAAAAATAAAAAAGTAAAAGATCACTCATTATCCTTCCACTCAAATATAGCCAGTTACTTTTGGGGTATCTATAATTCCATAATTGTTAGTGTCTACTTTAAAATATGTTTTATTATCTTCAAAAAGGAAAAGGAATCATTCTATGAATACTGCTATCTAAACTACCTTTCTCATTTAACAATGCAGGATGAGTATCTTTTCCTGGCAACATGGATTTGGATCAACATATTTATCTTATATACTGTGTGAACATTCCTGAATTTATTTCACCATTCTGGTGTGCTAGACACTTAGTTGTTTCCAATTGTTACTGTTTTGGACAGTGCTGGGATGAAAAGCCTTGTCCATAAAGCCTTTAGCCAATTATTCAATTATTTCCTTAGGACAAAAGAGTAACAAACTTTAAGGCTTATATGTATTACCAAATGGCCCTCCACAAATCTTGGGCAAACTCAGTGTAAACTTATTCCTACCACAAGAGTTTGATAGGATCCATTTATCCACACCCTCGCAGATGCTGCACAGTTGGTGAGAGAGGAATCTCTATATGAATTCCAATTGTTCTTTCTAGTCAAAAATATTTGACTCTTGGTGTTCAGTGGGATAATATTCAAACAACTCTCCACAAACTGGCTTCGTTCAGCTTTCCAAGTTTATTTACTTCCATTCCCCACACTCTCTACTCTAAGTAGACTAGTATCCTCACTGTCATAGGAAAAGGGTTCCTACCTCCATGCCTTTCTCACCCTAGTGCCCCCTCACTCCAGCTCTTGGAATGCCCTAACTACGTACACCATTCAGGACTCATTTTAAATAGCCTCTTCTTCCATGAATCTGTAGCTGACTACTGTATCCCACAGAAGCCTTTGCTTCCTCAGTGCTCTGAGACTGCACATTTGACAATGAGTATATGGTCCAGATATTGTTATCTATTTGTTTGTATTTTTCTTACACCTCCAACTATATTATAAACCAAAGGACAAGGCTGGTTTCTTTCTTTCTTCTTGTTTTGTTCAGCATTAATACACAACTTTATTGATGATATACAAATCAAGTTAATGCAAATGACAGGAGGGAGCTTACTTATGAAAAACTAGTTCACTGTCACTTACGCAAAAGAAATAGTAAAAATATTTCAATCTAGGCAGCGAGATAAAAAGCAACAAACATGTTTTCAGAACAGGTACTGATATTCATTCATCCAGCTTAGACCTGAAGATCAGCTCAGATAAAAATCAACATTGATTATACAATGATATTCATCACTCAAAATTGGCAGCTGAAAGGATTCCTTTACCATATAAACAAGGTGGAGAAAAGGAATAGTTTACAATGTGTGTTACTTCTAAACTACAAAATTAAGAATTTATTCCTGGCTCTTTGGGAACATATGCTCAGCCAGTTTGGCCATGAATTTTCCAACTTTTACTTTCACCAAAAAATCATGGTGACTTTCTATCCCCAGAATCTTATCAGCACACACTTGAAATTCTTTTAAAAAGAAGAAAAGTGAACCTTCACTGAATTGATTCTGAGCAGATTCATTTTTTTCCCATTTAAAATTGTCATTTATGTTCTCAAATATGACCAGAAGTTTAAGAATAACCTCTTTGTTCTCCTTCTTATTAAAGAGGGAACCAAGTGAAGATGGTACTTGGGCCCTGAGCAGTTCTCTAGTCATGGCTGGATTTTCAGCCAAATTCAAAAGGAGTTTCAAAACCTGAAATTTGGTTTCTTCATTTCCTGCTGAAAATAAACGAAAAAAGTCTGAAATGGAATTAGCAAGCATGTGCTGATATTCATTAGTAACAGTCATATTTGTGAGCAATCTTAGTCCAGCCAGCTGCACCGATGAGTTCAAGCGAGAAGTGATTGTGTCATCACACACTTGATTCATGTATATCTTAAGCCTGCGCTGATTTTCAGCATTCACACTCAAGTTATTCAGGACAATTAAAGCCTTTTCCTTAACTATGGGATCCCGAGTATTGAGAATCTTTGCAACAATTGGGAGACCACCTAGATCACGAATAATATCTCTGTTAAATGCATAAGCAGCGTTGTTACCCAGAGCAATTAAAGCTGCTTCAAGAATATAAGGCTTTTCAGACATCTCAACCAAGCAAAGAACTTTCTGCAGCTCTTGAGGGGACAAAATAGTATCATCTGAATTGGGGGAAGCCCGTTTCTGAACAGCCCGACGAGCCCGAGTAGCCCTGGCCCTTGCTCTGGCCCTTGCTCTGGTTCCAGCCTCAGTCCCAATCCGGGCCCAAGGTGGGTACCACACTATACCCTTGTTTTCACTGTTGTCATCATCATCATCAGACCAGTCATTGTACCTGGCCCCAGGACAGTCCCCAACATCATCCACATCCCCAGACCCACCCTCAGCCATTTTCTCCTTGTTCTGTTTTCTTCCCCGGGTCAGTCTATAAATGCAATAGCAGGCTCCAGCCCCAATCACTAGTCCCGCAGTCACCCAGCCTACTTTCCTGGCGTAGCCCATGCAATCGTCCCTGACAATAGCAGGGACCAAGGAACAGAGTATTCACTCAGGCTGGGAGAGGAGCACTATGGGCCTGGGTACAAGGCTGTGGAAGGTGATCGTCTTCAGCCACTTCGAGGACACAATAGCTGATACTGGAGGTGGACCTGGGAGTGGAGGAAGGAAATGGGATTTGAGTTTCTTTTTTGTGTTGCCCCACACAGAGAGTTGCACAGAAGGACGGGAGCATAACAAATGTGTAGCTGGTATGAAATGTAGATTGTTAATAAACCCTCTGTATCTTCCTCATTTCACCCTCCCCCTACCCTCCCTAACCCACTCTCTTCCCAAGCCTAGATAAAGGCTATGGAGCCCACAGTCTCTGCTGAGGCCTCAGCACCCCAACCTCAGGTGTACCCAGGGAATGACACTGTTACACTAACCTCTTCCAGACAGACAGTTTGTCCCTTCTTCCCTTCCCTGGAGGTGTGCCACGCCCAACAACCCTTGCGATCTGCAGAGAGACCACAGCCGGTGAGAACTAAGGACTTTGATGGATTGACTGTTCACATCCATAGCTTTCCTGATTCACCATCCAGGCTGTTAGATTTTTTTAACCTCTATGCCATCCAAAACATGCACAAGCCTGCCCCTTCCCTAACCTGAAATGGGAGGGATGTTAGGAAAATAAGGTAGAATTGAGTGAGCTTATCCAACTGCGGCTGATTTCCAGCCCCTCCCCCATTCCAGGCAGCCCCCACGCCTACACCGACCTCTACTGATCCAAGGAAACTTCCTCCCTCTCTTCAAGTGGTGCCACCTGCTACAGCAGACCTGCAGGATGACAGATCGAAAACATCGGACTAAGTACTGTTGAGAGAGGATTATGAACAAACTCTCTGATAGGTTTCCATACTGTCATTCTCCTCCACCCCCACCCCCACCCCCGCCCCTGCGACACACACACACATACACACACACACACACACACACACACACACACACACCCTGAACGCCATTTCACCACAGTCCAGAGAGTACAAGAAAGACACTCAGACTCAGACCTAACCTAGATCATTGCCATCTCTGGCTTCTCCCTAACCCCACCACCGCCCCTCTTAGGGTCTCCAGATAGTCTTACCCTCAAATCGACCTTCACCAATTGGGGTTAATTTCCTTCCTCTTCTCTTGCTTGGTGTAGTGTCGCAACCTACGGAAAGACTGGCAATCCAGGAGAGGCTTGGACCCCCTAGACACAGAGCCATGGTCAGGAAGACACAGCCACAGTCAGAAAGACGGAAAACGGCTGCTACTAGAGCTCTTGGTGGACGACCAGTCCCCAGAACATGAAACTCTTTCCTAATTCAGAGGCCTGGTTGTCAAAGGTTTCCCACCCCTATTAACCACTCTCAGCGTTCTGCTGACACATCACTTTGCACCTTCCCCCTCCCCAAATGTTCAACCTTTCCGCCAGCACTGTCCTGAAGGACTGGGGGCCAACACCCAGGCCACAGCTCCCTTTCCGGATTACAGCCTCGGCTCCCAGCAGATTTCCAACTCCGGATCTCTGTGCTCCTCCCCAAACAGCCCCCTGCTCACCATTTCGTAGCATCAAAATGGTCTGCGGGCGGGACAGATGTCTTGGAAAGCCGGCGGGGAGAGGAAAAGACGACGGAGGCGTCTCAGGACCCGCGACGGTCTCCGCCCTACGCCCTCGGCCATCCCCACCTTATGGAATCTCCCAGGCACTGACCTGCAAGAATCCAGGACAATTTCCTTCTCCTTCACCTCTTTCCCTCTGCCGCAGGTCTGCTAGCCCTCAGGGCAATGGGGAGCTGGTACTCAGACGGGAACAAGGACCAGAACAAGAAGGACTTCTGCACACGTCAGCTCTTGGTCACGTGAGACCTACGTCATCCACCAACTCGGGTCCCTAATTTCCCCTCCCACCAGCAGTGCGGCAGAAGAGGGACCGCCCCCCTCTATTCCCTCCCCCATACCAGGCCTTGTTACTCTTTCTTCTTTGCTAACCCCATTTCCCTGTAGTTGTGTTTGCCTTCCTCGGATTACCAGGAAGGGACAGCATCTTCCCCAGGGGCTACTGGCCACTTGTACTTTTTGAAAAATTGCCTCTTCCTTCCCCTAAGCTCCTGGGACAGCAACCTCTCCTTTAACCTCCCCTCCTCCCAGCTATTAATGTCTACCATTTCCTCTGAAGTCTAGTCCCTGATCTCAAACGAAAAAGCCATCAGAAAAGGAGACTTGTAGTGAGAGCGTGTTTTTTACTTTCTTAACACATTTTTGTTCTTTTTGTTCTGCCCTCTCCCGCCCCCAACCTGCATTCTTTTGTGAGGAAAAAAATACTATAAAGCTATTTTCATTTGAGAGAAAAAAAAAAAAGAGTGGGAGTTGGAGAGTGATGTTGGGTGATGGCCTCCAAAGCCCCACATTTTCTCATTCGTGGGGAGTGTTACACACCTCACTCCAAATCATCTTGATGTCTTCTGAGGCCTAACACATAACACAAACCCTAAATGAGCCCATTGAAGTGTCTAGAATTGCATAAATCTCCTGATGAGGCCAGTCTTCTAAACAGGAGAGCTACACACTTACACTTGCATCAGTCAGCAAGAAAGAGGCGTGGAGCCCTCAGAAGCCAGTAACACAGAAAAGATTGAGTAGGAATCATAGCTACGTAGTGGATATCTGTCCAAAAAGGCATGCACACTGACAAAGTAAGTAGCATAAAAGAACATTACAAAATATACTTGAGTACAAATAGGAAATATCACCTTTAAATAAAATAAGTATTAGAGAAACACTGAGACCTGAATTGCCTGAAATCAGCATCTAGCAATTAGTGTAAAACAATTTCACTGACTGATTTGGTGAACTCTGTGATTCACCTGTCAGCAATGATAGAACTTTTTTATACGGGGAAAAGTAATCAAATAATGTCAGAACATGGGATCTACAATGGAATATTCCTTAATAGTTCAGATATAAGGCTATTATCTGAGTATAACTTTTATAATCCACAGACAATATGGAAGCAAATCAAGAAACTGGAAAGTTTGGGAATAGGCAAAACTCCACAGAAATCCTTGTCAGGGTAACTTCCAGGAGGAAGTACTTGGATATGACTGAAATTTAGCAAACAGAAACCAAATCAGCTATGTGATACTGTATTTGGAGAAAGATCACGTGCAGCGTGGGGCTTATTCAAGAATAGGAATGTATGAAAAGAAGAGTCAGAGAAAAATATTGGTAGTTCCCACCCAAGTGCTGTCTGGGGAGAGGGAGTCTTGGCTAAGATGAATGAAACATTCAGCTTTCCTTGGCAGAGCCATCACCATAATGTGTAAGAGTATTTCAAGCTTCCTTAGCTGAAAGCCACTTCTTAAGGTGAACCAATGACCTTGATCTGATTTCAGGCTCACCAAGCAACCTTCTGAGGTTGTGGCTTCCCAAATAGTAGCTTGCCTACAGGGAGAATGGACTGGTAAAACTGACAGAAACCTCCAGTACCCCCTGACAGTTGAACTTCTCAGGGTAAATTATTAATTTGTCACTCCTATTGAGACTTAGCTTCCCTTTTGTCCCACTTACTGGTAGAGAATGCAGAGATACATGGGTTTGGGTATTCAGATCTCAATTTATACATAAGTCTCTATGAATGGGGTTCTTTCCTTGATAGAGGCCTTACTTTCAGATAAAGTCAGGGGTTGATCATACAACAGTGAGGACAAGACACTGAACTATATATACAGCCTTGTGGAATCCTGTCAGGAAAGCCAGGTAACTCTGGCTTAGAATACAATCCTGTGCATCACCATTTCCAAAATGTACCTCTCTAATGTTTAGTTAATGTGAAAATTACAACTAAGACATCCTGTGGCACATAGGCCCCCAGCATCTCAGTCATAGCTGGACAATGGGTTAATATCCAAAGTAGTTAAAAGGCTCTTGCAAATCAATATCTGAAACAATTTACATTTATCCCTGTGAAAAGAAAGTAAGTGCATATTACGTTTTACATACCCTTTCATTTTCCCCAGCAAAAGGGTGAGCATTGTGCCCAAAATAGACCAACTCAATACTCTCCTACTAAAATTTAAATCTTGAATACAGATTTAAGAAAACACTGAAAATCAGCATAATTGTGGTATCCTGAAGAGACTATCTGTGAATTTCTCCTACCTATACCCTTCAGAGCTGACCCTGATCTTCGACATTCCCTCATTGTTTCCATTAACCAAGTTTGGTTTCTGTTGCTTGCAACCAAACAAAGTTAACTAAAACAAATTATTTAGTACAAAAACAAATAACACAGTACATAAAGTAATACAGCTTTTTAAAATAATCTTCTATAATTTTTTTTCTCACTCTCTACAATCCTATTAGTGTTTCCATCTGGGGATCCTTTTGTGTTTGGGGGCACTCTGTAAGACACCTATCACATGTGACTACATACCAAGTTGAGCCAAAATGTTCCTTTTGGCAGTGGTTTCACATAGTCTTCTTCAGGCTCAGGAACTTTTAACAGGCTTGTCTGAAGAATTGCTTAAGGATTTTCCTCTTTTGCTTTTGAAATGGTATGTCAGGCAAACAACTTGCCCTTAAATAGTTGATGATGCCCTTAAATAGTTATAATGGAAAGCAAAGTAGATTTTAAATGTTAGTTTCTAGGTTCCTTGGTAAGAATTGTGGATCTGAATGACAAAGGAGTAAGATAACTGAAAGGGTTATCATTCCCATGTTTTATAGGAAGTTTTAGAGATGGAGTGGACTCAAACAGGAAAGGTCTGACAGACTGGAAAAATGACGGTCAGGATAGTTATATGTTGGAATAAGTGTAAAACATACCAAAGTAGGGGAGGGAGATATTTTATACTAGTAAGGAGAGGTAAGAGTGGCGCTTTTGTCCTTGAAGCTTTGTTAAGCTTTACATACTCCTAAGTTCTTTCTAATGTATATGGTCAAAACAAGCAAAACCCATTTATATAAGTACTTAGCAGCCAAAAATTGAATGATGAACAGCTAGATTTGTTAGTAAAACTCCATAAATGGAATTCACTCGTCTAGAAGAAAATAAAGGGAGACAAAAAGAACAGTATAAGGAGATGATGCGAAAGAAATGCTGTTTTAGAGAGAAATGGCATAATACTGGTGAAGGAATTTGGACTACAAAAGTTTTGAGGAAGACCAGAAAGTTGTGGTGTGCTCTTGACTTCTGAATATTCACCAGCAAGGCACTCTGGGCTCCCTGACTCACCTCCTGAAAGGGCCTCCCCCACACAGGGGCCCCTTGCAAGGGGAGCTTCCTGCTGGGGTGTCTTATTTCAATGTTCTAAGAAAGAAGCTGCCTGAAGGGTCTATATTTAGAGTATGACTCCCTGGCAGGGACAGCTGAATGTCTGGAGACTAGTTTCTGCATACTTTGTCCCTGAGTTCTGGGATTATTCTGAGGTGTTTGTATGGGTGGTACAGTGAAATTGTCACAGAAGGCAGCGAGTGAAAAGGCCTCTTTCTCCTGGCGACTGCTTGGGATCCTGTAAACTGCGCTTTTTGTGAGGTAAAAATGACAAAGATTTCATTTACAGACCCTCACCACTATCTACACTGGAAGGTGCTGAACACAAGCCACTGCTAAGGTGACATATAGTACATGAACAACAGATCCAGGAGATATCTCACCAATGTTGTGATTAAATGAACATTCCACCTGCTAGGCCTCATTTCCATCAGTGAGTGGGATAACAGGGAATTCTTTAATTTATGGATTTCTTATGGGTTACACTACAAAACTTGAGAATAGATTTTGAATAAAGACTTTTGGGTGAAAAACAGGCTAATCTGTGAAGTTACTAATTTCTAAAGTTCATCTAAACAGTAAGATTAATCTGAATTTAGGGTCTGCATAAAGTATGTCCTTTGAAGCCAGAAGGAAAGCCATTCAGCAATTTTCTATGAAGTTCTCAGCCATCTGACACTTAATACTATGAGTTCAGCCAAAGAAAGGGAGAGTGGTTCATGTATCAAAAATGACCACGATTAAAACACTGACCACCTCACTATACATTCATTTTATCCATCAATCTATAAATCATATTGAAAGCACACTAGTTTTGTTTGCAAGGATATGTTTTTAAATTTTAATATGCTGTTTGAAACCTGCTATTTCCTGTGAATTCAGTAGAAAATATTTTCAACAGGGTATAAATTAACTTGATCAAATCAATGAGGTCTTCCTATTACCTGGAAAATCTTGTTTATTACATATATATGTATCTACATATGTACATAACTTAAATTCTTTTTTCTCCAACTGAAATAGATTTATTATATTTTCTGGTTACAAAATAGTGTAGCTTGAGTCAATAAAAAAGAAAGCATGAAATAGAACATAAATGTATCAAAAATATTAACAAAAACCTCACAACTACTTGAGCTTCCTTTCATGCAACTCCCCCCAAACCCCCGAATTTTGGTGCAGAAACCGGATGTGCAAAGGAGTAGAAAAAGAAGGTATGGGAGCAGGAGTTTCAGAGCCAAGGAAAAGATAAGAAATTTCCCCCCAGAAGAAGTATAAGTAACAGCTGACCCAGGAAAAGATGCTGCCCCGTCGTGTAATTAGAGAAAGGCAAATTCGACCACCAGAGAGCCAAGGCCACGTCTGGCTTAACGGTATTGTTATAGAGGAAAAGAGTGACAGGGCCCCGTGTGAAGGGAGGAGGTACGGGGCAGGCTGGCGCCTGCCGCACTGCTTGTGGGAGTGGAAATTGGGGGCCAGAGCTCATTCGTGACGTGGTGGTCACGTGACCAAGAGCTGCCTAGAGCAGAAGTCCTGCTAATCGCCTCCATCTGGGTACCAGCCCCTATTACTCTGCAGGCGTGTGGAGGAAGAAGGAAACTAGTCCCGGACCGCGAGGTCGGTAGGAGCCTGGGCTCTGCTTAGAGGCGGCGGGGGTAGGAGAGGGCCAAGGGCGTCACGAATTCAGGTTCGAGCTGATCCGGGTTGTGTCCCCTTCTCTCCTATTTTCTAAATGCCGGCGCCCCCCTCCCTCGTGCCCATTTAGTAGAGAGAACTGGTGGACTTTGGGCGGGTGGTTAGAGGAGTGAATGGCGGTTCCAGAGACTCCAAAGAAAGGTGCCACAATTAGGGCACTCGTGTCCCGAGTGCTGCTCCGTCCACCAAACAATCTGTCCCCTGGGTTCCCTGTCTGTTTGCAGGTTTGTAGGTCTGTTGGCCCATAGGACGCCTCAAAAGTCGTCCTGAGGGAAGGAGCAAACTGCCTTGGGACCGTGCAGGTCGGTCTGAGGGTGGGATGAGCCCTGGACCCTGGGTGGGGGTTGGTGATGGGGGTGGCGGAGAAGGAAGGGCTGGGAACTGCGCGGGCCTGGTCTAGTCGCCCTCTCCTGGCCCCTTCTTTCTCCACACCCCCTCCCATCTCAGTGCAGGGAAAGGGGTGTGGCGGCCTTTGCTGGGGAAATGGCGGATGATATGGGGGGAAGGGGGAAAACCCCCGTTAGAAAAGTCAGGAGGGTGTGAAAAATATTTTAAAGTCAAAGGCTGAAAATTCAGAAAAGCAGGTATTAGGACCTGTGTTCTCAGTGCTGATCCATCCAACCACACTTTCAGTTTTTCAAAGCCGGCTATCTGTCTTTCCATCTGTCCTTCTGCCAGACTGTCCATCAATCTCTGTGGAAGGAGCACTGACAACCGAAGACAAGGGAAGAAGAAGGAATTTACCTGACTTTGGTAGAGGTTGGTGGGGAAAACTGCCTGTGAAGCTTTGTAGGTGGGGGTGTGTGACAGAGGAGACTACCTGAAGGTTTGCCTCTCCATGTCACCACCCTCCTGGATAGCATAGCACAGCCCTATCTCCTGCCCTTTTCTGTAGGGCCTGAAAGCATAATGGTTGGTCCCAATGGTACATAGAGAATAATACAAATAACAAAGAAACAGGTTGCTAATAATCCAACTCTCTCAACCAGAACTCAAACTCTACCCTGTTTGTGTAGTGAGGCACAAATTCAAACACAGCACAAGGCCCTGATACTATTTCTCAACCATAGATTCATCACAAGAGAGCTACAGGAACCTGAGAGAGGCTGAAGAGGACTACACTCCACCATTACTCACCCTGGCCTTAGCATCCTCTTCAATCAGGTGGAACAAGTCCCTCTCCCATCCTACCCAAAGACTGGCACAGACCTGAGCATGGGCCGAGCTCGGGAAGTGGGTTGGATGGCAGCAGGACTCATGATTGGGGCTGGTGCCTGCTACTGTGTTTACAAACTAACGTTAGGAAGAGATGACAGTAACAAGTTGGAGGAGGAGGAAGAGGAATGGGACGATGACCAGGAGCTGGATGAGGAGGAACCTGAGATTTGGTTTGATTTCACAACTATGGCTCGGCCCTGGAGTGAGGATGGGGATTGGACTGAACCTGGGGCCCCTGGAGGCACTGAAGATAGGCCTTCAGGTGGGGGCAAGGCCAATCGAACACACCCAGTAAAACAGCGCCCATTCCCTTACGAACATAAAAATACTTGGAGTAATCAAAGCTTTAGAAATTTCAGTTGTGTTCTTGACTTCTCCAAGTGTCCTTTCATTCAGGGCAAAATGTGGTTTACTCAGCCCAAGGATGCTGGTTTTTCATCTATCCACAATATCAATAGTCATTTGGCCAGCCTCTCCATTGTTGGAAACACGATCCCCACTCCTGACCCCGCTATTAAGGAGAAAGCTTTATGTGCTCCGGATAACTTGAATGCAAGTATTGAAAATCAGGGGCAGATTAAGATGTACATCAATGAAGTGTGTCGGGAGACTGTGTCACATTGCTGCAACTCGTTTCTGCAGCAGGCCGGATTAAATTTGTTAATAAGCATGACAGTTATTAATAACATGCTTGCCAAGTCCGTTTCAGACTTGAAGTTTCCTTTGATAGCAGAGGGAAGTGGATGTGCTGAGCTTCAGGTTTTGAAACTGTTGATGGGCTTGTCCGAAAAGCCAGTCTTGGCAGGGGAATTGCTGGGTGCCCAAATGCTGCTCTCATTCATGTCCCTCTTTATGAGGAACGGAAACAGACAGGTTCTCCTGGACACCCTGGCCTCTTAAATGGCCATCTCGAACAGAATGGAACTGAATCTGCCCAAAACCCTTCTGGTGAACACACACATGTGTTCTCACTCAAAGAATCTGCAGTGGGTGCTGTTGAAGATCCAGTCTTAGCCCATCACCACATCACGGGGTGAAAGTTACACTCGCTAAATCGAGGACCACATTCCTATTGGCCAGGCAGGGGTTCCCACAGGGCTTGGAGTAACTTCTTGGTTTTGCAGTCTGCAGGCAATGTGCATTGTCAGTCACTCCCTTGTGGCCTTCTTCCTGTGGTAAAGGGATCATTCCAGCTGCCAGCTGTGGATACAGAACATCCTATTATAGCATCATGAGGGATGCCCTGCCCGTGGTGGTCTCCCTGTCTAAGCGGGACCATTTTGTGGAGACCAGACACATATCGGAGCTTGTGCTGAAAATGCTTTTGCTGCCGCCTAGGTTGAATTCTTTCTCATTTACTGCTTCTTCTTTGCGAGCTGATGGATGGTGAACCTATTCATCAAAAACGTACACCCCCCCTTTTGTGTGCTGTACTGACTTAACCTTACCCACCCAAACCTACCATTTGTATGTATCATCAATAAAGGTGTGTGCTTTGATTGGCAAAAGCGAGACATGGAACTTGCCCTTGAGTTTACAGTCTACATGAAGAGGAAGACAAAAATACGCGACCAACCGACACCAACCCACGCTAACTAACTGGGGGCCTTTGCTCCCTGACAAATGCATGCTTATCAGTGCTCACAGGAGGCGGGGTAGAGGTGGGCTGCAGTGCTCAGGATAAGCCTCAAGAAGGGCCTGGAGGGCTGGGGGTGGGAGCAGGGGAGTGGAGGTGGGGTTAGTGGAATCAGGATGGAGTGTTGGGAGGACTGAAAGAGACAACACTTTTGAAGCAGGCGGCACAGTGCCTGGCACCTGGAGCAGAGAAATACCTCGACGAAGGTGTCTTTCCTTGACTGCCAGCCTAAATAGGAAGGTCAGTATCCTTGGGGTGTGTGTACACGTCCTTGGGGACCACTGGACAACCCATCCCTGCGCATGTCACGCACTAGTATAGCAGTGATGGTTGCCGCTCTCCGAGTGCCCACTTTGTGTAGTTCCGTCTCTCCTGCAAAGCGGCTGTTAAACCTACCTCCAGGCCCCCTCCCTCCCTTGGGACCCCAAGCCCAGATTCCTGGCAGAGCGAGAAGTGTTGGCCTCTGCTTCCTCTGGGGGAACCTCCTTTCTGCCCTTTCCCTGGTACCTTCGGTGAAACCCAAGAAGGGGCCAGCAGAGCCTTCCATGAACTCCCCATTGGGGTGGTAGGGCAGATGTTGAGGGTGGTGGCAGGGTATGACAGGTCCATGGGGAGACATCTCTGTCGCCTCCATCCAAGCTCCTGGCATCCCTAGGAGGAAAGGAGGAACCCAGCCCTGTGCACTGAACCACTCCGTGGATCTGGGCAAGTCACGCTGCCGCCCCTCTCAATACTGCCAGACCCCTCCCAGCAGCACCTTGGCCCCTGCATCACCAAAGCCAGGTTCTCTGACAGCTATTGATGTGTCAAGCGATGGTCCTCTTCCTCAGAGCCCTGGCCAACAGGCTCAACAAGAAGCTTCCCTTGGGCAGAGCTGCTTCTGTGCCTGGTGCCCTCTCCTGGTCTCCATGGGATGCTGCTCTGGGCCACTGTGCCCTGCACATCAGCACTCTGCGCATGCTCTGCTTTTGGACTGCTCTCCTCTGCACAGAGCACAGTTTTACTTTTTTTCCCTTCTCCCGGAGTTTGGCTTGCAGGTAGATTACAACTCTAAGACTTGTATCCATCCTCCCTGTGCTTCGGCCTGACTAGCAGGCACCGGCACCTGCCAGGTGCCCCAGAATCTTCCAACATGCAATGGAGACACTGCTTCTTCCCAGGCACTGGCACCTTGGATGGCCAGCATGTGACTTGTGGTTGCTGTGACACCACGCCCCAGTAGGGCTCACCCCCCAGGAACTCTATTCCTCTGCTGGCTGCTGGGCCCTGCCATGTTGCTTAAGAGTTGCTAATGCGACCACCCCTTTCTCCCAAACCAGCCTCAGGTGGACTGGGCAATCTATTTCCCAAGTAGAATGGCCGTGCAGACAGCGCCCACACCCACTTGTCCCAGTGGAGCCTGCTTGGCCAATGCTGTCTTCAGTGACACCCTCATGCTCATTCTTTTTAATCTCAGCACAAAGGCAGAAAAGATTTTCTCCTTCCTCCTGGCTTGGGGCCCCAAGTTAACACATGCCTCCCTTCTCCTCTTTGCTCTGCCAAATCAACAGTCGAGTGCTGCCACAGGCACTTGTCCTCCATCTCCAAGGCAGGCACTTGGCATTTTTAGGCCACGGCTGACTTCTAACTCAGGGAGGGCCTTGGAGGCTTTCTGCCCATCTCCTGAGCAACTTTCTGTCCCTGGGAAGCCTGTTGGCATCGAAGGGTCTCCATGGTGTGGTTTTGGCCCAACTCAAGAGCCTCCTCTGCGTCTGCTGGCACTGCCCTCCAGAAAACACTCCTTGTGTCTGGAAGCTCAGGCCTCTGGTCTGCCCTTCATCCCTTGGTTGGTTGCTGTGCCAGAGCAGGAGCCCTAGAGGCAGTGGAGGGGACTCAGGAGCATGCCTGCCACTCAGGGCCTGATTAAGACATACAGAGGCTTTCAGCACCAGAAAGACCATGGTGCCCCCTCTCATACCTAATTCAGAATGAAACAGCATGGGACCACCGGGCACCAAACTTGCCTACCTGCCTGCTGCAACTAACAGATTCTTTCTGGGCTTCCCCATGGGAAATATTTGATAAGGTCATCGATGCTTGAGATTGTCACACTCTGTGGGGAAGGGCCCTGCCTTGATGGGGCCCACCCCAGCCTTGCCTGCCTCTTGGCTAAATCTGGAACTGCCCCCACAGACTGCCTTCCAGCTCCCAAAAAGCCCTGGTTCTGCTTCTTATTCATCTCATGATTACGTCTACATTTGGTGCCTGTGGGTACTGGCTTGCACACTAGCTCCCAGTGCCCTCCCCAGCTTGCTACCTCTCCTGGGAAATTTGTGATTTGACCTCCCCCCCACCCCCATTAAGTGGCTCCTGAGGTTGCAGACATCCAGCTTCCCAGCGGATGCCTCCAGTCTCAAAGTCTGCATCCTTCCCCAGGGCCCTATGTGCCACTCTCAAAGCAGTTTCAGCCATAATCCCCTCACCTTGATGTGCCACCCACAGATAGGCACAGCCCTCACCAAGTCAATCTCTAAGCCGCCACAGCACCATTCAGCTTAGAGTTTGACAACTGTGGCTAGTGCTGGCTCCAGGCTCCTTTCCGGGGGCGGGCCACCAGTTGGTCTAAGATGCAGATGGGTGTTACACCACAGTCCAGGACAGTCCTGCAGAGGATTGGCCAGTCCCTTGTCTGCTACACATGCTGCATGCATCACCTCACACCCTGTCACTTCCCTCCTCTCTTGCTCTTGGCCTCCTGTTACCTGGAAGGCAGGCTTCTTTTCCCTAGTTGCCTCTTGTTTTTGTGTGTGGCTTAGGATGTCCTCCCTCATGCCCCAATTACAAAGAGTCTCCTATAGGGTTTCCTAATTCCTTCATACTTTTACACTTAAAGGGTCTCACTGATCTACTTGGAAGTTACCTTTGTGAAAGGTAGGAGGTGTGATCCAACTTGACTTCTTTCCCCAAAGGGGTAGCAAATTAACCCAGCACCATTTAGCACTCCATTCTCACGCTGCAGTGTGGCACATATGGGATCTTCATGCACCCAGCCGAGCATCCCCTCTGTGGCTTCCCGGTGGGAATTATGTCCTGAGGCACACCTTTCTCCCAGGAACTCCTAACTGACTCGGGGACCCTCAGCTCACTGGGGGGCCCTATGGCAGGTGGTGTGTGTGTTAGCAGGGAGGTATGTATTGGTGCTTGTGAGCAGGCCTCTGTCCCAGGTTCCTTCTCAGGACATATCCTGGCTCACAGGAAACATACGAACCCCGTCCCCCAGCCTACTTTAACAACACGGGAAAGTGGGGACTGGTTTCTTCCCTCACCAAAATTACTTTATTTGTGTGAGAGAAAAGCAAGTTCATTTTCTGTTTAGATTTGCTGCACTTTGCACATGGTAGTCTTTTGCCACTGTTGAAGTATGCCTATTGTCACCTGTTGCATTCATGGCTCAATAGTTTCTCTCAACACTGTCCTTGATTTTTTATTTTTATTGTGGTATATTTCATCAATCTGGAATTTTAACTAGTCTGTTCCTGTCAATTTTTGTATTGAACTGTGATATTTTTTTAGGAGTCTTCACATCCCACATTTACTAGAAAGCATTTGCCTATATTTCCTTCTTTTCTTTAATATTTTTTTTTAGAGAGAGAGGGAGAGAACAAGTGGGGTGGAGTGGCAGAGAGAGAGAGAGAGAGAGAGAGAGAGAAGTAGGCTTCCATGCCCAGTGTGTAACCTGACACAGGGCTTGATCACACGACCTGGTGATTATGACCTGAGCTGAAATCAAGAGTCAGATGCTGAACTGACTGAACCCCCCCCTCCCCCCGCCAGGCACCCTGCCTGTATTTCCTTTTAATATAAATACAGTTTTTCTTTTTAGAGTTAAAGAAAGAACTTCTTTAGAGCTAGGTTCTTTTTTTAACCTACTAGTAGCATATATTTGTAATGTGTGTGTGTTTTTGTACATGTAGTTTGAGGTAGACTTTGTATCTTAATTTTCTCTAAATGTATAATGAGTTACACTAATGTCATTCATTGCAGAATCCAATTTTTTCCCATACAGAATTAGGCAAGTATGCTCCAAATTCCCATGTTTAGAATATGAACATGGATTTACATGCATTGTCTCCTTTTGTGGATCTTAACAAGCATGTAGTCTTCAGTCACTGGACCTTTGATTCTTCTTATCAGTAATTCACACTTAGCTCAATTGAGTAAATGACAAACACAGAATGATACATAAGGCGTAGCAATAAGTTCCACCCAATACCATTCACCTTTTTTCCCAAAATCATATCACAACTCTTTCTTGTAAAACATAAATTTTAGAACAAGGCACTTAATTCACTTTACTGTGGAAAAATAAAGAACATTCTACCATCTTGGAGCAATGAATGTCCGAGTATGGCTGTAAGGTACACGCTGAGAATTTAATGATTTTAACGAACCCATTGAAGTTTATAAAGCTGTGTTAACCTAACATCAGGAAAGAATGCAAGATAAAGGCACAAATGTCCCTGCTCATGTTGCAGTGTAATTCCCCAAGGATGCCATGTTATAAACATCCTCATTGTCTTCAGTGCTTGAAGCATATGTAGACTTGGGATTGCTCACCACAATTCCCATAGAAGATAGACTGGTGATGAAGGAGTGCCTTCAGAAGGAGTGCATCTGTTGTGCATAAATATCTCTACTGTTAAAGTAAGGTAGCTTGTGACATGTCTCTGGTGGGTCCTCACTGCACTGGTTCACATCAATGTCCTTCTGCTTCTGGAAAACTTGTTGAAGATAATGGTGGTAGGCCATTGATAGTGATAGCACAGATGATGCATGTGCTGGCGATAAGCTTCCTGGCCAAGGTGACTCGGTGGTTGTCTCCATAGCCCCTAGTAGTCATGCTGATGGTGGCCCACCATCAACATATAGGGATGCTGGTGAGGTTGGAGATGTGGTCATCTTTCTCCACAGAGTAGATAAGCACAGAAAAAAACGGAAATGCCCGCAGAGAGAAAGAGAAGCAACAGCCTAACTTCATGGTAGCTGTGTCTCTATGTGATATCTAGAGAACAAAGTCCTACTGAGTGCTGGGAAAGCTTGAGAATTTGGAAAATCCTTATAAGCCTGAAGATCTGGACCACCATGCCCATGTTCTCAATGTCCTCGCTCTCTTCCTCCTTGGTGTCTACAGTCAAGGTGGCATAGAAGGGAATAATGAAGATGAAGTCAATTATATTCAGAGGGTTTTTCCAGAATTTCTTTTGAAAGGGAGAAACAAGCAGCCAGATGGCAAGCTTTCAGGTGAACCAAGTGATGC
Source organism: Prionailurus bengalensis (assembly GCF_016509475.1). Classification (NCBI taxonomy): domain Eukaryota; kingdom Metazoa; phylum Chordata; class Mammalia; order Carnivora; family Felidae; genus Prionailurus; species Prionailurus bengalensis. The sequence continues at coordinate 82,391,344 of NC_057361.1, read as the reverse complement.
ATGCAATCTCCAAGCCTTCCAGCACGGGGTCATCTACCTCTCCATCCTCATTCTGGAACTCTGATATACTGTGGACACACATGGCCACAACAGAGGCCAGCACCACACTCAAGGAGGTGATGGCAATCAATGAGCTTGGCAGACAGGCAGTAGGCTGGATTTTCCATTCAAATCCAGATCTTCTTCTGTAGTTGACCAAATTGCAGCTTATCAAACTTCTCCAGCTCCTTCTCAGAGAAAAGTCTTCAGAAGAGCCTGTACTCACATCATTGCTTTTCATGTCCCAATCTTTCTCATAGTTTTCTTCCTTGCCTTCCTAGTAGCCCTTACTCCAACAGAATAAGGGGAAGGACAGAGAGAGAGGGAGATACAGAATCCAAGGCAGGCTCCAGGCTCCCTCCCCTGCTCAAGCTCTGTCTCTCTCTGTCTCTCAAAAATACATAAATGTTAAAAAATTTTAATAAAAATAAAAAATAAAAGAAACAGAGTTCTCAGGACGCCTGGGTGGCTCAGTCGGTTAAGTGTCTGACTCTTGATTTCAGCTCTGGACACGATCTCACAGGTCCTGAGATCGAATCCAGCATCAGGCTCTGTGCTGACCAAGTAGAACCTGCTTGGGGATTCTCTCTCTACCCCTCTCCCACTTGCTCATGTGTGCTCTCTCTCTCTTTCTCTCTCTCCCTCTCTCAAAATACACAAGTAAACTTGAAAAAAGAGAAACTTAGACTTCTCAATGCTAATTTATAAAACTCATAGCAATCAATTTAAAGTTTGGCTAAATTCCAATACCTCTCCTTCCTTCAAAGTCATCCCATATCGATATATCCAAGAACAATAGAACATGGTTAAACTTAATGGAGACCTTGCCAGGATTGAAAAAAAAAACATGATTGAATAAGCCAGAATAACCAGTTTGAACTACTCCACTCCAGGGAAGAGGGAGCAAGAGAATATAAAAGTGTAAAAAAGATAATAATGAAAGGGTCTATAGGGAGAGTTCCTGGAAAAGAGCATTTGTGGAACAATAGGACTTAAATCTTGTCCTTTTCCTTTTCCTTCCTCTTTAGGAGTAACTATGGTGAAGCACTTGATCATTCTCCTTTGTTATTGCTGTTCCAAAAGCAGCAGACACCACACATATATCTAGTGTGTTGGCACATGGAATAAGAACAGTGGAGTTGAAGGAGAATAGCATTGTGGGAGAAGGTAAATGCCTATTCACCATGCCTATTCACAAGCGAACAAAAACAGACAAATACATAGGAATAAAACCCAAAAAGAAATGGGAAAGATGATTATAAAGAAAACTTCACTGAAGAAAATGAGGATTTAAATAAATGTGCCTAGATGGGAAAATTATAAAGATGCCAACTCTTGCCAATGATTAACCCATAAACTTAGTGCAATTTCACTTAAAACATTAAAAATTGGATTCTGCATAGACAGACAGACAGATCTAGGCAAGCCACCCTGCTTTCCTCGCTGCACCATGAAGCCTGATCCCCACAGCCGTGGGCAGGCAGCATCACAGAGCTGAGTGATCCTGAGTTGTCTGGACTCCTGCAGTTCCCAGGACAGTGTGTGCCACAAAGCAGACACGGGAAACAGAAGAAGCTTATGATCCTACAGATGACAAAGAAGCCCATTGGTGGAGGATCTTATCCCACTCAAATCTGTAAGATTGATTTCCTAGCAATTGCTTCAGCTGGTATAACCGGAGAACACGATTATTTTCTTCCTTTTGGCCACTAAATGCCTGTGTGCACCACACATTCTGTGAGGGAAGAAGGGCAGAGCTTCTTAGATGATGATGGACATTCCACTGGATGGGACGAGGGCAGAGAGTGTGACATCTAACACAAGGGTGCAGTGTGAACTTCCTCATCTCCCTTCACATCCAGCTCCCTGCCTCCTCTATCCACCATGGTATTTGATTAGTTTTTGCATCATCTTGGACAAGAGGAGGGACTTGTCAACTTGAACGAGGGAGGCTCTAAGAAGTGCATCAACCGAAGGCACCCTCCCTTGGTTTCCTCACACCAGACTCAGAAAGCTGCTCACCTGTCACTCAGAAGAGGCCATTCTGGAGCTGTGAGACTACAGTGAGTGATGCCGATAAGGAGTACTATTTTGAACTGAACCCCTCCTTGTTCAGATATGTTTTGAATTTTTATTACACGGGTAAGCTACATGTCATAGAGGAGCTGTGTGGGGGTTGTTTCTGTTGGAGTAAGGGCTACTAGGAAGGCAAGGAAGAAAACTATGAGAAAGATTGGGACATGAAAAGCAATGATGTGAGTACAGGCTCTTCTGAAGACTTTTCTCTGAGAAGGAGCTGGAGAAGTTTGATAAGCTGCAATTTGGTCAACTACAGAAGAAGATCTGGATTTGAATGGAAAATCCAGCCTACTGCCTGTCTGCCAAGCTCATTGATTGCCATCACCTCCTTGAGTGTGGTGCTGGCCTCTGTTGTGGCCATGTGTGTCCACAGTATATCAGAGTTCCAGAATGAGGATGGAGAGGTAGATGACCCCGTGCTGGAAGGCTTGGAGATTGCATGCATCACTTGGTTCACCTGAAAGCTTGCCATCTGGCTGCTTGTTTCTCCCTTTCAAAAGAAATTCTGGAAAAACCCTCTGAATATAATTGACTTCATCTTCATTATTCCCTTCTATGCCACCTTGACTGTAGACACCAAGGAGGAAGAGAGCGAGGACATTGAGAACATGGGCATGGTGGTCCAGATCTTCAGGCTTATAAGGATTTTCCAAATTCTCAAGCTTTCCCAGCACTCAGTAGGACTTTGTTCTCTAGATATCACATAGAGACACAGCTACCATGAAGTTAGGCTGTTGCTTCTCTTTCTCTCTGCGGGCATTTCCGTTTTTTTCTGTGCTTATCTACTCTGTGGAGAAAGATGACCACATCTCCAACCTCACCAGCATCCCTATATGTTGATGGTGGGCCACCATCAGCATGACTACTAGGGGCTATGGAGACAACCACCGAGTCACCTTGGCCAGGAAGCTTATCGCCAGCACATGCATCATCTGTGCTATCACTATCAATGGCCTACCACCATTATCTTCAACAAGTTTTCCAGAAGCAGAAGGACATTGATGTGAACCAGTGCAGTGAGGACCCACCAGAGACATGTCACAAGCTACCTTACTTTAACAGTAGAGATATTTATGCACAACAGATGCACTCCTTCTGAAGGCACTCCTTCATCACCAGTCTATCTTCTATGGGAATTGTGGTGAGCAATCCCAAGTCTACATATGCTTCAAGCACTGAAGACAATGAGGATGTTTATAACATGGCATCCTTGGGGAATTACACTGCAACATGAGCAGGGACATTTGTGCCTTTATCTTGCATTCTTTCCTGATGTTAGGTTAACACAGCTTTATAAACTTCAATGGGTTCGTTAAAATCATTAAATTCTCAGCGTGTACCTTACAGCCATACTCGGACATTCATTGCTCCAAGATGGTAGAATGTTCTTTATTTTTCCACAGTAAAGTGAATTAAGTGCCTTGTTCTAAAATTTATGTTTTACAAGAAAGAGTTGTGATATGATTTTGGGAAAAAAGGTGAATGGTATTGGGTGGAACTTATTGCTACGCCTTATGTATCATTCTGTGTTTGTCATTTACTCAATTGAGCTAAGTGTGAATTACTGATAAGAAGAATCAAAGGTCCAGTGACTGAAGACTACATGCTTGTTAAGATCCACAAAAGGAGACAATGCATGTAAATCCATGTTCATATTCTAAACATGGGAATTTGGAGCATACTTGCCTAATTCTGTATGGGAAAAAATTGGATTCTGCAATGAATGACATTAGTGTAACTCATTATACATTTAGAGAAAATTAAGATACAAAGTCTACCTCAAACTACATGTACAAAAACACACACACATTACAAATATATGCTACTAGTAGGTTAAAAAAAGAACCTAGCTCTAAAGAAGTTCTTTCTTTAACTCTAAAAAGAAAAACTGTATTTATATTAAAAGGAAATACAGGCAGGGTGCCTGGCGGGGGGAGGGGGGGGTTCAGTCAGTTCAGCATCTGACTCTTGATTTCAGCTCAGGTCATAATCACCAGGTCGTGTGATCAAGCCCTGTGTCAGGTTACACACTGGGCATGGAAGCCTACTTCTCTCTCTCTCTCTCTCTCTCTCTCTCTGCCACTCCACCCCACTTGTTCTCTCCCTCTCTCTCTAAAAAAAATATTAAAGAAAAGAAGGAAATATAGGCAAATGCTTTCTAGTAAATGTGGGATGTGAAGACTCCTAAAAAAATATCACAGTTCAATACAAAAATTGACAGGAACAGACTAGTTAAAATTCCAGATTGATGAAATATACCACAATAAAAATAAAAAATCAAGGACAGTGTTGAGAGAAACTATTGAGCCATGAATGCAACAGGTGACAATAGGCATACTTCAACAGTGGCAAAAGACTACCATGTGCAAAGTGCAGCAAATCTAAACAGAAAATGAACTTGCTTTTCTCTCACACAAATAAAGTAATTTTGGTGAGGGAAGAAACCAGTCCCCACTTTCCCGTGTTGTTAAAGTAGGCTGGGGGACGGGGTTCGTATGTTTCCTGTGAGCCAGGATATGTCCTGAGAAGGAACCTGGGACAGAGGCCTGCTCACAAGCACCAATACATACCTCCCTGCTAACACACACACCACCTGCCATAGGGCCCCCCAGTGAGCTGAGGGTCCCCGAGTCAGTTAGGAGTTCCTGGGAGAAAGGTGTGCCTCAGGACATAATTCCCACCGGGAAGCCACAGAGGGGATGCTCGGCTGGGTGCATGAAGATCCCATATGTGCCACACTGCAGCGTGAGAATGGAGTGCTAAATGGTGCTGGGTTAATTTGCTACCCCTTTGGGGAAAGAAGTCAAGTTGGATCACACCTCCTACCTTTCACAAAGGTAACTTCCAAGTAGATCAGTGAGACCCTTTAAGTGTAAAAGTATGAAGGAATTAGGAAACCCTATAGGAGACTCTTTGTAATTGGGGCATGAGGGAGGACATCCTAAGCCACACACAAAAACAAGAGGCAACTAGGGAAAAGAAGCCTGCCTTCCAGGTAACAGGAGGCCAAGAGCAAGAGAGGAGGGAAGTGACAGGGTGTGAGGTGATGCATGCAGCATGTGTAGCAGACAAGGGACTGGCCAATCCTCTGCAGGACTGTCCTGGACTGTGGTGTAACACCCATCTGCATCTTAGACCAACTGGTGGCCCGCCCCCGGAAAGGAGCCTGGAGCCAGCACTAGCCACAGTTGTCAAACTCTAAGCTGAATGGTGCTGTGGCGGCTTAGAGATTGACTTGGTGAGGGCTGTGCCTATCTGTGGGTGGCACATCAAGGTGAGGGGATTATGGCTGAAACTGCTTTGAGAGTGGCACATAGGGCCCTGGGGAAGGATGCAGACTTTGAGACTGGAGGCATCCGCTGGGAAGCTGGATGTCTGCAACCTCAGGAGCCACTTAATGGGGGTGGGGGGGAGGTCAAATCACAAATTTCCCAGGAGAGGTAGCAAGCTGGGGAGGGCACTGGGAGCTAGTGTGCAAGCCAGTACCCACAGGCACCAAATGTAGACGTAATCATGAGATGAATAAGAAGCAGAACCAGGGCTTTTTGGGAGCTGGAAGGCAGTCTGTGGGGGCAGTTCCAGATTTAGCCAAGAGGCAGGCAAGGCTGGGGTGGGCCCCATCAAGGCAGGGCCCTTCCCCACAGAGTGTGACAATCTCAAGCATCGATGACCTTATCAAATATTTCCCATGGGGAAGCCCAGAAAGAATCTGTTAGTTGCAGCAGGCAGGTAGGCAAGTTTGGTGCCCGGTGGTCCCATGCTGTTTCATTCTGAATTAGGTATGAGAGGGGGCACCATGGTCTTTCTGGTGCTGAAAGCCTCTGTATGTCTTAATCAGGCCCTGAGTGGCAGGCATGCTCCTGAGTCCCCTCCACTGCCTCTAGGGCTCCTGCTCTGGCACAGCAACCAACCAAGGGATGAAGGGCAGACCAGAGGCCTGAGCTTCCAGACACAAGGAGTGTTTTCTGGAGGGCAGTGCCAGCAGACGCAGAGGAGGCTCTTGAGTTGGGCCAAAACCACACCATGGAGACCCTTCGATGCCAACAGGCTTCCCAGGGACAGAAAGTTGCTCAGGAGATGGGCAGAAAGCCTCCAAGGCCCTCCCTGAGTTAGAAGTCAGCCGTGGCCTAAAAATGCCAAGTGCCTGCCTTGGAGATGGAGGACAAGTGCCTGTGGCAGCACTCGACTGTTGATTTGGCAGAGCAAAGAGGAGAAGGGAGGCATGTGTTAACTTGGGGCCCCAAGCCAGGAGGAAGGAGAAAATCTTTTCTGCCTTTGTGCTGAGATTAAAAAGAATGAGCATGAGGGTGTCACTGAAGACAGCATTGGCCAAGCAGGCTCCACTGGGACAAGTGGGTGTGGGCGCTGTCTGCACGGCCATTCTACTTGGGAAATAGATTGCCCAGTCCACCTGAGGCTGGTTTGGGAGAAAGGGGTGGTCGCATTAGCAACTCTTAAGCAACATGGCAGGGCCCAGCAGCCAGCAGAGGAATAGAGTTCCTGGGGGGTGAGCCCTACTGGGGCGTGGTGTCACAGCAACCACAAGTCACATGCTGGCCATCCAAGGTGCCAGTGCCTGGGAAGAAGCAGTGTCTCCATTGCATGTTGGAAGATTCTGGGGCACCTGGCAGGTGCCGGTGCCTGCTAGTCAGGCCGAAGCACAGGGAGGATGGATACAAGTCTTAGAGTTGTAATCTACCTGCAAGCCAAACTCCGGGAGAAGGGAAAAAAAGTAAAACTGTGCTCTGTGCAGAGGAGAGCAGTCCAAAAGCAGAGCATGCGCAGAGTGCTGATGTGCAGGGCACAGTGGCCCAGAGCAGCATCCCATGGAGACCAGGAGAGGGCACCAGGCACAGAAGCAGCTCTGCCCAAGGGAAGCTTCTTGTTGAGCCTGTTGGCCAGGGCTCTGAGGAAGAGGACCATCGCTTGACACATCAATAGCTGTCAGAGAACCTGGCTTTGGTGATGCAGGGGCCAAGGTGCTGCTGGGAGGGGTCTGGCAGTATTGAGAGGGGCGGCAGCGTGACTTGCCCAGATCCACGGAGTGGTTCAGTGCACAGGGCTGGGTTCCTCCTTTCCTCCTAGGGATGCCAGGAGCTTGGATGGAGGCGACAGAGATGTCTCCCCATGGACCTGTCATACCCTGCCACCACCCTCAACATCTGCCCTACCACCCCAATGGGGAGTTCATGGAAGGCTCTGCTGGCCCCTTCTTGGGTTTCACCGAAGGTACCAGGGAAAGGGCAGAAAGGAGGTTCCCCCAGAGGAAGCAGAGGCCAACACTTCTCGCTCTGCCAGGAATCTGGGCTTGGGGTCCCAAGGGAGGGAGGGGGCCTGGAGGTAGGTTTAACAGCCGCTTTGCAGGAGAGACGGAACTACACAAAGTGGGCACTCGGAGAGCGGCAACCATCACTGCTATACTAGTGCGTGACATGCGCAGGGATGGGTTGTCCAGTGGTCCCCAAGGACGTGTACACACACCCCAAGGATACTGACCTTCCTATTTAGGCTGGCAGTCAAGGAAAGACACCTTCGTCGAGGTATTTCTCTGCTCCAGGTGCCAGGCACTGTGCCGCCTGCTTCAAAAGTGTTGTCTCTTTCAGTCCTCCCAACACTCCATCCTGATTCCACTAACCCCACCTCCACTCCCCTGCTCCCACCCCCAGCCCTCCAGGCCCTTCTTGAGGCTTATCCTGAGCACTGCAGCCCACCTCTACCCCGCCTCCTGTGAGCACTGATAAGCATGCATTTGTCAGGGAGCAAAGGCCCCCAGTTAGTTAGCGTGGGTTGGTGTCGGTTGGTCGCGTATTTTTGTCTTCCTCTTCATGTAGACTGTAAACTCAAGGGCAAGTTCCATGTCTCGCTTTTGCCAATCAAAGCACACACCTTTATTGATGATACATACAAATGGTAGGTTTGGGTGGGTAAGGTTAAGTCAGTACAGCACACAAAAGGGGGGGTGTACGTTTTTGATGAATAGGTTCACCATCCATCAGCTCGCAAAGAAGAAGCAGTAAATGAGAAAGAATTCAACCTAGGCGGCAGCAAAAGCATTTTCAGCACAAGCTCCGATATGTGTCTGGTCTCCACAAAATGGTCCCGCTTAGACAGGGAGACCACCACGGGCAGGGCATCCCTCATGATGCTATAATAGGATGTTCTGTATCCACAGCTGGCAGCTGGAATGATCCCTTTACCACAGGAAGAAGGCCACAAGGGAGTGACTGACAATGCACATTGCCTGCAGACTGCAAAACCAAGAAGTTACTCCAAGCCCTGTGGGAACCCCTGCCTGGCCAATAGGAATGTGGTCCTCGATTTAGCGAGTGTAACTTTCACCCCGTGATGTGGTGATGGGCTAAGACTGGATCTTCAACAGCACCCACTGCAGATTCTTTGAGTGAGAACACATGTGTGTGTTCACCAGAAGGGTTTTGGGCAGATTCAGTTCCATTCTGTTCGAGATGGCCATTTAAGAGGCCAGGGTGTCCAGGAGAACCTGTCTGTTTCCGTTCCTCATAAAGAGGGACATGAATGAGAGCAGCATTTGGGCACCCAGCAATTCCCCTGCCAAGACTGGCTTTTCGGACAAGCCCATCAACAGTTTCAAAACCTGAAGCTCAGCACATCCACTTCCCTCTGCTATCAAAGGAAACTTCAAGTCTGAAACGGACTTGGCAAGCATGTTATTAATAACTGTCATGCTTATTAACAAATTTAATCCGGCCTGCTGCAGAAACGAGTTGCAGCAATGTGACACAGTCTCCCGACACACTTCATTGATGTACATCTTAATCTGCCCCTGATTTTCAATACTTGCATTCAAGTTATCCGGAGCACATAAAGCTTTCTCCTTAATAGCGGGGTCAGGAGTGGGGATCGTGTTTCCAACAATGGAGAGGCTGGCCAAATGACTATTGATATTGTGGATAGATGAAAAACCAGCATCCTTGGGCTGAGTAAACCACATTTTGCCCTGAATGAAAGGACACTTGGAGAGGTCAGGAACACAACTGAAATTTGTAATATCTTAAGCATCACACACAAAAAATGTGATCATTTTAATTGGGGAAAGAGTGATTCTTCCCTATTGGGACATTGTTCTCTTTGGGAAGCCCTGTTTATGTTTTGTTTTGTTTTATTTTTTTTTTGTTTTGAAATAAAGACATTCTCAGACAAAAAGTATATACCAGTTGCAAATTCAAGTATGCCTGGCTGGCTTTGTCAGTGGAGCATGCAAGTCAGATATATATATAAGATATAGAGATAGATAGATAGAGATATAGATATATAGTTAGATATAGATACAGATATAGATATAGATACGAGCAAATTCATACTAGAAGAAATACTAAATGTTGTTCTTCAAGCATAATGAAAATTTATCTTTTTACAAACCAGGAAGAAAAGAACTACAAAGGAAAATGTAAATATATGAATCTTGACTATATGAAATAATTGTAAGAATTCTTAAAATATTGAAATATAAAGAGAAATAGGTTGGAAGCATATAGAAAGTTTGAATGCATGACAACAATACCATATACATTGAGATGAGGGTAAGTGGAGTTGGCATTTTAAGTCCTGTGAGTTGTCTGAGAAAAGGGGGAAAGGATTGATTCATAGAAAACTTTGAAAAATCAAGAATGCATGGTGTAATGTATAGAGTAATCACTAAACAATAGTGAATTAGTACAACTATCAAGCTAGTAAAGAGGAATAATAAAAAAGTGAATAAATCCTAAAGAAGATAAGAAAAAAATTGGGACATAAAGTAGGCAAGTCAAATAGAAATCACTGAATAAGATAAGAGATTATACTCTAAATGTATCAGAAATTACATTAAGTTAAAACAGAATAAATGCTTCAGTTCAAACATAAATATTAAAATATTGGATACAAATAACAAAACACAACTATATGCTGTTCAGAAAGGATACATCTAAAACTCAAACATACAGAAAGTTTGAAAGTGTAAAAATGTAAAATATATACCATGAAAGCATTAACTAAACAAAAATTGATGAAGATATACTAGCATCAGGGGCACCTGGGTGTATCAGTCAGTTAAACGTCCAACTCTTGATTTCGGCTCAGGTCATCTTATCGTTGGTGGGATCAAGCCCTGCATCAGGCTCTGTACTGACAGCATGAAAGCTGCTTAGAATTCTCTCTACCCCTCTCTCTCTTTGCCCCTCCCTCCACTCGTGCTCACTCACTCTCTCTGTCTCAAAATAAATAAACTTAAAAAAATACTAATATCAAATAAAATGGGCACTATGTCAAAAAGCATTACTAGAGATAAAGAGGGATACTCCATGAGGGAAAATGTATAATTCACCAGAAAGATGTAACAATTCTAAATTTGTATGCATCTAATAACATAGTTTCAAAATATATAAAAAAGAAATGGACAGAACTACAAGAAATAATAGAGATCCCCAATCACAGTGGGAGATTTTAACATATCTCTTTTTATAGCTGACAGGATGAGCAAATAAAAATAGCAGAGACATAAAAAATTTGAACATGACTGGCAAAATTGACCCAATTAATTCAAACCTTGGTTGGTATAAAGCTATACTCAACAATTACAACTATATGTTTATATATTATTTTTAAAAACATACAGAATATGTATAGGAGTACCTGGGTGTCTCAGTTGGTTAAGCGTCCAACTTCGACTCAGGTCATGATATCATGGCTCATTGGTTTGAGCCCCATATAGAACTCTGTGCTGACTGCTCAGAGCCTGGAGCCTGCTTCAGATTCTATGTCTCCCTCTCTCTCTGCACTTTCCCCGTTCTCTCTCTCTCTCTCTCATAAATAAACTAAAAATCATACAGAACGTGTATAAAAATTGATCATATCCTGGGCCATACATCAAGTTCTAACATTTCACAAAGATTAAAGTCATACAGAGTATGTTTTCTAACCATGGTGCAATTAACTAAAAATCAATAATAACAATGTAATAACTAAAATCCACGTATTTTTTGGAATTAGGAAATACACTTCTAATAACATAAGGGTCAAAGAAGAAATTACATCTAAAATTAGAAAGCATTTTGCATGGGATGGTAATGAAAATATTATGTTCAAAGTTTTGAAATGTGCTCTGCTTCTGGCTATAATGGCCTACTAATAGAAGACTAATCCCCTCCATTTAGAAGGACAAGAAAACCTGAAAAATTCATTGTTATTATATTTAAATAGATTAAATTACTTAAAGACATCAGAAAGCTTCCAAAGCAGCCAGGATTGAGGTACCAAAACCCTGAAAGAAGGGAAATTTAATGAGGTGAACTGACATTTGGCACCAATTTTCCCCTTGAGGCATTGACCAGTCCATTATCAGCATTGGTGAAGAGGCTGAAAAAGAAGCTGGGAAGATACAGAAACCTGAATAGAGCTTTTAGTAATTATGCAGAGTTAAGGAGTCAAAATCCAGAGCACAAAGCCAACTAGACAGCCAGGGTTTGATGGGCTAATATCCTGGAGAAAAGGAAATTACAAAGAAATGAAATGGGTAATCTGAGTTAATTTTCTCCTTGATGCATTCACCAATTCTTAATAGGTATAGAACTAGAAGCGAAGAAGCCAAGTAGAAATAGGTAATTAAGAGTTTGGGAAGATAAACAGAGCTATTGGCAACTTCAAAGTTCAAGAAAGATGAAAAATTGGAGTTTGGGGACTTCCAAGATTGGGGGAACTGATAAATTCCCCAGGCTGTCAGTTAGAAGCCCTGAAGAATTACACACTGGCAGTAAGGGTGACCTAGAAATAGAATAGGTCTGACAAAGATTGAAATCCAACCTCAAAATAGTTTAATTCTTGATTTACTTAAGCTAATTTACTCCTTTGTATACTGCTTTCCCAAAGCAAAAGAAAATCCTCTACAAATTAAGAAAATTTCATCTAAATTTTCTAGAATTTTTCTTTCATAATGTTTAACATTCAAACAAAAGCACACGAGAGACATGACAAATAGAAATTATTTTTAAAAGGAGAAGCCAGAGGGATCCTGGGAAGATGGCGGTGTAGGAGGACGGATAGGTATTGAGAAGGATAGGTATTATCTCTGATTTGAATGTCTTGTAGAATTCCCCAGGGAAGCCATCTGGTCCTGGACTCTTATTTGTTGGGAGATTTTTGATAACCGATTCAATTTCTTCACTGGTTATGGGTCTGTTCAAGTTTTCTATTTCTTCATGTTTGAGATTTGGAAGTGGGTGCGTGCCTAGGAATTTGTGCATTTCTTCCAGGTTGTCCAGTTTGTTGCCATATAATTTTTCATAGTATTCCCTGGTAATTGCTTGATTTCTGACGGATTGGTTGTAATAATTCCATTTTCATTCATGATTTTATCTATATGGGTCATCTCCCTTTTCTTTTTGAGAAGCCTAAATAGATGTTTATCAATTTTGTTTCTTTTTTCAAAAAACCAACTCTTGGTTTCGTTGATCTGCTCTACAGTTTTTTTAGATTCTGTATTGTTTATTTCTGCTCTGATCTTAATTATTTCTCTTCTTCTACTGGGTTTGGGGTGTCTTTGCTGTACTGCTTCTAGTTCCTTTAGGTGTGCTGTTAGATTTTGTATTCGGGATTTTTCTTGTTTCCTGAAATAGGCCTGGATTGCAATGTATTTTCCTCTCAGGACTGCCTTCGCTGCATCCCAAAGCATTTGCATTGTTGTCTTTTCATTTTCATTTGTTTCCATATATTTTTTAAAATTTCTTCTCTAATTGCCTGGTTGACCCATTCATTCTTTAGCAGGGTGTTCTTTAACCTCCATGCTTTTGGAGGTTTTCCAGACTTTTTCCTGTGGTTGATTTCAAGTTTCATAGCATTGTGGTCTGAAAGTGTGCATGGTATGATCTCAATTCTTGTATACTTATGAAGGGCTGTTTTGTGACCCAGTATGTGATCTATCTTGGAGAATGTTCCATGTGCACTTGAGAAGAAAGTATATTCTGTTGCTTTGGGATGCAGAGTTCTAAATATATCTGTCACGTCCATCTGATCCAATGTATCATTCAGGGCCCTTGTTTATTTTTTGATCCTGCGCCTAGATGATCTATCCATTGTTGTAAGTGGAGTATTAAAGTCCCCTGCAATTATCACATTCTTATCAATAAGGTTGCTTATGTTTGTGAGTAATTGTTTTATATTTTGGGGGGCTCCCTTATTCGGCGCATAGATATTTATAGTTGTTAGCTCTTCCTGATGGACAGACCCTGTAATTATTATATAATGCCCTTCTTCATCTCTTGTTACAGCTTTTAATTTAAAGTCTAGTTTGTCTGATATACGTATGGCTACTCCAGCTTTCTGTTGACTTCCAGTAGCATGATAAATAGTTCTCCATCCCCTCACTTTCAATCTGAAAGTGTCCTCAGGTCTAAAATGAGTCTCTTGTAGACAGAAAATAGATAGGTCTTGTTTTTTTATCCTTTTTGATACCCTATGTCTTTTGGTTGGAGCATTTAGTCCATTTACATTCAGTTTATTACAGAAAGATATGGTTTTAGAGTCATTGTTATGTCTGTAGGTTTCATGCTTGTAATGATGTCTCTGGTACTTTGTGGACCTTGCAACATTTCACTCACACAATCCCCCTTAGGATATCTTGTAGGGCTGGTTTAGTGGTGATGAATTCCTTCAGTTTTTGATTGTTTGGGAAGACCTTTATCTCTCCTTCTATTCTGTATGGCAGACTTGCTGGATAAAGGATTCTAGGCTGCATGTTTTTTCTGTTTATCACTTTGAAGATTTCCTGCCATTCCTTTCTGGCCTGCCAAGTTTCAGTAGATAGATCCGTCACGAGTCTTATCGGTCTCCCTTTATATGTTAGAGCACGTTTATCCTTAGCTGCTTTCAGAATTTTCTCTTTATCCTTGTATTTTGCCGGTTTCACTATGATATGTCGTGCAGAAGATTGATTCAAGTTACGTCTGAAGGGAGTTCTCTGCGCCTCTTGGATTTCAATGCCTTTTTCCTTCCCCAGATCAGGGAAGTTCTCAGTTATGATTTGCTCAAGTACACCTTCAGCCCCTTTCTCTCTCTCTTCCTCCTCTGGAATCCCTATTTTATGGGTATTATTACATTTCATCGCATCACTTAGTCCTCTAATTTTCCCCTCATACTCCTGGATTTTTTTATCTCTCTTTTTCTCATCTTCCTCTTTTTCCATAATTTTCTCTTCTAATTCACCTATTCTCTCCTCTACCTCTTCAGTCCGAGCTGTGGTCGCCTCCATTTTATTTTGCACCTTATTTATAGAATTTTTTAGCTCCTACTGACGGTTTCTTAGTCCCTTGATCTCTGTAGCAATAGATTCTCTGCTGTCCTCTATACTTTTTTCAAGCTCAGCAATTAATTTTATGACTATTATTTTAAATTCATGTTCTGTTATATTGCTTAAACCGTTTTTGATCAGTTTGTTAGCTGTCATTACTTCCTGGAGTTTCTTTTGAGGAGAATTCTTCCATTTCATCATTTTGGATAGTCCCTGGAGTGGTGCGGAACTGCAGGGCTCTTCCCCTGTGCTCTCTGGAGTAACTTATGTTGGTGGGTGGGGCCACAGTCAGACCTGATGTCTGACCCCAGCCCACCACTGGGGCCACAGTCAGACTGGTGTGTACCTTATCTTCCCCTCTCCCAGGGGCAGAACTCACTGTGGAGTGGTGTGGCCCCTGTCTGGGGTACTTGAACGCTGCCAGGCTTGTGGTGCTTCTTCTATGGGATCTGGCATATTAGCCAGGGTAGATCTGCAAGGTGCACAGGGGCGGGAGAGGCAGGTCCAGCTCGCTTTGCCTTCAGTGGTCCCCTGGGGGAGGGGCCCTGGGACACCAAGAGGGAGGCAGACCCGTTGGAGAGATGGATCCATAGAAGCTCAGTGTTGGGTGTTTGTACGGTGCAAGCAAGTTCTGTGATGGGAACTGGTTCCCTTTGGGATTTCGGATGAGGGATGGGCAAGGCAGATGGCGCTGGCCAGCACCTTTGTTCCCCACCAAGATGATCTCTGTCCTCCAGGGCTCAACAACTCTCCCTCCCATTGTCCTCTAACCCTTCCACTCTCCGAGCAGAGCTGTTGACATAACATGCCAGATGTTAAGTCCCTCTGGCTGTCAGAATACACTCCGTCTGGCCCCTCTGCTTTTGCAAGTCAGACTCAGGGGCTCTGCCTTGCCTGGCAGGCTGCCCCTCCACCGCCCTGGCTCCCTCCCGCCAGTCCATGTAGCTCACACTGCCTCTCTGCCCTTCCTACCCTCTTCCATGGGCCTCTTGTCTATGCTTGGCTCTGGAGAGTCTGTTCTGCTAGGCTTCTGGTGGTTTTCTGGATTACTTAGGCAGATGTGGGTGGAATCTAAGTGATCAGCAGGATGCGGTGAGCCCAGTGTCCTCCTACACCACCATCTTCAAGAGACTCCTAAAATTTTTTTTTAATAGTATTAAAAGAATGTTTCAATACATTTAAAAAGACATAGAGTATGTTGTCTGACTACAGTGATATTAAACTAGAAATCAATAAGTAAAAGACAACCAGAAAACTCTCAAATACTTGGAAATTAAGTAAAATACTTATAAATAACATAGATTAAAGAAAAAATATGAATGTAAATTTAAACATATTTTGAACTAAATGGTAATGAAAATGCAAATTATCAAAATTTTGTGGACTGCAACTAAAGCAGTGTGTAGAAAGAAATTTATAGATAGAATCATAGTTTTTATACTGCATGTTTGTAAAGGAGAAAGGCTAGAAATCAATGATCTTAGAAAAAGAACAATGAATTAAACTCAAATGAAAATGAAGAAACTAAATAGTAAAGATGAGAGCAGAAATTAATAGAAAACAAGCATATGAGAGAGAAAATATTACATAGAACCAACTTTTTGCTTCTCTCTCATCTGCTTGTTTTCTATTAATTTTTGCTCTCATCTTTATTACTTTCTTCATTTTCATATTGAGTGTTTAATTTTTGTGAGTTCTGTAGCAATGCCTACTTTTTCATGCCTCATATTGGTTTTCCTGATAGAAAATATCAGGAATAAGAAGCAAAATAACAGGAAAATCAACATCAGGCATGAAAAAGTAGGCATTGCTACAGAACCCACAAACATTAAACATTCAATATAAGGATAAACAGATACAAGCAAAGATGAAAATTTGATTAGTGCTGTACTTAATTTTCTAAATTGAATAGGTAAAAAAAAAACAATTTCCCACAAAAAGACACTTCAGCTACAGGTGGCTTCACCAGTAAATTTATCCAAATATTTAAAGAAGAAATCAAATTAATTTTATAGAATTTTTTGCAAAAAGAGGAATAATCAAGATTCTCCACAGAACAAAACCAATAAGTGATAGATATAGATATATAGATATGGATATATATACAGATGAAATACAGATAGATACACAAAGAAAAAGATAAAGATTTTATTTAAAGGAATTGGCTCTGGCAATTGTGGAAGGCGTCAAATATAAAATCTATAGAGGTGATGTCCCAGCTTGAGTCTGAAGACAACCTGGGGGGGCCTGGGTGGTTTGGTTGGTTGAGCATCCAATTCTTGATTTTGGCTTGTGTCATGATGCCAGGGTCACAGGATAGAGCCCTGTCTTGAGCTCGCACTGAGCATGGAGCCTACTTAAGATTCTCTCTCCTCTGCCCTTACCCTGCTTTCACTCTATCTCTCTAAAGTAAAAAAAAAAAAATCTGAAAACAGAATTCCCTCCTCTTCAAATGACCTCAGTTGTTTTCTCTTAAGGCCTGCAGCTCATTGGATTAGGCCCACTCACATGATGGATAATGATCTGCTTTGCTCAAAGTCTACTGATTTAAATGATATCTGAAAAATAACTTCACAGCAACATCCAGACTTGTGTTTGGCCAAACGTCTGGGTACTGTGGCCTAGCCAAGTTGACACATAAAATTATTTACCACACTACCCACTCTGTGTTATGATCCAAGAATAAATATGATATGAAACCTGAAAAAAATATTACAAAAAATTAAATTAAAGGTTAATCCCTCTTATGAAAATAGATGCAAAAATTTCAAACCAAGTAAAAGCAAACCAAATTGAGTGATATACAAAATAGATAATACATAATAATCAAGTTGGGTTTCATCTAAAAACACAAGGTTAAATTAACATTTAAAAATCAATCAACTGGGGCGCCTGGGTGGCGCAGTCGGTTAAGCGTCCGACTTCAGCCAGGTCACGATCTCGCGGTCCCTGAGTTCGAGCCCCGCGTCAGGCTCTGGGCTGATGGCTCGGAGCCTGGAGCCTGTTTCAGATTCTGTGTCTCCCTCTCTCTCTGCCTCTCCCCCGTTCATGCTCTGTCTCTCTCTGTCCCAAAAATAAATAAACGTTGGAAAAAAAATTTTATAAAAATCAATCAACATAATTTGCCACATTATTATAATTAGAGGGAAAAACTTATATAAATGTCTCAATGGATGCAGAAAAGGCATTTGATAAAATTCAACCCCCATTCATGATTTAAAACTTTTAGGAAACCAGGAATAAAGGGGAACTTCTATAATTTGATAATCACCATCTACAATAAACATAATAGTTAATATTGAAATATTGAGAGCTTTCCACTTGAGATCAGTTAACAAGAAAAAGATGGCCACTATTACCACTTTTATTCATCACCATACTGGGGAGAGTACAATAAGAGAAGAAAAAATAAATAAAAGGAACAATAACTGGAAAAAAATAATCATAACTCACATACAAAATGATTGCATATGTAGAAAACCCAAAAGAATCTATAAATAAACTGTAAAAATTAATAAATGATTTCCACAAGTCCACTCAATACAATGTCAGTATATTTTTAGAAATCAGCTCTATTCCCATATACCAGCAGTGAACAAGTAGGATATGAAAATTTAAAAACAAAGCCATCTGGGGTACCTGGGTGACTTGGTTGAGCGTCCGACTCTTGATTTCAGCTCAGGTCATGATCCCGGGGTTGTGGGACTGAGCCCTGCATTGGGCTCCGTGCTGAGCATGCAGCCTGCTTGAAATTCTCTTGCACACTCTCTCTCTCTAAAACACAATAATAATAATAATAAATTAATAAATAAAAATAAAAATGAAGCCATCTAAAATAGCATTGAGATACCATCATATCCTAGGAGTCGTTCTAACAAAATGTGTACAAATCTGAACTAACATGAGTGTAAATTGGCAAACATTTTAAAAAAAAATATGGAGATGCAAAGCACCAAGAATAACCAAGAGAATTCTGAAAAAGAACAATAAAGAGGAGTCATACTACCAAATATTAAGATGCACTATAAAGCTACAGTAATTATGACAGGATTCAAACACATTGATGCAAGGATAAACAAATAGACTAATGGACAGAGGTGCCTGGGTGGCTCAGTCAGCCAAGTGTCTGACTCTGACACGTGGGGCTCTGCACTGACACTAAAGAGCCTGCTTGGATTATCTCTCCTTCTTTCTCTGCCCCTCCCCCACTCTCTCTATATATCTCTCTATCTCTCTCAAAAATAAATAAATAAGGATTAAACAAAAATAGACTAATGGACAGAATCAAAAGTACAAGGACAGACCCATACATATATGGCAACAAGTTGTCACAAATATGACACTGTAGTGTATGTAGTAGAGAAAGGACAGTCTTCTGAAGAAATGGTGCTGAGTTTATTGGATATCTTTTTATAGGGAAAAAATATAATCTTGACACTTACTTCATGTCACATACAAAAATAAATTCCAGGTGAATTGTAGATCTAAATTAGATAAGGCAAAACAGTAAACCTGCTAGAAGATAATGTAGATAATCTCATGATCTTATGGTAAGGGAGAATTTGTTTGAAAAGAATAAAATAAATGCATGAAAATATTGATAATTTTCTTCTTTATGAAGACACTGCTTTGTAAGTGAAAAACAAGCCACACAATCTTAATAACAATATTTGACATATGGATGGACCTAGAGGGTATTATGCTAAGTGAAATAAGTCAGATAAAAAAGACAAATACCATATGATTTCACTTATATGTGGAATCTAAAAAGACAAAACAAAACAAAACAAATAAACGAACAAAAAAGCAGAAACCACAAAGAGAACAAACTGGTGGTTGCCAGAGGGAAGGGGTGGGGGATTAGCAAAATGGGTAAGAAGGAGTGGGAGATACAAGCTTCCAGTTATGAAAGTCATAGGAATGAAAGGTACAGCATAGGGAGTATAGTCAATGGCATTGTTTGGTGACAGATGGTAACTACACTTGTGGTGAGCATAACATAATGTATAGGCTTATTGAATCACTATGTTGTACAACTGAAACTAATGTAACTATGTGTGTCAATCATACTTCAACTTAAAAATACTTGGTGATGTAAAAATAAATAAAACGATGGATTAATCACACCAGTGATGTATATGTGAAAATTCTAAATATAATAATTATAAATGCAACCCAGAAGTATGGCAAAGAAATAATACACTATAACAAATCAATCAATTGCTTCAATAAGAACTCAAAAAATTGTCTCAGTCCCAATGTCCCTCTTACACTTATTTCATTTTATCCTTATATTATTTCTCCATTTTTTCTAAAAACTTTTAAAATTTTCAAAAGTTCAAAAGTGCATTTTACCCACTTTGTCAAACAGGATGTCACTCTCCTTTGCAGGTGCTAGCAAAAATGTCTTCATTAGTACTGCTCATGTCTTCAAGACCTAATAGCATGTTTTGTGTTCCTAAAACATCAATGTCCTATACTTGGTTGCAAGGCAAGATGACAATGTGTAATAACTTGGACAACAGAATTAGGCAGCAGATTTGAAAATGCTTAAATGCACTGATTAATTCATTCGTGGTCATATATCCTGAGATAGGAGGCATTATGAGTACTTCACTTGCTGACTCAGAATTTTTGGTCCAGACCCCCTTCTACCAATTGTAGAATTTTCATAGCCCAAATTATAGTGTATCTTATCCCCATGGTGCTTTAGCATCCTTCATAATGGACTCATAACACAATTATTTGTATCACATTTCCCAATTCAATGTATGTACCATCAAAGTTCCACTTGGCCCAACTGCATCCCCTCTCCATTACTGGGCCCTGCCTTACTTCAAATCCAGAGGAAATACAGCAATTATCCTTTCTGCCACTGCCAATGCCACTGTGGTTCAAGCCACAGCTTGAGGAACGAGTTAATGTAGTGTCACATAGCAGGAAAGGACTATTGCTGCTGCAAACTAACCAAACTACACACATGGAAACACAGTAGAGTTAATGCTCCAAAGGGTGAACTTTGACAAATGGAGACTAGCTAAGATCCCTTGACAATGGCTTTTCTAAGAATGATGATGACCATTTTCAATGCTACCTTTCCACATTCATTTTGTATAACATCCCAAACTAAAGTTTATTTCTGGTTTCTCTGAGCTGTGGCTCTTCCTTGCCCTTAAACCAGAACTATCTTGCTGCCATCATAAGGTGTAGAAAACTAGGATAATGGTCCCTGGTCAGCTCTGCCCTGAAGTGTGATATTAAGCAAGATAATAGACATTTATTTTTTGAAATGGTATACTTCCATGCTTGACCCTGTCCATTCAGTCCCCCTCAGGCCTTTTGTTAAGGGTTTGGACAATGTGTGTGTTTGAGGATAGGCCTAGGGGGAAGGAGAAGGGTGGTGGGGAGAGCAGGAAGCTTTATTGGGTGGTAACTTTATCCTTACAGATCCATTCAGTCCACCATTGAGATTGGGTTTAGTGTAACTCTCTGGCACTGTTGACCATTTATAATAATACAGGATCTTTGATTAGGCATAGAACCCCCTGTTTATTGAGCATTTCTAAGTTTGCAGAAGGTATAACATATTACCAAGTGGGGTAGCATTTCTTTTTGAAAATAAAAGAATGATGAGTTATGTTACTATAAGAAAAAAAATTTACCAAGTAGACCAGATTCTTAGTGTTTGCTGCTCAGAACATTCACTCCCTAAGATCAATCTACATCAGAAACCAAATTATCGACAGCAAGATGGCGGCTTAGGAGGACGCTGGGCTCACCACGCGTCCTGCTGATCACTTAGATTCCACCTACACCTGCCTAAATAACCCAGAAAACCGCCAGAGGATTAGCAGAACGGAGTCGCCGAGGCCAAACGCAGACGAGAGGCCCACGGAAGAGGGTAGGAAGGGCGGCGAGGCGGTGCGCACCCCACGGACTGGCGGGAGGGAGCCGGGGCGGAGGGGCGGCTCCCGGCCAAGCAGAGCCCCCGAGTCTGGCTTGCAAAAGCGGAGGGGCCTGACGGACTGTGTTCCCACAACAAGCGCGACTTAGCGTCTGGGAGGTCATAAGTTAACAGCTCTGCTCAGAAAGCGGGAAGGCTGGAGGACAAAGGGAGGGAGAGCTGCTGAGCCCCCCGACAACAGAGCTCAGTTTGGTGGGGAACAAAGGCGCTCGCCAGCGCCATCTCCCCCGCCCATCCCCCAGCCAGAATCCCAAAGAGAACCGGTTCCTCCCAGGGAACTTGCTCGCTCCACGCAAACACCCAACTCTGCGCTTCGGCGGAGCCAAACCTCCGGCAGCGGATCTGACTCCCTCTCACTGCCACAGGGCCCCTCCTGAAGTGGATCACCTAAGGAGAAGCAATCTAAGCCTGCCCCTCCTGCCCCCGTGCACCTTGCCTACCCACCCCAGCTAATACACCAGATCCCCAGCATCACAAGCCTGGCAGGGTGCAAGTAGCCCAGACGAGCCACACCACCCCACAGTGAATCCCGCCCCTAGGAGAGGGGAAGAGAAGGCACACACCAGTCTGACTGTGGCCCCAGCGGTGGGCTGGGGGCAGACATCAGGTCTGACTGCGGCCCCGCCCACCAACTCCAGTTATACACCACAGCACAGGGGAAGTGCCCTGCAGGTCCTCACCATGCCAGGGACTATCCAAAATGACCAAGCGGAAGAATTCCCCTCAGAAGAATCTCCAGGAAATAACAACAGCTAATGAACTGATCAAAAAGGATTTAAATAATATAACAGAAAGTGAATTTAGAATAATAGTCATAAAATTAATCGCTGGGCTTGAAAACAGTATACAGGACAGCAGAGAATCTCTTGCTACAGAGATCAAGGGACTAAGGAACAGTCACGAGGAGCTGAAAAACGCTTTAAACGAAATGCATAACAAAATGGAAACCACCACAGCTCGGCTTGAAGAGGCAGAGGAGAGAATAGGTGAACTAGAAGATAAAGTTATGGAAAAAGAGGAAGCTGAGAGAAAGAGAGATAAAAAAATCCAGGAGTATGAGGGGAAAATTAGAGAACTAAGTGATACACTAAAAATAAATAATATACGCATAATTGGTATCCCAGAGGAGGAAGAGAGAGGGAAAGGTGCTGAAGGGGTACTTGAAGAAATAATAGCTGAGAACTTCCCTGAACTGGGGAAGGAAAAAGGCATTGAAATCCAAGAGGCACAGAGAACTCCCTTCAGACGTAACTTGAATCGATCTTCCGCACGATATATCATAGTGAAACTGGCAAAATACAAGGATAAAGAGAAAATTCTGAAAGCAGCAAGGGGTAAATGTGCCCTCACATATAAAGGGAGACCTATAAGACTCGTGACTGATCTCTCTTTTGAAACTTGGCAGGCCAAAAAGAATTGGCACGAGATTTTCAGGGTGCTAGACAGAAAAAACATGCAGCCAAGAATCCTTTATCCAGCAAGTCTGTCATTTAGAATAGAAGGAGAGATAAAGGTCTTCCCAAACAAACAAAAGCTGAGGGAATTTGTCACCACTAAACCAGCCCTACAGAGATCCTAAGGGGGACCCTGTGAGACAAAGTCCCAGAGACATCACTACAAGCATAAAACATACAGACATCACAATGACTCTAAACCCGTATCTTTCTATAATAACACTGAATGTAAATGGATTAAATGCGCCAACCAAAAGACATAGGGTATCAGAATGGATAAAAAAAACAAGACCCATCTATTTGCTGTCTACAAGAGACTCATTTTAGACCTGAGGACACCTTTAGATTGAGAGTGAGGGGATGGAGAACTATTTATCATGCGACTGGAAGCCAAAAGAAAGCTGGAGTAGCCATACTTATATCAGACAAACTAGACTTTAAATTAAAGGCTGTAACAAGAGATGAAGAAGGACATTATATAATAGTTACAGGGTCTATCCATCAGGAAGAGCTAACAATTATAAATGTGTATGCGCCGAATACCGGAGCCCCCAAATATATAAAACAATTACTCATAAACATAAGCAACCTTATTGAGAAGAATGTGGTAATTGCAGGGGACTTTAACACCCCACTTACAGAAATGGATAGATCATCTAGACACACGGTCAATAAAGAAACAAGGGCCCTGAATGACACATTGGATCAGATGGACTTGACAGATATATTTAGAACTCTGCATCCCAAAGCAACAGAATATACTTTCTTCTCGAGTGCACATGGAACATTCTCCAAGATAGATCATATACTGGGTCACAAAACAGCCCTTCATAAGTTTACCAGAATTGAAATTATACCATGCTTACTTTCAGACCACAATGCTATGAAGCTTGAAATCAACCACAGAAAAAAAAGTCTGGAAAACCTCCAAAAGCATGGAGGTTAAAGAACACCCTACTAATGAATGAGTGGGTCAACCAGGCAATTATAGAAGAAATTAAAAAATATATGGAAACAAACGAAAATGAAAATACAACAATTCAAACGCTTTGGGACGCAGCGAAGGCAGTCCTGAGAGGAAAATACATTGCAATCCAGGCCTATCTCAAGAAACAAGAAAAATCCCAAATACAAAATCTAACAGCACACCTAAAGGAACTAGAAGCAGAACAACAAAGGCAGCCTAAACCCAGCAGAAGAAGAGAAATAATAAAGATCAGAGCAGAAATAAACAATATAGAATCTAAAAAAAAACTGTAGAGCAGATCAACGAAACCAAGAGTTGGTTTTTTGAAAAAATAAACAAAATTGACAAACCTCTAGCCAGACTTCTTCAAAAGAAAAGGTAGATGACCCAAATAGATAAAATCATGAATGAAAATGGAATGATTACAACCAATCCCTCAGAGATACAAGCAATTATCAGGGAATACTATGAAAAATTATATGCCAACAAATTGGACAACCTGGAAGAAATGGACAAATTCCTGAACACCCACACGCTTCCAAAACTCAATCAGGAGGAAATAGAAAGCTTGAACAGACCCATAACCAGCGAAGAAATTGAATCGGTTATCAAAAATCTCCCAACAAATAAGAGTCCAGGACCAGATGGCTTCCCAGGGGAGTTCTACCAGACGTTTAAAGCAGAGATAATACCTATCCTTCTCAAGCTATTGCAAGAAATAGAAAGGGAAGGAAAACTTCCAGACTCATTCTATGAAGCCAGTATTACTTTGATTCCTAAACCAGACAGAGACCCAGTCAAAAAAGAGAACTACAGGCCAATATCCCTGATGAATATGGATGCAAAAATTCTCAATAAGATACTAGCAAATCGAATTCAACAGCATATAAAAAGAATTATTCACCATGATCAAGTGGGATTCATTCCTGGGATGCAGGGCTGGTTCAATATTCGCAAATCAATCAACGTGATACATCACATTAACAAAAAAAAAAGAGAAGAACCATATGATCCTGTCAATCGATACAGAAAAGGCCTTCGGGGGCGCCTGGGTGGCGCAGTCGGTTAAGCGTCCGACTTCAGCCAGGTCACGATCTCGCGGTCCGTGAGTTCGAGCCCCGCGTCGGGCTCTGGGCTGATGGCTCGGAGCCTGGAGCCTGTTTCCGATTCTGTGTCTCCCTCTCTCTCTCTGCCCCTCCCCCATTCATGCTCTGTCTCTCTCTGTCCCAAAAATAAATAAAAACGTGGAAAAAAAAATTTAAAAAAAAAAAAAAAAAAGAAAAGGCCTTCGACAAAATCCAGCACCTTTTCTTAATAAAAACCCTTGAGAAAGTCGGGATAGAAGGAACATACTTAAAGATCATAAAAGCCATTTATGAAAAGCCCACAGATAACATCATCCTCAATGGAGAAAAACTGAGAGCTTTTTCCCTGAGATCAGGAACACGACAAGGATGCCCACTCTCACCGCTGCTGTTTAACATAGTGCTGGAAGTTCTAGCATCAGCAATCAGACAACAAAAGGAAATCAAAGGCATCAAAATTGGCCAAGATGAAGTCAAGCTTTCGCTTTTTGCAGATGACATGATATTATACATGGAAAATCCGATAGACTCCACCAAAAGTCTGCTAGAACTGATACATGAATTCAGCAAAGTTGCAGGATACAAAATCAATGTACAGAAATCAGTTGCATTCTTATACACTAACAATGAAGCAACAGAAAGACAAATAAAGAAACTGATCCCATTCACAATTGCACCAAGAAGCATAAAATACCTAGGAATAAATCTAACCAAAGATGTAAAGGATCTGTATGCTGAAAACTATAGAAAGCTTATGAAGGAAATTGAAGAAGATTTAAAGAAATGGAAAGACATTCCCTGCTCATGGATTGGAAAAATAAATATTGTCAAAATGTCAATACTACCCAAAGCTATCTACACATTCAATGCAATCCCAATCAGAATTGCACCAGCATTCTTCTCGAAACTAGAACAAGCAATTCTAAAATTCATATGGAACCACAAAAGGCCCCGAATAGCCAAAGGAATTTTGAAGAAGAAGACCAAAGCAGGAGGCATCCCAATCCCAGACTTTAGCCTCTACTACAAAGCTGTCATCATCAAGACAGCATGGTATTGGCACAAAAACAGACACATAGACCAATGGAATAGAATAGCAACCCCAGAACTAGACCCACAAACGTATGGCCAACTCATCTTTGACAAAGCAGGAAAGAACATCCAATGGAAAAAAGACAGCCTCTTTAACAAATGGTGCTGGGAGAACTGGACAGCAACATGCAGAAGGTTGAAACTAGACCACTTTCTCACACCATTCACAAAAATAAACTCAAAATGGATAAAGGACCTAAATGTGAGACAGGAAACCATCAAAACCTTAGAGGAGAAAGCAGGAAAAGACCTCTCTGACCTCAGCCGTAGCAATCTCTTACTCGACACATCCCCAAAGGCAAGGGAATTAAAAGCGAAAGTGAATTACTGGGACCTTATGAAGATAAAAAGCTTCTGCACAGCAAAGGAAACAACCAACAAAACTAAAAGGCAACCAATGGAATGGGAAAAGATATTCGCAAATGACATATCGGACAAAGGGCTAGTATCCAAAATCTATCAAGAGCTCACCAAACTCCACACCCGAAAAACAAATAACCCAGTGAAGAAATGGGCAGAAAACATGAATAGACACTTCTCTAAAGAAGACATCCGGATGGCCAACAGGCACATGAAAAGATGTTCAGCGTCGCTCCTTATCAGGGAAATACAAATCAAAACCACACTCAGGTATCACCTCATGCCAGTCAGAGTGGCCAAAATGAACAAATCAGGAGACTATAGATGCTGGAGAGAATGTGGAGAAACGGGAGCCCTCTTGCACTGTTGGTGGGAATGCAAATTGGTGCAGCCGCTCTGGAAAGCAGTGTGGAGGTTCCTCAGAAAATTAAAAATAGACCTACCCTATGACCCAGCAATAGCACTGCTAGGAATTTATCCAAGGGATACAGGAGTACTGATGCATAGGGCCACTTGTACCCCAATGTTCATAGCAGCACTCTCAACAATAGCCGAATTATGGAAAGAGCCTAAATGTCCATCAACTGACGAATGGATAAAGAAATTGTGGTTTATATACACAATGGAATATTACGTGGCAATGAGAAAAAATGAAATATGGCCTTTTGTAGCAACGTGGATAGAACTGGAGAGTGTGATGCTAAGTGAAATAAGCCATACAGAGAAAGACAGATACCATATGGTTTCACTCTTATGTGGATCCTGAGAAACTTAACAGGAACCCATGGGGGAGGGGAAGGAAAAAAAAAAAAAAGAGGTTAGAATGGGTAAGAGCCAAAGCATAAGAGACTGTTAAAAACTGAGAACAAACTGAGGGTTGATGGGGGGTGGGAGGAAGGAGAGGGTGGGTGATGGGTATTGAAGAGGGCACCTTTTGGGATGAGCACTGGGTGTTGTATGGAAACCAATTTGTCAATAAATTTCATAAAAAAAGAAAAGAAACCAAATTATCATCAGATTATTAGTGCTCAGGGAATCAGGACAAGCTGACTTAGCTAGATGTTGGTGCTCTCAAAGTAGGTATATCTAATTCATTTAGTGTTGCTCATGTGTTTCCCCCTATATAGGTGATCAAATCCTTCAAATTTTCCCTTTATGGATTCTAGAGATTTGATCACACTGAGGAAGGTTCTTCCTACCTCTAGGTTATAAAAATAGGCACTTGTTCCCATCAAACTTTTTATAAACACAATTCAATGCTTTCCTTTTTAATTTTTCTGTTATATACAGTTTTGTGTATTGTGAAGTAGGTGTCTATTATCAACACTTACCTTTTTCTGACAGCATACTTTGTGGAAGGTTTTTGGTTACCTCCAAAACGTTAATTTTCTCCATAAGTAGAAACATTAGTTTTTATGCTTGCTACCTTTGAGGGATGGTGCACTGAGCTACTACAGTAATATCTTATATTACAGAAGTCATTTTCTTAAAAATAGAATTAATAGTTTGAGTAGTTCCTTAGTTCAAGACTAGAAAACAGGGCCTGGGGCAAAAGTTGACCTTGAGATGTATAATACAAGGGAAAAAGTGTGAGGGGAAAAGGGAAGTGAGACAAGGAAAGAGGGAAGGCAAATATAAGGAGGTAAGTTACTCATCTGGACAGAACTTTACAACAAAAACACAGCTGATTACTTACATCACATGACGTCTTCAGTAAGGGCACATAAAATTACTGCATCTATGACAGTCTAAGTGGAAGGGATAGAAAAGAATTTACCTGTTAGCTCTCTTTAGTAGTCTCCATTGGTCAAAGTCCACCCCACAGGGTGAACTTAGCAGAGAAAATAACCAAACAGAAGCATAAGCACACAGTTTGCCTGACCATATCAATTTGCTAAACCTACACTTGGGATGTTTATTGAGACAAGACAAGTAAACTATGAATTTTAAAAAAGAAAGCCACTTTCCCAAGCCTTGAAATATTGTGCTTTAGGTGACAATTTATAAGAGAAGTATACTTCAGTTTTGTAAAATTACCTTTGGATACATTTTACTGGGATAGACCCACTTAAATTCCTGAAATTGTTAGATGATAACAAAACCAAAATATCCTCCAAGTTCCTAATTTCCTCAGTTTCCCAGGAGCTGCCATCATCTCTAAAGACAGGACACTGCCTCCTCCATGCCCCCATGATCTGTCACTATCACGGCCACAATCCTAGAACTATACCCTTCCCAAAATGATTGAGAGTGGCAACCTCCAGTGTGAAAGCATCAGGACACTGGCATGTGGCTTGGCTGGCCATGTGGCCTGCCTGGACCAGGCTGTCACACATCTGTCTCACACAGCACTTCCCAAAGTCTGGGCAATTTGGTTCCAAATAATACCAGGCGTGGGACATCAAAAGTACATGCCATGCACATAGGGCTGTGCCACGCTAAGACTAGTTCCTCCTCAGTCTCTGTTCAACAAGAGTTCCAGAAAATTTTTGGCATCCACTCACACCCTAGGTCGCCACATTACCACAGCAATGACAATTCTGTATTAAATGCCCACTGTTGCGTGACCTGGTGTCATGGAAATTAAATGGTCACAGAAGCACAAAGAGACTATGCAGCCAGTTATCTTCCAGAAGGAGGAAATAAAGATATAAGTGGGAGGGAAGGAGAGGGGGAAAGAATGAGAGGGAAGGAGGAGAAATCTGCCAGAGCAGATGGATGCTAGTCAGGCCTGTGCCCCTGCCACATGGTGGCTTTTTATTACTTAACCTCATTTTTACCCACATTTTAAATGAGGTTAAGTAATAAAAGTCACTCAGCACCCCAAATTCAACATGGCTTGATGTAAATTTCTTTTTTAGATGTTCAAGCTACACATCTGGGTCAGAAAACAAGTGTGTTCTCATTGCCTCTGTTTTCTCAAGTATCTCCAATGAATTTTTTTAGGAGAAAATTAGAAAGATTTTAAATCAGGCTCTGAAAGTTTATTTACAGTGTACCTAATTTTATAAAAGTCACTCAGTACCCCAACTTGAACAAATCAATACAAAAGTCATTATTATTTGCTCAATAGCCAAACTGCTCATCCTACCTGACACATAAGAGCACCAAGATAAATATTTTCTCTTTTTCATCTGAACCTCAACTATTGGCAATTCCTAAGACTTTACTCTTTCTTCTACACTTTACTGTGTGGTTATCTATAAAGTTATGGACTCGACATAAAGAATATCATCTCCATTTCTGTCTTCATCAAGGGGAGTTTTGTATAAAATATCTATGGAGGCATTATACAGACATTTGGTTCCGAAGAAAGAGATTTTAAAACAACCAATTGCTGGGGCACCTGGGTGGCTCAGGTGGTTGAGTGTCCAACTTCGGCTCAGGTCATGATCTCGCAGTTTGTGGGTTCAAGCCCTTCATCAGCCTCTGTGCTGACAACTCAGAGCTTGGAGCCTGCCTCAGATTCTGTCTCTCTCTCTCTCTCTCTCTCTCTGCCCTCCCCCGCTCTTCCTCTGTCTCTGTCTCTGTCTCTCTCTGAAAAAATAAATAAACATTAAAAAAAATTAAAACAACCAATTGCTCAAGTTTGGAAGGCCACTGACTCTACTTCTTACTGATGAAGTGATCTTGGGAAACTTATTTAAATCCTCCAAGTGTCATTTCTTCTGCAATAAAAATATAATAATGTTTACTTGACAGGATTGTTGAGGAGATTAAGTGGAGGGGGTAGGAACTCTATAAATGCCAATCAGTGTCTGACAAATATTAGGTACTACCAACTTTTTTCTTCTTTAATATACATCTTGTAGATAAATGCGTTGCTTATCAAATTTGAGTAATATTATTCTTAAAAAGAAAGAAAACTCAAGGGCTTCTAGTTTTGTCTGAAATTATTATTGTAATCAGGAGAAAAGCAAACAAATTTATTCAGCATAAGTTCTACATGACATAGGAACCCTCATAAGAAAATGAAGATCCAAACAAGTGGCAAAATCCAAGTGTTTATATAGTAGGTTGAAGGAAAAGATGCAATTGTGTAAAAGTAGCTAAAATATGGGGACATTAAAGGAAGATAAAATTTATTTTAGCAAAATCTTTTTGTACAGAAATATCTCAACCTTAACTCCCTCTCTGGTGATAAGAATGTGTCTGTCTTTCCTCCTGGTTTAGGGAATACAATTTTCACATAAGATTTTTTTTTTTTGGTTTTTGTTTTCTTTTGTTTTAACTTGTTTTATTTTTTACTTTTTTTAATTTACATCCAAATTAGTTAGCATATAGTGCAACAATGATTTCAGGAGTAGATTCCTTAGTGCCTCTTACCCATTTAGCCCACCCCCCCACCCACAACCCCTCCCATAACCTCCAGTTTGTTCTCCATATTTATGATGTCTCTTCTGTTTTGTCCCCCTCCCTGTTTTTATATTATTTCTGTTTCCCTTCCCTTACTCATATGAGGACTTTAAGAGACAAAACAGATTACTTAAGGTTTTTATCTCCTGCCTTCCTGTGCCTATTTTTTCAAATGTTTTTAGCTCAAAATAATCCTTATGCCAAAGTGGCATATTCTACCAACCCTAACTCTTACATAAAGTTCAAAACAAAAAAAAAACTTCACAAAATAAAAATAAACCAAGCCACAAAATTAAGAAAATTTAAATTAACATTACTGAGATTGATAATGTTGCTTTGTTGGCTCCAAATCACAATCTGTAATATGAATACGGTAGTCGTACAACAGCACCCATTCCCTTGATGTTGACACCTGTGTAAGCACCAATTAAATTGAGATATAGGTCATTTCCAACTGTCCAGAAGGTTCCCTCATGCCCTTCCCAATCATTCCCCAAAGTAACCACTGGTCTTATTCCTATCACCATAGATTAGTTTTGCTTATTCTTGAATTTCATATAATGGAATCACATGATAAATGTTCTTTTGAATCTGGCTTATTCAACATTATATTTGTGTGAGTCATCCATATTGCCACATATAGCAGCATGCATTCTTCCTTCTTGCTGTGTGGCATGTAAATATAGCACACTTTATTTATCTATTATACCGTTGATGGTCATTTGTTTCCTGTTTGAGGCTATTGTGAATAAAGATGATATGAACGGTCTAAATAAATAAATAAATAAATAAATAAATAAATAAAAACATTCCTTCAGTAAGGGGAATCTGATGACTCCCCCTCAACCCTCTGCCAGTTTCCTAACTCAAACTACTGCAAAACCTCTATCAGTACAAAATGATGTACTTATTATGGAGCAAATACATCCTTTATGTATTAAATACATTTTTACATTTTTCTCATTGACTAGAATTTCATTGATCTAAGATGCCTTTGATTATTAGATGCATCATTATTTTATGTACCACTACAAAAGGAAAAAAATACTTCTAATTAAAGTATGGCACAATGCTAAGATGCCATCAACTGTAAGATGCATCATAACTTTGGAGATCCCAAACTATGGGGGAAAGAAGTTATCTTATTTATGATCAGTGAATACAGTAGTGCTACTTTGTGCTATGACAATATTTAACAGAACACAAAAGTTGTCTCCCAAGTCACCAGTCATTCTCAAAACATCCCCATTTTTATCCTATCCTTCAAGCTCAGCTTACTTAAGTGCCTCCCTTCTCTATAAAATTTTCCCTGAGCACTGCTGCCTACAGAAGTTTTTGCACTGATGGGAGGGGTGTGGCCATGATCAGAGGTTCGTGGTTTTGTTAGGATAATTTTGTCTCGATACATTTTGCCTTTCTAAATCATAAACTGAAGGGACACAATACTTTTTTCTGGTTAAAACACACAACTTTATTGATGAAACACAAGTCTAAGATTAACAAATGTAAACCAATACAAAAGTGTAGCTTATTTATAATTAGTTTGCTGTCAAATTAGGTAAAGGAAAGAGCAAAAAATACCTCAGTCTAGGTAGCAAGATGGAATCGATAAGTGCTTTCTTTATACAAGCTCTAGTATTCATTTGGCATCCTTAAAATGGTACAGCCTAAAACTAACCACCACAACCATCATCACTCTTGATGATCCTTGATATTCATTATTCCAAAATGGCAGCTGAAAGGATCTCTTTGCCATGTAAGCACAATGGCAAACAAAGAATTTACAAAATGCATTGTTCCCAAGTGCAAACTAAACAATTATCTCGATATTGTTTGAGACATACACCCAATTAAAGTTTGGTCAATACTTTTAGGACTTTTACTTTCACTACCAGATCATTGTGATTTGCTAATGCCTTGATTTTCTTAATACACACTCCAGATTCTTTGAATAAGAAAAAAAGTGAACTTCTGCTGAATTCTTTCTTAGATGATGCAAGTCCTTCACTTTTTATGTTGTCATTTATATTTTCAAATAGAGTAAGGATATTAAGAAGAATCTCTCTGTCCCACTCTTTATTAAAGAGGGAAATCAATTCTGATGGTACTTTACAACTGACCAGCTCTCTTGTCATGGCTGGATTCTCAGTAAAGTTTATAATTAGTTTCATAATCTGAATCTTGGTGAAGTAATTTCCCAGAAATAACAATGCAAAAAAGTCTGGAAAAGAATAGGAAAGCAAATGTTGGTAATGATTAGTCACAGTCATGTTAGTTAACAGTCTTAGTCCGGCCATCTGCACAGCTGAGTCCAAGCGGCAGATCATGGTATCATCACACACTTGACTGATATAGGTCTTAATCTTTCCCTGATTTTCAGCATTCACACTCAAGTTATTAAGGGCATTGTAAGCTTTTTCCCTAATAATAAGATCTTTGGTTTTTATCAGTTTTGCAATAATTGGAAGACCACCCAATTCACGAATGGCATTTTGGTTAAAAGAATATGCTGCATTGTTACCCAGAGTGACCAAGGCTATTTCTTGAATAAAAGGATCATTTGATCTTTCCAGGATGTTAAGAACCTTTTGAAGGTCAGCAGCACCCAGAATATCATCAATTTTATAGGGAAAGTTGAACTTGCCCCTACGAACAGGCCATGCTGTAGCTGGAGTCCTGGTGCTCTTACCTCGGGTTCTTCCCTTGGTTTTTCCACTTGCCCTACTCCCAGCCCTAGCGCCACTCCTGGTGGGGTGACAGCCTCCACCCCTGCCCCCTGGGCAGGGTAAACTGGGTGCAAGGGTCCTGTTCCCAGAGATGGTACCCAACCTGACTCCCCTGCCCGCCTTTGCACTTGCCTGTTCCTTCAGGGTGCTGAAAAGGGCTTTGGCCTTGGCCTCTAGGCCTCCTCCACTCTGGGGCCCCAAGTGGACCTCTGCCTTTACATCTGAACCACTCTCAAGTACCATGCCCACCTCAGTCTTCACCTTTGAATCACCCTGAAGTCTAGCTTCAGACCCCATCCCAGCATTAGCTTTAGCTCCTTTCCCATTCTCAATCCTAGTCTCTACAATATCACTAGATTCCTCCTCATCATCTTCATCATCGTCGTCCCAGATTTTCTCATTCTCATCTCTTCCCCAGGTCAGTCTATATACACAGTAGCAGGCGCCAGCCCCAATCACCACACCAGCGGCCACGCAGCCAGCTTCCCGAGTACGGCCCATGCTGGGGACAATGTCTGAGCCGAATTCTTAACCGGGGCAGAATGAGATTGCTCTGGCCCGGAGGGGTGCTCCTATGTTGGGGACAGAGTTTTCAGCAGGCCCTGCTGCAGCTACAGGTACAGCGGAACCTAGGAATGAAAGAAAGATTTAAGGCATCAGTCTCCCTTTTTGTGCCTTTGCATGCAGACAGACTGAACTACAGACCCACAAATGTAGAGAACATGACAGGGAATCAGGGCTGGATCATTGATTCCTCTCCTCTATTGGGGAGGTAATTTTGAAAAATTTCCCCACGTCCAGATTCTCCAACCTCATGTTCAACCATCCCACCCCAGTATGTTACATTTAAGGTACCTAATCATTTCCCTACCTCCCTTCCCCTAGATGTCCTGGGGGTAGTGGCGCCCCCACATACACCCATACAGGTTCAGGCACTTTCTTCCTTCTCTTCCTTGCCTGGAAGTCCACTGGGTCCTGCAAACCTGCATACAAATGGGTGGGGAGGAGGATGCTGAATGATCAAGGGACAGAAGGACCTCATCCTGGATAGATACACATCCCTTTCCTCCATCTCTGGCCCTCGCTCTGTGTACCCCAACATCACCCTCCCCTCCTCACAGAGCTGTGGCTTTGAAAATTATTATCTCCCTTCCCCATCTCCTTCATCTCTTTCAAGTCTCCACCCTATCCTCACCCAACCCAGGTCAGTTGTTTCCTTCAAAAGTGATGCCACAGCCCTTTCCCTGTAACAAATCAGATGGTGGTGGAGAGATTGTCTGGAAGACGGACAGACATAAAATGCACAAAGTTTTGGAGCTCACCCTTCCCTCCACCACCTCCAGCATCACGGAGGTTCCAGGACACTCCTCCCTTCACCCATTATACCAACTTCCACTGCTCTGGAGCAATTTCCTTCCTCTCTCATCTCAGTTTCTGTCTCCCCCATTAAACCTAAGGACTGAGAACTCTGGGACTTAGTGCTTGCAGGAAGGAGACAAACCCAGGATACAGTACTCCAAACAGCAATTTGAAGCAAGATCTCCCCACCCCCGTTACAGGATTCCTGTGCCCCGCCCCCCAGCCACTTCCTTCTTTGTCTAATACCTGCAGACCACTTTGTTTTGAACGCTCCAAAATGGTATAAAGAGGAGGAAAGGAGGGGGGGTGCAGAGGAGGTTCATGAGGCCACTGGGGTTTGCAGTCTCCACTTTTCTCCACCCCAGGAGTCCCAAATATTGCCACCACCCTCACTTTGGCCTACTTTTTCTGGACAATTGTCGTCTTCTTCCTGCTTCTACGGTTGAATTGGCCCTAAAGTGTGTCCATAGACACACATGCCACACGGCAGAGGCAAAGGGCTTGAGGACAGAACAGCACTTCGGAAGGTCTCAATACCAGTTTTTCCAAATTCAGGACTCTGGTTGTCAAACGGATTTCATGTTTTGGTCTCTAATCCTTATCCCTACTTCTCAGGACTCCGCTGACATCAGCCCTCTTCAAGCCCAGCGTCCACTCACCCATTCCTGCAGCACCCACCCTCAGAGGTCAGCCATTTTCCCAGCAAAAATCACACCCCTTTCGAACAAGTAGAAAAGGAGGAGGCCGACGAGGGAGTACGGAAAAGTAGAGAAGCAAAAGAAGAGCCTCCTCCCCGATGCATTCCAACCCCCAATGACAGCCATTTTCCCTGTAGGCGCCGTCACATCCTTCTTCCTACATAAAATAACAGGAAGGTAGCTGGAGTCAGAAATGGGCCCAAGTTAAGGCAAGGACCTCAACCATCCCCCACCCTTCCGGGGGCCGCGGGGCGATCCCACCTTTA
The DNA here is from genome assembly GCF_016509475.1 of Prionailurus bengalensis. NCBI lineage: Eukaryota > Metazoa > Chordata > Mammalia > Carnivora > Felidae > Prionailurus > Prionailurus bengalensis. Next base: position 82,355,601 of record NC_057361.1, on the reverse strand, counting down.
CACCGACCTCCAAGGATTCGGAGCAGATTCTTTACTCTTTTCCTCTGGGTGGTATACAGCGCCCTACTGAAAGACATGGGGAATGACAGATGCACAGCCCCAAGATTCTGGCTTGGTAGATGGATGCACACAGGACTAGAAATATCTGCCCTTCCCGATTCAAGGCCCTGGCTGCCAAAGTTTTCGAATTTCCTCCCTCTTGGTCCGGGATGTCCCCAGGAATCCGGCCCCCAAGTCCACCATTTTTGTTCTTGGAAGGGCCAGGGATAGTGGAAGGGTGTTGAGAAAGTCCACTTTGTCTCCACCCTCCGCTACCCACACCGTAGGGATTCCCCACCCCCGCCCCCAGGCTGCTCCCATCCACACACAGACCTGCTGGGATCCGGGCGGTTACTTCCTCCTCCTTCCCTGGCCACTGGCCCGCCCGCCCTTAGGGCAATAGGGAGCTGGTAGCCGGACAAAACCAGGACCAGGATTAGAAGGACGTGGGCAAACGTCGGCTGCTGCTCACGTGAGGGCCACGTCACCCGCGAGTGCAGGACCCCAGTTACCTCTCCCATCCCATCGGCAGTGCGGCAGGAACCCGCCCACCCCTTTCCTTCCCCGCTACATCAGGTCCTGCCACTCATTTTCTTCTGCCAATCCGGGAGACTGAGGAGAGCTGCTCCTTGTGGCTGGAATTTGCCTTTCTCTGGTGAACAGGGAGAAACTGCATCTGTTCCCCTGTCCATTGGTCTTTTTTTCCCTCTTTGAGGAGTAGTTCTTTTTCTTTCTCTACTCCCTCTCCAATTGCTTCTCCCATTTTCTCACCTTCCCCCACCTCCAGTCATTAAGGGCCAGCATTTTCCCTGCACCCCTATATGAAATGGAAGGAAAGATTTCAGAAAAGAACATACATTGTGGAAATATTTTACTTTCTTAAACTTTCCTGTCCATTATTTAAAATCAGTGATGCATTACTCTTACATTGAGAAAATAAAATGATGCTATTTTTTAATTTTTTTTTAATTTTTTTAAGGTTTTATTTATTTTTGAGAGAGAGAGAGAGACAGCACGAGCAGGGAAGGGGCAGAGAGAGACGGAGACACAGAATCCGAAGCAGGCTCCAGGCTCTGAGCTGTCAGCACAGACCCCGACCTGGGGCTTGAACTCACGAACCGTGATATCATGACCTGAGCCAAAGTCAGACGCTTAACCAACTGAGCCACCCAGGCACCCCAAAATGATGTTATTTTTATTGGAGTGGAGAAAAATGTAAGAGGTAGGGAAAACCCAAAAGGCCTCATTAATTACATTATATTTATTTATAAGAAAAATGTTTCTACTGGTTATAGCCAAATAGCAGCTTTCAAAACATACTAACTGGGTTTAAAATTGGAAGCAAATTTTTCATACAATCTATGAATTATTCCACAAAGAGATCTAATCTTTAGTGGTCTAACTTTGGCCACTTAATATGAATGATCTACTTTTTCCACTTTTGGATCACCTTACAATTTGGTTTAAAAAAGCAACACAATCCTGTCTTGTTTCATTAAAGAAAGACATGTATTTAACGTCCTAAAGTCTTGGCTGACTGCTATGTCAACCTCTTATGATATGATGGCTGTTCTGAACACCAGCCCCTGGATTAGATTCCAGTCCACTGAGGTAGAGGCACCCGAGGGTGTGAGGAGTATAGAAATGGTCTGATCCTCTCAGCTTTGTCAAAGAAGGAGGGATGAAGGTGCTGCCCTCTCACCTCTCCAGTGTTCCAAAACCTCTCATCTTTACAGTTAGGCACTGATTCTGTTGGTCACTCCAGCCTAGAGCCTGGAGCCTCCTTTGAATTCTGTGTCTCCCTCTCTCTCTGCCCCTTCCCTGCTCATGCTGTCTCTCTCTCTCATTCTCTCTCTCAAAAATAAATAAAACCTTAAAAAAATTTTAAATTAAAAAAATAGCATCATTTTATTTTCTCAATATAAGAGTTATGCATCACTGATTTTAAAGAATGGACAGAAAAGCTTAAGAAAGTACACATGGACAGGTGACCAAGATGGTAAATGTCACCTTTACTCAGGTGACCAACTTGAGTAACCACCTTTGGCTTCTTCCTTTTTTCCCCTCCTCCCCCAAATCCTCACAGATGTAACTCAAGGATAAACAGAAGGGACTGCTGTTCCCACATACCCTTGCAGCTGCAGGTTTCCATGAAAAAGAAGTGATTGCTGGCTGGGGAAAGCAGCCAGGTCTGCCTGCTCTGCCCTCATCCATGGTTCCTTAGTTTAAATTGCTCCTAACACTGCTGCTCCCACCTGGCTTGAGAGGTGGAGCCAGCTGGGCCTCTTGCCTCTGGCCTCCTTGCTGCAGGCACCCAGGGAGAACCAAGATCTTCTACAGGGTCACTGCCTGTAGCCCACACCCATTTTAGTCCTCCCTCAGCCAAATGTATGCTGAGGTCCAAGGGAGTCTCCTCACTGACCATACTGATTAACTAGAGTAGGCATTCTTAACTGGCTGCCTCTGTGCTGTACCTGAAATTGTATCAAAGTTATGCATATACATATGTTCATTTTAGTGGCTAGAGGAGTCATAACTTTCAGCAGATTCTCACAGGCATCTATGACTTTAAAAAACAATAGGGCACCTGAGTGGCTCAGTGAGCTCAGGTCATGATCTAGTGGTTCGTGAGTTCAAGCCCCACATGGGGCTCTGCACTATTGGTGTAGAGCCTACTTGGGATTCTCTCTCTCTCTCTCTCTCTCTCTCTCTCTCTTCTCTCTCTCTCTTTCTCTGCCTTTCCACAGCTTGCACTCTCTCTCTCTCCTCTCAAATAAATAAACTTTAAAAAAAAGTAAAAAAGACTAAGTACTTACCTAGGAAAAAAGATATATCCCTTGAACAGATATCAATCTCTTCCTCTCTCTCTCTTCCTGTCTCACTCTCATTACATACACTTATTTTTTTTAATGTGCAAACAATGCAGAAATGTATAAAGTAGAATGTGAAAGTGCCCTGAAATTCATGTTCCACCACCAACCACTTTTAACAACTTCCACCTTTATTCATGCAAATACAAAAAATATATGTATGCCTTTGTCAAGTTCCAAGTTGAAAAACATACACAAAACGAAATGGTTGACATTTAGTGACATAAAGTGCAATGAATTCTCCACTTTAATTTGAGAACCAACATCTTTAAAAATTGATTTTTATCCATGTTTACTTTTATGATTTTCAACAAATTTTATGTTTCTTTAGGTAGGTCATACTCATTACTTGTTAAGTTTATTCCTAGGTATTTTATTGTTTTTGTTGTTTTGAAGAATAAATTTCCTTTATTATTATATTTTCTAGCAGGTTATTGAATACCTAAGGAAACAATAATTATTATTTTTAATGACCTTTCATAATATTTCTGATAGTTTTTCAATTGTTATATTTGGTTTTTTTCTAGGTATGCGTACATAATCATCTGCAAATGATGATTTTTAAATTTTTTCTTTTCCAATCTATATATCTCTTATTCTTTCATTTCCTGGATGTACTGCATTGACCAGAACCTCCAGAACTATGTTGACAATAGCGGTGGTTGAGGGTCTCCCAGCCTTGTTCCTTAGGTAAATGGAAATGCCCTTAATATTTCACCATTTAGTGTGAGTTTTCTGTTTGTTTCTGATGTGTTCTCCTTTATCTGTTTTTGTGTGACTGAAGGGTGATGTCTAAAAGCTACACTTTCATACCCCTTTGTATAAGACTGAGAAAAACTCAGTTGTCCACGTCATAATATTGAGATGGAGAGGGGACCAAGGAGAGTTAACACAAGTCCTGTGCTTATTGTGAGTAAAAACAGACACTCTGCCCTCATAGTAGAAACAAGACTTTAATGAAACAATTATACATGTATACAAATCGAAAAAAATATCATGAAAGAAAAGAACATTATTAATATATTAAAACAAGTGGCAGAATCTGGGGATCAAAGATGACTTCCTTGAGGGGGGAAAGGGAGTGAAATTTTGAACTGAGATGAAAGAAAGCAGGTGTTAACTAGGAAAAGAGGGGAGCAGAAAATAAGAATGTTCAAATTCTCCACATTCATGATAACCACTGTGATAACCCATATACCTAAATCTTAGGATAAATCATGTGAAAATCACTGTTAACTTTTCAATTGACTCTCCAGGTTTTGTTGTTGTTTTATATGTACAAATAACAACAATATAGATAGATGATAGATGATAGATAGATAGATAGATGATAGATAGAAGATAGGTAAATAGATAATAAGTAGGTAGATACATTATATGTGAGTGTATGTACACATATATATTTTTTTAAATAATTTTGTATCATAAAATGCAAATTATTTCTTCACCTAATATATCATGTACATTATTTTATCAGATACAATAATATTCTGCAGTGTGGATTTACCAAAATTTTACCAATCTATTACTGATTCACATTTGGCCTTTTACCAATATTTGCCTATTATAAAAATGCTGAAGTGGAGACCTTCGTACACATATATTTTGATAATTGTGGCATTATTTCCTTATGATAAATTCCTAGAAGTGAAATCATTGGGTCAAAGTGGATGTTCATTTTAAATCATATCCATGTTGCCAACTTTCACCTTTTAAATTGTGATATATATATTCCATGTTCTGTTCCAAAAATTTTGAAATTCATTAATTATAAGTGAGATTAAGCATCTTCTCATAGGTTTGTTAACCATTTGTATCTCTCTTTCTATGAATTGTCTTTCCCCATTTTTCCATTTAGGTTATTCATCTTTTTCTTATTAGTACATAAGAACTTTCTGTAAATCAAGGAAATGAGCTCTTTGACAATCATAAGTTTTATAAATATATTCCCTGTTTATAATTTTCTTTGAACTTCTGCAATATGGAATTTTTAAATCTTTATGATACAAAATTTATCAATTATTTCTTTACATTTTCTGGGTTGTGTGTCCTGCTTAGGAAGTCGTGTATTTTCTTCTAATTTTTATGTGTATTTTTAGTACTTAAATTTTTGGTCCACATGGAATTTTTTTTTGGTGCCATTGCCTTTGTTACCAGTAAAGCACCAGCAATTTTACCCACCATTACTTTTGAACCATTTGTATAAATGTTAACATGGTGAATAAAGCAAATAACATCTCAATGTTATCGCAAATATATTTTTTCCAACTTTACTGAACACATGGAATTATTTTTTCAAAATAGTTAGTAAACTGTCCAATGCAAATTATCTAATAATCTTTCTCTAGCTGACTGATTTAAAATGTCACCTTTATGGGGGAAAAAAAAGAGAGAGAGAAAGGTGCAGACCATAAAATACTCTTGTTTTAATTTTAAATTTATTTATTTATTTTTTGAGAGAGAGAGAGAGAGAGGGAGAGAGAGAGAGCAGGGAGGGGCAGAGAGAGAGAGAGAGAGAGAGAGAGAGAATCCAAAGTAGCCTCTGCATCATCACCATGGAGCTTGATGTGGGTCTCGAACCTAGGAATAGTGAGATCATGACCTGAGCCAAAACCAAGAGTCAGGTGTTTAAACCACCTGAGCCACCCAGACACCCCCAAACAGATTCTTAACTCTAGAGAACAAACTGTGGGTTGCTGGAGGGGAGGTGGGCGGGGGGTGGGGGAGATGGACTAAATGTATAATGGGTATTGAAGAACACACTGGGTGTTATATGTAAGTGATGAATCACTAAATTCTACTCCTGAAACTAATATTAACACTATATGCTAACTAGAAAATTAATAAAAACCTGAAAGAATAAATAAATAAATAAATAAAACGTCACCTTTATCATAAGATAACCATCCACATATATTTGATATATTTGATTCTCTATTATGTTTCTTGAATGTTATTTTTTTCTTTTTATGTACCAAACTTTTAATTATAGTATCTTTATAATATGTTTTAATATCTGGGAGGGTAAAGCCTCTCTAATCACTCTTTTTCATAATTTACCTGCCTATTCACATGTGTTTATTTAGACATAAAATGTATTATTTTGTTACATTCCCTTAAAATCCTGTCCTTATTTCAATTTGGTTACATTTAATTTATAAGTTAATTGAAGGATAACTGGCATCTTTAAAAGAATATCTTACCACCCACACAGGTCAGAATGACTATTATTAAAAAGACACAGGGTGCTGGGTGGCTGATACCCCACTATTGATTTTGTCTCATGTCATTACATCACTGTTTCATAAGATTGAGCCCCACATCAGGCTCGCGCTGACAGAGTGAAACTGTTTGGGATTCTCTCTCTCTCTCTCTTTCTCTCTTGGCCCTCTCCCCTTATGTCTCTCACTCGCTCTCTCTCTCTCTCTCAAAAGAAAGAAAGAAAAAAAGGAAGGAAGGAAGGAAGGAAGGAAGGAAGAGAAAAGAAATAAAAAGAAGAAAAGAAAGAAAGAAAGAAAGAAAAGAGACAAGAGAGAACAACTGCTGGTGAAAATGTGGAGACAAATGGAACCCTTGTGCACTGTTGTGGGAATGTAAATTGGTACAGCCACTATGGAAAACAGCACGGAGGATACTCAAAAAATTAACAGTAGAAATACTATATGATCCAGCAATTCTATGTCTGGGTATTTCTTTGAAGAAAGTGAAATCACTCAGAGATATCTGCACCCCCATGTGCATTGCAGCATTATTCACAATAGCCAAGACATGAAAACAACCAAAGTATTTATCAATGGATGGCTGGATTAAAATACACATATATATTTATATTGGTATATTTTATTCATTCATTAAGAAAAGGAAATCCTTCTGGGGCACCTGGGTGGCTCAGTCAGTTAAGCATCCAACTTCAGCTCAGGTCATGATCTCACGGTTCATGAGTTGGAGCCCTGCGTCAGGCTTTGTGCTGACAGCTCAGAGCCTGAAGCCTGCTTCAGATTCTGTGTCTCCCTCTCTCTCTGTCCCTCCCCCACTCATACTCTGTCTCTCTCAAAAATAAATAAAACATTTTAAAAATTTTTTAAAGGAAATCTTTCCATTTGCAATAACATGGATAAACTTGGAGAGCATTGTGCTAAGGGAAATAAGTCAAAGAAATATAAGTGCTGTATGATATCACTCATATGTGAAATCTAAAAAAGCCAAACTCATAGAAACTGAGAGTAGATTGGTGGTTTCCAGAGGCTGGGGAAAGGGAGAAATGAGGAGACATTGGCATAAACTTCCAGTTTTAAGGTCAGTAAGTTCTGGGGATCTAATGAACAGCATGGTGACTATAGTAAACAGTATTATATTGTATACTTGGCAGTTGCTAAGACAGTAGATCTTAAATGTTCTCACAACTACAACAAAAAAGGTGTAATTATATGGTATGATGGATGTATTAACTAACCATATTGTGATATTCATTTTGCAATATATATGTGTATCAAATCATCACATTGTACACCTTAAATTTAGATAACATGTCAATTATATCTCAATAAAGCTAGGAGGAAAAGAGTATCTTTCTACACCAGAACCCAGTTTTGCTAGTTGTCTTCATTAATTTTCCTTAGCAGCATTTCCAAATTAAAAAAAAAAAAACCTAGAACATTACTTGGCACACTATAGGTTATCAATAAATACTTTTTAAATTAAATACACTTTGTTAAGTGTATTCTTAAGTACTTTACTTTTTACCATGGCTATTGTAAGTTGAATCTTTTCTTTATCTTACATTTTCTATTTATTCTTTTTATATATGAAAGTCGTTAGATTTTGCAGTTAATTTTATAACCAGCCTCTTTATGGAATTCCTAGTTTAAAATATTTTTTCATTGATTGATTCTCTTAGATTTGTTTCATTTGCAGTAATGATCATCTTGTCTCCTCCTTTCCAATATTAATATTGTATTCCCTTCTCCGATAATTGCATTAAGTAGTACTTCCAGAACAATGTTAAATAATTGTGGAAAAATTGACATCCTTGTCTTTTTCCTGATTTTTATGGGAATGCTTTTGGTGTTTGTCCTTCAAGCATGAGGGACTTCTTGGTGAGAGCTAGGGCCATGGAAGAGGGATCTTCTGTAGGAGCTGAAGTTTTGGCCTATCACTGCCAGTATACTTACTGGCAGTCACTGCCAATAAAACACAGCCCAAGTCAGTGATGGAACAGAAAAAAAAAATTGTTTTCTCTCTTCCTCCAAAGTTCTGTAAGTGTATTCCATTAGCCAAATCCAAAGAAGAATGGTGCCTGGGGATTATAATCCATAAGAGTCAGCTTTCTGGGGCATAGAAAAGGACTAAGGAGCAGAAAATTGATCAGGAGTTGAGGTAAAATAAAGGATAACCAACCCAATCCACCTTTAGCCACTCAGCATCCATTCTTGCCCTTCACTCCAATAAAGAAACTCTCATCTCCAACAAGGAGGCAGAGACAAAAAGACCCATGAGCCTATGTACTATCATGGAGTAATGTTAAGTCATACTCTCCACTTGAAACCTGATTATAACAACAATATCTGGTATTTTTCACACATAAGAGAAATGAAGGAAAAAAATAATTATCAATAAAGGTACACCTAGCTGCCACAGCTCCCTTCTGTAGCTGGTCATGAGGCCAAAGTCAATAATCCATTTCATATCTCCTTTAGTTTTCCTCAGTTCTTTCCCTGATGTAGTGACCCTAACCTTCAATCCTATCTTTATTGGATTTTTGCATTTTCACATTGACCAAGACTATTGGGCAAATGAGTATTAAGAGGTGCCCTAATGACTATACCTGGACTCCAAGCATACTTCTCCTCCTGTTCTCATTGTATAGAAACAACTCTATTTCCAGTGGTAATGGTATTCAATCATTCCAGGCAGTGCAGTAACCCTTTTCTCTGCCTCTCAGTTCAATAGCATGAGGAGACCAAAATAGCCAGGGTGCAGTTTCAGCTTTCAATTTAATGGAACCATGGCTTTATTCCCTGTTGGAAACATTCATTCCCTATAAAATAGAACTTTCATATCTGCTGAGCCCAAGGCTTTGGAGATATATATATATATATATATAGAGAGAGAGAGAGAGAGAGAGAGGCAGGGGGGCACTCCCTCCTCCACCCCTTCATTCCCAGATTTGTGTATCTTCACTAAATGAGGGAAATAATGCCATATATTGGTCACTGGTTTTCTTTTTTTTTCTTTAAATCCAAGTTAGTTAACATATAGTGTAATAATGATTTCAGAAATAGAATCTAGTGATTCATCACTTACATATAACATCCAGTGCTCTTGTTGTTACATATAACAACAAGTGCCCTCCTTAATACCCATCACCCATTTAGTCCATTCCCCCACCCAACACCCCTCCAGCAATCTTAAGTTTGTTTTCCACATTTAAGAGTCTCTTATGGTTTTCTCCATCTCTGTTTTTATCTTATTTTTCTTTCCCTTCCTCTATGTTCATCTGTTTTGTTTGTTAAATTCCACATATGAGTGAAATCATATGATTTTTGTCTTTATCTGACTGACTTATTTCACTTAGCATAATACACTCTAGTTCCATTCACATTACTGCAAATGGCAAGATTTCATTATTTTTGATCACCAGGTAATATTCCATAACTTCTTTATCCATTTGTCAGTCAATGGACATCTGGGCTATTTCCATAATTTGACAATTGTCATGTTCACTGGTTTTAAAGCAGCTGTTGTATTCTTGTAGTATAGCAGTCTCAATCTGGAACATCTGATCCTATAACTAAGCCTTCAAAAATTCATTTTCTTTTCTATCAGGCAAGCTGCTTCTGCATGATGGAGTAAGTAATACAGACCAGTGAATCTTTGGATATGACTCCATTATTGTACTTTGTCTACCATTAAATGAGTTTCTTAGTCAGAGACAATGTTGTATAGGATAATCTGATGATGATTAAGGCATTCTGGAAGTCCATGGATGGTGGCACTGACAGAATCACTGTAAGCAATGAAGGTGAATGTGCATCTGGAATATATATTTATTTCCATAGGGAAAAATTTATGTTCTCACCATGATGAAAGGTTTCCCATATAATAATCCTACCACCATGGTGCTGAATGGTACCCCCAAGAAATACTGTCTTATTGTATTGAATGCTTTATCATCATCTTATTTTGTTGCCAGTTTGGGCACTTTTGTTGCTAGTGTTAGTACAAAATCAACTTTGGTGAGTGGAAATCCATGTTATTAAGCCCTTGCATTGCCTTCATAGCATTGATGCTAATCTAATACAGATAGCACAAAAAATAGAGAATATTATTACAATTCTATTTACTACAGTGCTATATTGAATTTACTGATATTTTACTTTGGATTTTTGCATTTATATTTATGATTTAGATTAACCTCTGGTTTACATTTTTACTTCTATTCCTCTTTGTGTTGGTATAAGTCTTATGAAGCCTTATAGAATTAATTCAGTAGATTTCCACCTTCTCTTATGCTCTAGAACACCTTAAATTATAAAAAAAAAAAATTAGAGGGATGAGGGAAGATGGCGGTGTAGGAGGACGCTGGGCTCACCTCGCGTCCTGCTGATCACTTAGATTCCACCTACACCTGCCTAAATAACCCAGAAAACCGCCAGAGGATTAGCAGAACGGAGTCGCCGGAGCCAAACGCAGACGAGAGGCCCACGGAAGAGGGTAGGAAGGGCGGCGAGGCGGTGCGCGCTCCACGGACTGGCGGGAGGGAGCCGGGGCGGAGGGGCGGCTCACCGGCCAAGCAGAGCCGCTGAGTCGGGCTTGCAAAAGCGGAGGGGACAGGCGGACTGTGTTCCGACAGCAAGCGCGACTTAGCGTCTGGGAGGTCATAAATTAACAGCTCTGCTCGGAAAGCGGGAAGGCTGGAGGACAAAGGGAGGGAGAGCTGCTGAGCCCCCTGACAACAGAGCTCAGTTTGGTGGGGAACAAAGGCGCTCGCCAGCGCCATCTCCCCCGCCCATCCCCCAGCCAAAATCCCAAAGAGAACCGGTTCCTCCCAGGGAACTTGCTCACTCCGTGCAAACACCCAACTCTGCGCTTCGGCGGAGCCAAACCTCCGGCAGCGGATCTGACTCCCTCTCACTGCCACAGGGCCCCTCCTGAAGTGGATCACCTAAGGAGAAGCGATCTAAGCCTGCCCCTCCTGCCCCCATGCACCTTGCCTACCCACCCCAGCTAATACACCAGATCCCCAGCATCACAAGCCTGGCAGGGTGCAAGTAGCCCAGACGAGCCACACCACCCCACAGTGAATCCCGCCCCTAGGAGAGGGGAAGAGAAGGCACACACCAGTCTGACTGTGGCCCCAGCGGTGGGCTGGGGGCAGACATCAGGTCTGACTGCGGCCCCGCCCACCAACTCCAGTTATACACCACAGCACAGGGGAACTGCCCTGCAGGTCCTCACCATGCCAGGGACTATCCAAAATGACCAAGCGGAAGAATTCCCCTCAGAAGAATCTCCAGGAAATAACAACAGCTAATGAACTGATCAAAAAGGATTTAAATAATATAACAGAAAGTGAATTTAGAATAATAGTCATAAAATTAATCGCTGGGCTTGAAAACAGTATACAGGACAGCAGAGAATCTCTTGCTACAGAGATCAAGGGACTAAGGAACAGTCATGAGGAGCTGAAAAACGCTTTAAACGAAATGCATAACAAAATGGAAACCACCACAGCTCGGCTTGAAGAGGCAGAGGAGAGAATAGGTGAACTAGAAGATAAAGTTATGGAAAAAGAGGAAGCTGAGAGAAAGAGAGATAAAAAAATCCAGGAGTATGAGGGGAAAATTAGAGAACTAAGTGATACACTAAAAATAAATAATATACGCATAATTGGTATCCCAGAGGAGGAAGAGAGAGGGAAAGGTGCTGAAGGGGTACTTGAAGAAATAATAGCTGAGAACTTCCCTGAACTGGGGAAGGAAAAAGGCATTGAAATCCAAGAGGCACAGAGAACTCCCTTCAGACGTAACTTGAATCGATCTTCCGCACGACATATCATAGTGAAACTGGCAAAATACAAGGATAAAGAGAAAATTCTGAAAGCAGCAAGGGGTAAACGTGCCCTCACATATAAAGGGAGACCTATAAGACTCGTGACTGATCTCTCTTTTGAAACTTGGCAGGCCAAAAAGAATTGGCACGAGATTTTCAGGGTGCTAGACAGAAAAAACATGCAGCCAAGAATCCTTTATCCAGCAAGTCTGTCATTTAGAATAGAAGGAGAGATAAAGGTCTTCCCAAACAAACAAAAGCTGAGGGAATTTGTCACCACTAAACCAGCCCTACAGAGATCCTAAGGGGGACCCTGTGAGACAAAGTCCCAGAGACATCACTACAAGCATAAAACATACAGACATCACAATGACTCTAAACCCGTATCTTTCTATAATAACACTGAATGTAAATGGATTAAATGCGCCAACCAAAAGACATAGGGTATCAGAATGGATAAAAAAAACAAGACCCATCTATTTGCTGTCTACAAGAGACTCATTTTAGACCTGAGGACACCTTTAGATTGAGAGTGAGGGGATGGAGAACTATTTATCATGCGACTGGAAGCCAAAAGAAAGCTGGAGTAGCCATACTTATATCAGACAAACTAGACTTTAAATTAAAGGCTGTAACAAGAGATGAAGAAGGACATTATATAATAGTTACAGGGTCTATCCATCAGGAAGAGCTAACAATTATAAATGTGTATGCGCCGAATACCGGAGCCCCCAAATATATAAAACAATTACTCATAAACATAAGCAACCTTATTGAGAAGAATGTGGTAATTGCAGGGGACTTTAACACCCCACTTACAGAAATGGATAGATCATCTAGACACACGGTCAATAAAGAAACAAGGGCCCTGAATGACACATTGGATCAGATGGACTTGACAGATATATTTAGAACTCTGCATCCCAAAGCAACAGAATATACTTTCTTCTCGAGTGCACATGGAACATTCTCCAAGATAGATCATATACTGGGTCACAAAACAGCCCTTCATAAGTTTACCAGAATTGAAATTATACCATGCTTACTTTCAGACCACAATGCTATGAAGCTTGAAATCAACCACAGAAAAAAGTCTGGAAAACCTCCAAAAGCATGGAGGTTAAAGAACACCCTACTAATGAATGAGTGGGTCAACCAGGCAATTATAGAAGAAATTAAAAAATATATGGAAACAAACGAAAATGAAAATACAACAATTCAAATGCTTTGGGACGCAGCGAAGGCAGTCCTGAGAGGAAAATACATTGCAATCCAGGCCTATCTCAAGAAACAAGAAAAATCCCAAATACAAAATCTAACAGCACACCTAAAGGAACTAGAAGCAGAACAGCAAAGGCAGCCTAAACCCAGCAGAAGAAGAGAAATAATAAAGATCAGAGCAGAAATAAACAATATAGAATCTAAAAAAACTGTAGAGCAGATCAACGAAACCAAGAGTTGTTTTTTTGTTGTTTTTTTTTTTAGTTTTTTTTTCAACGTTTATTTATTTTTGGGACAGAGAGAGACAGAGCACGAACGGGGAAGGGGCAGAGAGAGAGGGAGACACAGAATCGGAAACAGGCTCCAGGCTCTGAGCCATCAGCCCAGAGCCCGACGCGGGGCTCGAACTCACGGACCGCGAGATCGTGACCTGGCTGAAGTCGGACGCTTAACCGACTGCGCCACCCAGGCGCCCCAAGAGTTGTTTTTTTGAAAAAATAAACAAAATTGACAACCCTCTAGCCAGGCTTCTCAAAAAGAAAAGGGAGATGACCCAAATAGATAATATCATGAATAAAAATGGAATTATTACAACCAATCCCTCAGAGATACAAACAATTATCAGGGAATACTATGAAAAATTATATGCCAACAAATTGGACAACCTGGAAGAAGTGGACAAATTCCTGAACACCCACACTCTTCCAAAACTCAATCAGGAGGAAATAGAAAGCTTGAACAGACCCATAACCAGCGAAGCAATTGAATCGGTTATCAAAAATCTCCCAACAAATAAGAGTCCAGGACCAGATGGCTTCCCAGGGGAGTTATACCAGACGTTTAAAGCAGAGATAATACCTATCCTTCTCAAGCTATTCCAAGAAATAGAAAGGGAAGGAAAACTTCCAGACTCATTCTATGAAGCCAGTATTACTTTGATTCCTAAACCAGAGACCCAGTCAAAAAAGAGAACTACAGGCCAATATCCCTGATGAATATGGATGCAAAAATTCTCAATAAGATACTAGCAAATCGAATTCAACAGCATTTAAAAGGAATTATTCACCATGACCAAGTGGGATTCATTCCTGGGATGCAGGGCTGGTTCAACATTCGCAAATCAATGAACGTGATACATCACATTAACAAAAAAAAAAGAAAAGAACCATATGATCCTGTCAATCGATGCAGAAAAGGCCTTTGACAAAATCCAGCACCCTTTCTTAATAAAAACCCTTGAGAAAGTCGGGACAGAAGGAACATACTTAAAGATCATAAAAGCCATTTATGAAAAGCCCACAGCTAACATCATCCTCAACGGGGAAAAACTGAGAGCTTTTTCCCTGAGATCAGGAACACGACAGGGATGTCCACTCTCACCGCTGCTGTTTAACATAGTGCTGGAAGTTCTAGCATCAGCAATCAGACAACAAAAGGAAATCAAAGGCATCCAAATTGGCAAAGATGAAGTCAAGCTTTCGCTTTTTGCAGATGACATGATATTATACATGGAAAATCCGATAGACTCCACCAAAAGTCTGCTAGAACTGATACATGAATTCAGCAAAGTTGCAGGATACAAAATCAATGTACAGAAATCAGTTGCATTCTTATACTAACAATGAAGCAACAGAAAGACAAATAAAGAAACTGATCCCATTCACAATTGCACCAAGAAGCATAAAATACCTAGGAATAAATCTAACCAAAGATGTAAAGGATCTGTATGCTGAAAACTGTAGAAAGCTTATGAAGGAAATTGAAGAAGATTTAAAGAAATGGAAAGACATTCCCTGCTCATGGATTGGAAAAATAAATATTGTCAAAATGTCAATACTACCCAAAGCTATCTACACATTCAATGCAATCCCAATCAGAATTGCACCAGCATTCTTCTCGAAACTAGAACAAGCAATTCTAAAATTCATATGGAACCACAAAAGGCCCCGAATAGCCAAAGGAATTTTGAAGAAGAAGACCAAAGCAGGAGGCATCCCAATCCCAGACTTTAGCCTCTACTACAAAGCTGTCATCATCAAGACAGCATGGTATTGGCACAAAAACAGACACATAGACCAATGGAATAGAATAGCAACCCCAGAACTAGACCCACAAACGTATGGCCAACTCATCTTTGACAAAGCAGGAAAGAACATCCAATGGAAAAAAGACAACCCCTTTAACAAATGGTGCTGGGAGAACTGGACAGCAACATGCAGAAGGTTGAAACGAGACCACTTTCTCACACCATTCACAAAAATAAACTCAAAATGGATAAAGGACCTGAATGTGAGACAGGAAACCATCAAAACCTTAGAGGAGAAAGCAGGAAAAGACCTCTCTGACCTCAGCCGTAGCAATCTCTTACTCGACACATCCCCAAAGGCAAGGGAATTAAAAGCGAAAGTGAATTACTGGGACCTTATGAAGATAAAAAGCTTCTGCACAGCAAAGGAAACAAACAACAAAACTAAAAGGCAACCAACGGAATGGGAAAAGATATTTGCAAATGACATATCAGACAAAGGGCTAGTATCCAAAATCTATCAAGAGCTCACCAAACTCCACACCCAAAAAACAAATAACCCAGTGAAGAAATGGGCAGAAAACATGAATAGACACTTCTCTAAAGAAGACATCCGGATGGCCAACAGGCACATGAAAAGATGTTCAACGTCGCTCCTTATCAGGGAAATACAAATCAAAACCACACTCAGGTATCACCTCACGCCAGTCAGAGTGGCCAAAATGAACAAATCAGGAGACTATAGATGCTGGAGAGGATGTGGAGAAACGGGAGCCCTCTTGCACTGTTGGTGGGAATCCAAATTGGTGCAGCCGCTCTGGAAAGCAGTGTGGAGGTTCCTCAGAAAATTAAAAATAGACCTACCCTATGACCCAGCAATAGCACTGCTAGGAATTTATCCAAGGGATACAGGAGTACTGATGCATAGGGGCACTTGTATCCCAATGTTCATAGCAGCACTCTCAACAATAGCCAAATTATGGAAAGAGCCTAAATGTCCATCAACTGCTGAATGGATAAAGAAATTGTGGTTTGTATACACAATGGAATACTACGTGGCAATGAGAAAAAATGAAATATGGCCTTTTGTAGCAACGTGGATGGAACTGGAGAGTGTGATGCCAAGTGAAATAAGCCATACAGAGAAAGACAGATACCATATGGTTTCACTCTTATGTGGATCCTGAGAAACTTAACAGGAACCCATGGGGGAGGGGGAGGAAAAAAGAAAAAAAAGAGGTTAGAATGGGAGAGAGCCAAAGCATAAGAGACTGTTAAAAACTGAGAACAAACTGAGGGTTGATGGGGGGTGGGAGGGAGGAGAGGGTGGGTGATGGGTATTGAGGAGGGCACCTTTTGGGATGAGCACTGTGTGTTGTGTGGAAACCAATTTGACAATGAATTTCATATATTAAAAAAAAATAATAATAATAAAAATTAAAAAATTAAAAAATAATTAGTGGAATCTTGATGATGTTGTGGTAGGAAGAAGAATGTCTCCTCAAAGATGTCTACATATTGGAACCTGTGACTATGTTACCTTATATGGCAAAAGGGACTTTGCAGATGTGATTAAATTAAGGATATTGAGATAGGGAGATTATACTAGATTGGCTGAGTGGACCCAATGTAATCACAAGGGTCCTGATAAGGGGGGGGGGGGCAGAAGAGCCACGTAAGATATGATGACAGAATCAGACATCAGAGTGATGTGGGCTATGAGCCAAGGAATGCAGGTAGCCTCTAGAAGCTGGAAAAAGCAAGGAAATGGATTCTCTGCTACAGCATCCTGGGTAACATAGCTCTGTCAACCCATTTTAGACTTCTGACCCCCAGAACTGTTAAGATAAAAAAGTGTCTTATTTTAAGTCATTGAGTTTTCAATAATTTGTTACAGCAGCAGTAGGAAACTAATACTATATTGTTATTATTTTCAAAGAATAGAAATTTTTTATATTTACCCAGGTATTTACCATTTTTCTATTGCTTCTTCATTCATGAATTCCAGATTTCCCTCTGGTATCATTTCCCTTTAGGCTGTCGAACTTACTTTAGCATTTTTTTAGAGCATGTCTGCTGGCAACAAATTCTCTTGGTTTTCCCTCATCGAGGAACATCTTTATTTTCATCTCCACACTCTATTCCTGAACTGTAACTATGCATTGACAATTCTTTCCTTTAAACACATCAACCATGTTATTCCACTATCTTCTGACCTTCACTGTTTGTGATAAGAAAACCACAGTCTTTCAAATTGTTCCCTTATAAGTAATGTGTTATTTTCCTCTAGCAACTTTCAAGGGTTTTTTTTCTTTACTTTTGGTTTCCAGCAGTTTGATAAGATGTATCTAAGCATAGTTTTCTTTGAGTTTATCCTGCTTGGGATTTATTGACCTTCTTGCATCTGTAAATTTATGACTTTCAAAGCATCTAGGAAGTTTTTGACAATTATATCCTCAAATAATTTTTCTATTCTAGGAAAGGAAGGCTGAAAAGAACAGGAAATGCTACCCTTTCCCAGCACCATTTCACAGAGCAAGAGTGTCACTCGGGGGAAAAAAAAAAAAGTACCTGCCTTCTGCTCTGGTGTATCGGTTGAAGAGTTTGTCCCAAGCAGAAAGGCAGGGCACAAGGATGAAGAATGCTGAAGCTCTGCCTGAATGCTCTGTCTGCCTGAAAGGGCTGAAATAATCCGGAAATGGTAGTAGAAAATTCCATGCATTTTGACAGACACTGTCAAAAAACAATGGAGATCTTGGTGCAGAATAATTAAGAGGAAGCTAATACCACTAATACAAGAAAAATGTCAGAACAATCACAAGTTTCCTAGAGAGAACCAGGGAGACAACCAGTAAGAGCCCTCTTGAGATCATATAAAATTGTGGTGGTCAGGAAGATTGTGGTATATGCTAGGCTGTATCCCCTTGGGAAAATTAGAGAAAGACATGCAACAGGCTTGAACGGATTCCCCAAGCCATATAGAGACCCATAAACACAGGGCATAAAGCCTCACTGGCACAAAGAACTTAAACACAACCTCTGACCAAACACTGACTAAATCATAAGCTACTCTGACCCAGGGACAAATCCTAGAAAGCCAAGATTAAAAATAAAATCACAGTCATCCTTGGCAGTCTGGAAAAATGTGTGAATGTCTATAGTCTTTCAAGAGCAATCAGAAAAAAAACCTCCAAGCTACTACTCCCTGGCTGAATGGGAGAGAGGCAAAATATGTAAATTCACTGAAATGTGAGAGCAGCTACACAGATATATAATGGTAAAGGGTAAATATCTAGGGGCGCCTGGGTCACTCAGTTGGTTAAGCGTCCAACTTCAGCTCAGGTCATGATCTCGTGGTTCATGTGTTCAAGCCCTGCATCAGGCTCTGTGCTGACAGCTCAGAGCCTGGAGCCTGTTTCAGATTCTGTGTCTCCCTCTCTCTCTCTCTGCCTCTCCCCTGCTTGCACTCTGTCTCTATCTGTCTCAAAAATAAATAAACATTAAAAAAGGGTAAATATCTAATTGGCTAAGGGAACTTAAGCACAACCTTTGTCCAACAAGTGACTTATGCTAACCCACGGGCAAAACCTAAGTAGCCAAGCTCAAAGATAAAAACAAGGGAAAAAGATATGAGCTGGGACATCAGAGATGCACATTATGAGTGTGGAGGAAGTAAACTTCACAGAATTAGTCCTACTAAGTCAACGAATAAACAAATAACTGATAAAATAATAACAATGACCACTGAGAAGAGCATCAGTATGCAGGGTTGCTATATTACCTAAAATGTCCAGCTCTCAACAAAATATTAAAATACATATATAGTATATAGTTGTAACTATATAGGTAAATATATAGTTGTAACTATATAGGTAAACATAAAAGACAGTATAAATGTATTTTTGTAACTCTATTTTTTTCTATTTGATTTGAAAGACAACTTCATAAAGCAATATGAATAAATCTATCTTGATGTAAAATGTATAGAGATATGATTTGTATGACAATAACAGTGCAAAGGAGTGGTTAGGAATGGAACTATTAGGAGAAAAGATTTTAAATTAAGCTGGTATTGATGTCAACTTGATTTTTATAAATTAAGTTGTTCATTGTAATTTCCAGGACAACTACTAACAGAATATCTTTTTTTTTTAAGTTTACTTATTTATTTTGAGAGAGAGAGAGAGAAGAGCAGAGAGAAAGGAAGAAAGAGAATCCCTATCAGGCTTCACATGCAGAGCTGGACATAGGGCTTGATCTCACAAACTACAAGATGATTACCTGAGCCGAAATCGAGTTGGAGGCCTAACTGACTGGGCCACCCAGGAGAATTTATTTTACAATATAGTAAAAGAAATGGCAGGGGAATGAAAATGGCACACTAGAAAATGCCTATTTGACATAAAAGAAGGTAACAATGGGGGAATAGGGGAACAAAAAATACATAAGACATATAGAAACAAATAGCTAAATGGCAGATTATACCTTATCAGTGATTGCATTAAATATAAATGTATTAAACACTCCAATTTGAAAGCGGAGATTGCAGAATACATTTTAAACATATGATCCAACCATACGTTGTATACAAAATACATGCAGATTCAAAGACACAAATAGGTTGAATATCAAAGGATAGAAAAAGTTATACATGTAAACAGTAACCAGAAGGGACCTGGAATGGTTGTATTAATACCAGAAAAATTAGGCCTTAAGATACACATTGTTATTAAAAACTAAGAATGATGAAAATGTCAGTCCATCAAGAAGATATGACAATTATAAATATAAATATGTGGACCTAATGACAAAGCCCCATAGTACATGAAGCAAAACCAGACAGAATTGAAGGGAAACAAAAATATATACAAGGAATAACAATAATATATAATATATGCCAATTTATAAGTATTACTCTGAGAGCTTAATCATTTAATTATCACAGCAATTCTATAAAATAGGTTTTGTTATTTCCATTTGAAATATAGGGAAAACGAGGAGGAGAAATGAAAAGATTTGCCTAAGATCATGTAGCTATTAAGTGAAAAGACCAGGATTTGAAGTCATGCTGTCTGGTGGCTTGTCCAATAGGATTAGTGTCCTTATAAGAAGAAATACCAGAGAGCTCACTCACTCTTTCTCTAGGTTCACACATCAAGGAAAGGTCATGTGAAGTCATAGCAAGAAGGTGACTGTCTACAAGCCAGGAAGAGATCTGTCACAGAAACCAAATTTACCAGCACCTAATCTTGGACTTCTCAGTCTCCAAGACTGTTGGAAAATAAGTTTCTGTTGTTTAAAACACCCAGTCTGTGGTATTTTGTTCTAGCAGCCCAAGCAGACTAATACAAGGACATTATGCTAAATTAAATAAGCCAGTCACAAAAGGACAAACATTGCATGATCCCACTTACAAAGTAGTCAAATTCATAGAGACAGAAAGTAAAATGGTGGTTGCCAGGGGCTGAGGGAGGGAATAATGGGGAATTATTATTTAATAGGTACAGAATTTCAGTTTGGGAAGATGGAAAGACTTCTGGAGATGGAGGTGGCAGTTACACAACAAAGGGAATGTACTTAATGTCAATGAATTGTACACTTAAAAATGGTGAAGATGGTAAATGTTTGGTGTACTTTGCCACATTGTTTAAAAGGGAAGAAAAAGAATATATAGAGATATGTGTTGTAATATTTTCTTAAAATTTTTAAAGTTTATTTCTGAGAGACAGAGAGAGAGCAAGAGCAGGGGAGGGGCAGGGAGAAAGGGAGACACAGAATCCAAAGCAAGATCCAGGCTATGAGCTGTCAGCACAGAGTCTGACACGGGGATCATGACCTGAGCCAAAGTCGGAAATTTAACCAACTGAGCCACCCAGAAGCCCCTTGATATGTGTTGTAATGCTGATGGGAAGCCATATCCTCAGTTTCAATTCTGCACTCCTCTCTGCCAAAGTCCCACTTGTGTTGAGTTTTCTTAGCATTATGTCCTCAGTTTTTCAGTCTGTATCCCTTACTGGGGCCACCTGACATCACTCTCTGGCTTTACTTGAAGCCATCATCTCCACTTGAAAGTCCCATAAGCACCTCAAATTCATATAGTTTAAACCAGATTCATTCCATTCCCCTCTCAAATATGCTCCTTTAGGTTTGAAACATAAAAATGAAGAGAAATATTAACACCCTTCCTGCTTCATCCTCTGCTCCAGATTGCAATCTCTCCCCTACGCTACAATGCCTTAAGGGTCAATCAGAACTGGGCCTTTTTTCCAAGAAGAACTGCATTTCATCTTCAAAAAGTGATGTTAAACTATTCCTCATATGTGCATGATCCAGCAAGGCCACTGTACCCAAAACCTTAAGCCAACCCCTGAGCCCTGAGTCTGCTAAAACAGCACTAGAGTAAGAATCAGGACTTTGGGCCACATTGGAACCCAGAATTAGCTTATAATACCACTTAACTCCCCCAAATATCTAGGAGTGTCATCCACTTCTATCCTACTCTCAACACTGCCCTTAGAACTGGGCATGAGGGGCCCTCTCTAAATCCCATGTTTTGAAGAGTCCTGCATCTCTCTCTCTCTCTCTCTCTCTCTCTCTCTCTCTGTCACACACACACACACACACACACACACACACACAGAATAACACAAAGGACACAGGATCTCGTGCTCATTGTTGGCACAGTGCAACTTATAACCCTAGACATATGCACTTTGGCTAGTACTGTTCAGGCTCCAGGAAAGTACTTCTCCACACCTGTTCCCCTCTATCCTCTAAACAAAAGGCAACTGTGTCCAAATGTCATGAAGATTTGTAGACCATGCCACTGCTGACCTAAGAGGCAGACATTATTTCAGAAGGCAGGGAAGATTCAAGCAGTGGAAGCACTTATGGAAGAGAAGAAACAAGCTAACTTGTCAAAGCCTTCTTAGATACATGAATACAACAGGTTTCTGCTTAACAAACTATCATTTCCCAATAGTGTCCATTTTCTTGCTTATCTTTAATTTCCAGTCTGTGGCTCCAGAAGTAATAAAAAATCAGTGCAATATTTGCAACAGTTGCATATAGAGGTTAAAGAACATTTCACATTAAACAACACCTATTACTCTTGATTTTAGGATGGCTAGATTAGATAAATGATAGATAGATAGATAGATAGATGTAACATATGTAAAGCATTGTCACAGATTGGATGTTCCAGGAGTCATTTTCTGAGACAAAGATGAGAGAATAGAAGATTTACTGGGGAGTGCTCCTGGCATCAACACTTATGGAAGGAAAGAGAATAAAGAAGCAGGAATTGGAAAAGGGAGAAATCAAATTTTAGTGTGCTCTCAATGGAAGGACTCAGCATACTTTGAAGGGAATTCTGAAGACAAAATGAAACTCCAAAACTATCTCAGTTAGGGGCAAGAGGGCCAGGCCTTTATACACAGAATCAGTGAGTCATTGGATGTGGGTCACCCTGACAATGGGATGTAATCTTGAACAAGATAACTCTCAGCTAACATAATCCCTGAAGGCAACTAAGGGCTCTCTGATGGCAGAATTCCTAACAACTGAAGTAATAAGGCCTTTATTGCTAAAGGGAGCTCTGAGAAAGGCATTACAATGTCCACCACAGTCCACACATTGTGCCTCCCAGATCCATTTCATATAAGTTCTGGGATCAACTCTTCCAGGAGTCTCGTGGACCTCTCTTCCTAGGAGAAACATTGGACAAACTACAACCTTCGGTACTGTAGCTGGTCTCAAAGCTGCAAATAATCATCTCCCACTTCAACTAACAGTTATAGATCCCCATCAGTCTTAGGGTCTTGGTAGTTTGCCTGGTAGTGTGACTCAGACCCTCCTTCCTGGTCACCACGGCTTTCTTAGGTTGGAGTTGCTATACTTGCTGATACCCACAAGCCAAGCCCACCAACCTATAAACAATGCTTGGGTTTTTCTTTCCTAGTCAGCTTGTCAAAAGACATTTCCCAAGGGGACACTGGTGTAAGGTGAATTAATGATGATAATGCAACAGTGGTAGCTATCATGGCGGATATGCTCTAGCTAATTGTGCAGGTGCATGTGTCCTCCAGCCCTGCTTATGCTTGATCCCGCGTGTAAAACTTCCATCTGGTTGCTGGGCTTGCCCACCCTTATACCTTGGTGTATCTGACAGAATTCAGTTCATGATGGGCAGTTCTGGCTACATGGTCACTTGATATCCTATGGCCAGGCTTTCCATCTCTATCAGGATGCAGTAGCATGTGAGGAGCTATTTTCAAAAGATATATATAATTCTCCACTGCAAATGGCATTGGTTTGCTCCAGACCCTAAATTCTGGACCAAGCTCTGACTTTCCCATTGGGGTTTATCAAAAACTCCAGATAGCATCTTTTGCCAACACAGATACCTCGAATGCCATAAGGTCTGTCTATTGTATAGACCAAGTGCCAAGACTACTTGGGACCAAAGTTTGGACCTGCTTAGGACCTTCTCTTGCTCTAGGCTCCACTCGAAGCTGGCAGGTTTTTGTGTCACCCAGTATATGGGTAGAAACAGTAATTCCATGTGTGAAATATGGTATTTCCAGAACCCAAAGAAGCCTACCAGGCATTGAGTTTCCTTCTTTGTGGGGAAGGTGAAAATGCAATAATTTGTCTTTTAATTTAGAGGCGATCCCCTGGCATGCTCCCCAGATCATTCAACCTCTAAAACCTGCACTTAACGTAGCCAGCCCATGGATCTTTGTAGGGTTTACCCCCATCATGTGGAGTACATGTGTCTTACCAAGGCTTGTAATGTGCTAACCATTTCTTACTCATTTTGGTCCCATTAGCATGATGTCATCAACATAGCGGTTTAGTATTATATTCAGATGGTCCAGCTATCTTCAGTCTATAATATGACAGAGGACAGGAGAGTTGGTAGGCCTTTGAGGAAAAACTGTACGTGTATACTGTTGTCTTTTCTACATGAATGTGAACTTTTTCTGATGTTTTATTCTGATCGGGACAGAAAACTACATTTTCCAAATCAATAACTAATTACTAAGTATCTAAGCTCATGTTATTCTGCTCTAGCAAATATATTATATCTGACATGGTAGCTGCACTTGTACCACTACATGGTTGAGTCTGCAATAGTCTACCATCATCTACCAGGCTCTGCCCACATTTTTCAGGGGCCCAAAATGGTGCATTAAATGTAGATATGATGGGGACCACATTCCAGCATTCTTTAGGTCTTTAACAGTGGCACTAACTTCTGCCATCCTCCCCAAGATGCTATATGTCTTTGTTTATTATCTTGGCCAAGGAAGGTGAGGGCAGTCTCAGAAACTTCACTTTTCATCTACAAACAGGTCTGACTCCACAGGCCAAGAAACAAATGTAAGGTTTATACCAACTACCAAAATTTCTATTCCAATTATATATTCAGAGACCAGGAAAATAACCATCAGGTAGGTTTGTGGACCCAGTGGAGCCACTCCGAATTCAACATAGGCCAGGAGTCCATTTAATACCAGGCTCCCATCTGCCCTTATTCTAAGAAGGAGAACATGTTCACATTTTAGGTCTCTGGGTAAATCAACTCATAACTACCATCCAAAAGTCCTCAAAATGTTTGAGTATTCCTCTTTTCCCTGCATACAGCTACATGCATAAATGGAAGGACTGGAGAAATAATTACTAATGTTGTAGGGTTCTTCTTCCTCTGCACCCAGCCTCTCCTTCAAACAATGAACTCTGGATCAAAAATTGAGTTAGGGTCAGAAGCTGAGCAAGGAACTGTGACTTTATCTAGGCACTGTCCCTCAGACTTCTGAACCATCTTTGATGATTGCTCACATTCGGTACAGATTGTTGGCTGCTTATTTTCCCCAGGGCACTGTTGTTCTATTAATCATCTCCACAGATCTCTGCAGATCAGGCCTCCCTGCCTATCACTCTGATTCTGCAGCACATTATGGTATTTGCATTGACCCGACTTCTGATGGTTATGTGCAGTCATCCTGCCTCTATTGTTTCAGAGGCATCACCAATTCTTTTTTCTTTTTTTTAATGTTTATTTTATTTATTTTGAGAGAGAGAGAGCATGCATGTATGAACAGGGTGGGGGACAGAGAGAGAGAGAGAGAGGGATACAGAGAATCCGAAGCAGGGTCCACGCTGTCAGTGTAGAGCCTGACTCGGGACTCAATCCCCCGAACTGTGAGATCATGACCTGAACCAAAACGAGGAGTTGGACACTCAACCGACTGAGCCACCCAAGTGCCCTGAACTATCACCATTTCTATCAGTGTTCTTTATCCTGTAACATCCTCTCCTATTCTGAGCCTTGGCCTCCAGAGGCAAGCCACCCCTGAACTTAGTGATGCTGCTGCTCCTTTCACCAGTGCATTCCTTATAGCTCCAGCAAATAGTGTGCCCTTTGGATCCTCCTGAAGAACATACTCCTCCAGAGGGTTTTCAGAACATACATGATCTATTTATTCTATCATTCCCACTTCTTTGAGACTTTAACCCTTTCCCTGCCATCTGCTATGACAACTCTGGCATTTAAACGTCACTTAATTCTTTTTTTTCCATACTTTGAGACGCCATTCTAATAGTGAGTTCACAGATCTCCTGGGGTCTTTCCCAGGGTGTTAAATACTGCATCTTGGGAGATGACTCTCAATACAATTAATTTTTCCCTTATTCAATTTTATATTCCATCTCCCCTGATCAAGGCCCTCAGAATTTAGTCCCATGATTCCCCCTCAGCACTTGCTAGTACATGCTGGCTAAGTCCTATAGCTTCTTCTTGGGGTATCCCCTTTCCTTCCTTCTTCTTAGGCCCAGCACATCCCCAGGGAGGTTATGCTGTGACTTAATCCTATACATAGGCCCAGTGGCCAGGATGAGAAGTGGGGCAGGTTCTGAAGGAAACACACATTACCTTAGAGGAGAAAGGACACTGCATTTTCAAACAAAGTGAAGTACTAGCCCTAAATAGGAAGGAGTGGGATACTTCTGAATGCTCAAGGTGTCCAGGGAAATCTGAGAATACAAGATTTTTAGGAATATCAATCCATAAATCCCCATCCCACGTGTCAGGGTCCCATTCCTTCCTAACCAGAATAGCAGACTTGTCTTGGTTGGGATTCTAACTTTCTTTGAAGCTTGCTTTCAATAAGTCCTGGGCCTGGTCCTACGATCTCTCTACCCTCTACCTAGAAAAGAAGAGGGCCTCTTTATAGGTTATGAATGAAACTTTCTGGCTTTCACATATAGCATTTAATTGCTGATTAATTTAATTTGGCTCTTCATTATTTTTTTTCTAGAAGTCAAGCATAGAAATAGTTACACAATTTTCTGACATTCTTTATATCTAATATTTCCCACATAATTCTCAAAAGTCTGCTACATAGAAACAGCTAATGCATCTCCTTCCACCAGTGCCATCCCAGTTCACCATCACTGAAAGCTCTGACAATTCCTCTGCCACATGTTTCAGATGCCTATCTACTCCACCTACCATCAGTGATGGGGTCCTCCTTGCCAGATGGGCAGCAGGTGATTCATCTCCAAAATTTCATCACAGTGTTTGCCTTCCTGAACTACTGCTTATATCAACTGTTGTAGGTTGGCTTCCTGGAGAGCAGACTCAGAGTTCAGCATGAAGGGCTTTTATTAGGAATTGCTCTTGAGATCAAAATCTGTAGAAGGG
This sequence comes from Prionailurus bengalensis, assembly GCF_016509475.1. Classification (NCBI taxonomy): domain Eukaryota; kingdom Metazoa; phylum Chordata; class Mammalia; order Carnivora; family Felidae; genus Prionailurus; species Prionailurus bengalensis. The sequence goes on along the minus strand of NC_057361.1, from coordinate 82,328,687 downwards.
AAAAGAAGGAAGCAGGATTGGACAGAAGGAGAAGTTTAGCTGTCCCATTTGGGGCAAGAAGGCCATGTCAATCAGCCATTGGATGAAAGTACCCCCAGGAAGAGGGCATGACCTTGGGGGAGGTGACTTCCCAGCTGAGGCAATTCCTGAAAAGGGATGACAGCTGAGGGCTGTCTGCTGGCAGCACTCCTAGCAACTAAATAACCTCTTTATTCCTGAAGGAGGATTTAGGGCAACAGACTGCAGAATCTACCACAAATGTGACATCATTTTTTCCACTAGAAACTTAGTGGCCATTGAATAATAGAATTGAGAACAGTTTTACTTTTAAAATGATTAACAAGATTTAAATTTTCAAACATTTACACTTACATTTACAGCTTTATTCAAATATTTATTCAAAAATTTAATTTATACCTTCCAAATATCTAGACATCAATATGTGAACCTCTATTTATAATTTTGCCCTAGTTCCCTGATATACTATTGACAGGTCTGCTTAGTCCAAATCCATCCATTTCCTCTTGGCAAGTTATGCAAAAATTTGTGGTGTATATAAAAATCAGAAAATACAGATGAGCAAAAAAGAGATAAAATTGCCCATTAATCTAACACCCATAGAACACTATTAACACTCTCAGTATACACCAAAGTTTATACAGGAGATAATTTAGATATATACTTTTACTTTATAAAAAGTATAGCATGTGTTTTTGCAGCCTATTTTTCCTACTTAAGATTAATGCTGAGTTTTTTCCAAGTAAATAAGTCTGGATGCCCATCACAATTTTCAGTAGCTGCAAGATGTTTCTATGTGTAGGCACACCCTAATTTGTTTAGCCAATTGCCTATTTTGAGACACTTGGGTCATTCACAATTTTTCACTCTTCAAAACAGTATGAAGATACACAGCTTTGTACAAGCCAATTATTTGATCATCTTCTATAGATAAATTTATACAAGTGGAATTACTGGGTCAAAGATCATGTGTATCTTAAAGACTTCTGAAACATGTATCCAGATGGATCTTTGTACCAATGTATGCTCCCACCAGCCCAGTTTGAGAGTGCCCCTCCCACCACACCCTCACCACAATCTGGGGTGGGAGAAAGGTAGATATTCTTCAGTATTGATATCAACACCACTCTCAGTGTTTCCATAAAGGCCCTGCCTCAATCAAACTTCTAAAAGAAATCTAATAGAAGCACTAAACATTGTTATTTCTTCTATTATATTTTATTATTTCAAAATAATAACTAATGTATTTACCTTACACAGACACCAGAGTTAGTCAACAAAGAGAATGTTTTCCTATTAAATACCACCAGGACCCTAAAATAAAATTGTCCCTCTATGTATGCCCTCAAGATAAGTTCCATCATTTCTTTGTTCAAAGAGTGTATCACTTCCTTCCTCCCCTTGCTATTCCCATGGCCAGTAGTGAAGTCTCACACTTTTAACATCTCATACCTGGACCATGGCAGTAACTTCCTAACTGGTGTTCCAACCTCCAGTGGCCACTCTTGTCCCCACCCCAACTCTGACCCATCCTGCACACAGATCAGCTACATTATTTTCCTTTAATTGCTCATTCCTTTGGTCACAAAAGGTTGTAGGGTCACCCAGGGGTGAATGGAGTAACATTAAGACAACTCAGTTTAGCAGTCAGGGATCCTCCATGAAAGGGCTCACCCAAACTGATGGATTACATTTCCCATACTCCCCTCCCCACACGTGGAACTCCAGGCAGGCCAGCCTCCTCTATGGAGCAGGATTTCCACCTCCATGCATTTCTTCCCACCACTCATCCCTCCTCCAAATGCTCTCCCACCCCATTTTTATCCTATCCTTCAAGCCCAGCTTCATTAAGTGTCCCCCTCCTCTGTAAAATTTTCTCTGACCACTGTTGACTGCAGAAGTTTCTGCACTGTTTGGCCATGATCAGAGGCTCATGGTTTTGTAGTATATTTTTGTTTCCATACATCTTGCCTTTCCAAATAGATCATAAACCCAAGGACAAAGATGTGTCTCTTTTTTTCTGCTTATAACACACAACTTTATTGATGACATAAAAATAAAGCCTCAAATGTATAAACATAAGTCCACACAAAGGACCAAAAATTACCTTACTTATGAAAAATCAGGTCAGTTTCTGTTCATGAAGCATACTAAAAATATCTTGATCCAGACAAGGTAATAATCAACACATGTATTTTCAGTACAAGTTTGAATTCGTTTGGTGTTCAAAAAGTGATCCAGCTATAGACCATCATAAGTAACATCAGTTTCAAAGTTATAATGCAATTTACAATGTGCATTACCTCCAGGCAGCAAAACCAAAATATTACTCAGATTTGTTTGGAAACATATAACTAATCAGAGTTTACTTAATAATAGCTCAACTCTTTCTTTCACCTCAGGGTCACTGTATTCTGCTGCTAAGACTCGAAGTTTCTTGGCACATGCTTTAGGTCGTTGGAATATGAAATAAAGGGAATTTTTACTGAACTTGTCCTGGGTAAATACTTTTGCTCTTCTTTTAAAATGGTAATTTATATTTTCAAATAGTGAAAGAGCATTAAGAATATTCTCTTTTGTCTCTTTCTTGTTAAAGATATTAATCAGTGATGTTGGTGCATTGGCAATGAGTAAGTCTTTTGTCATAGATGGATTTTTAGAGAAATTCAAAAGCATTCCCAAAATATGGTCTTTGGTTTCTCCACTTCCCACAGTTAACAAACGAAGAAATTCTGAAATATAATTTGTAACCATATGCTGATATTCACTAATAACAGTCAAATGCTTTATCAATCTTAGTCCAGCCAGCTGCACATTTGAATTCAAGGGATAGGTCACTGTGTCTTCACATACTTGGTTTAAGTATGTTTTCACCTTCCTATGATTTTCAGCAGCCACTGAGATGTTATTCAGTGCATTTAAAGCCTTCTGCCTAACACTGGGATAGGGATTATTGAGCAAGCTTTCAATAATTGATATTCTACCTGCATTACGAATGACTTCATGGGAAAATGGATAATCAGGACTGTTATATAGAGCATTATTGGCTATTTCATGAATAGAAGGATCTTCAGTCATCTCAATCATGCAAATAAGTTTTTCAAGCTCTCGTGGATCCATATTAGCTTCGCGTTTACAGCGACAGGTCCAGGGATGAGTTTTCTCCTCACACCTTATCTTTCTGATTTCATCTTCAGGTGGGAAGCAGGACTCATTTTGGTATGGAAATTTCATTTCCGTCCAGATCATGGCTCCCGCCCATGACCCCATTCCTGCCCCAGGGACCATGGATGGATATGTGCCTCGTGACTCAATTGACTTTTTGGGTTTAGTCTTAAGTGCCGATTTGTCCTCACTTCTGTTTTCATTACCATGCCAGAACCAAGACCTTACATCAATTCCACCAGAAGCCTCAAGGTTATCCTTGGCACTGGCCTTATAGACATCTCTCTCACTCTTGGATCTGAACTCATTACTCTTCTCAGTATCAGCCCAAAACAAGGACCTTAAACTGATTTCCTCAATATCAGGGCTGGACACTCTACTTAGCTCATCCTCATCTACATCCTCAGTCAAAGACCAGGACCCCATGCAAGCCTCTTCCTCACCCCCAAGCCTAGACCCTGTAGTGGCTGCATCTCCATCCCAGAGCCAAGATTCCTTCCTGGCCTCTGCCCCAGCCCCAGCTCCCACACAGGAATCCACATGGGCTGCCTCTTCAGATCTGGTCCAGGACTCAATATTGGCCTCTTCTTCAGCCCTTGATCTGGATTCAATACTGGCCTCGTTTTTACCTCCAAGTTTGGACGCAATACCAGCAGGCTCTTGCCCTCTCCTGAACCAGGACCCTGTAGAAATCTCACCTCTAGTCCCAAACCAGGATCTTTCATTGGCCTCCATCTCAGCACTGACCTGTGGTCTTCCACTGGCCTGGTCATCAGCCCTAGCCCAGGACCCTCCACTTGCCTTGTCCTCAGGCCCCAGCCTAGATCCTCTACTGGCCTCATTACCATGCCTCAACCCAGGGCAAGATTTTCCACTAGCCTGATCCCCAGTGCCAGCCTGGGAGACTTCCCCACTGGCCAGGTCCTCAAATCCAGGTTTGGAACAGCTATCAGCCTGATCCCCAGCCCCAGCCCAGGACCTTCCACTGGCCTGACTCTCAGTGCCAGCCCAGGGCCCACGACTAGATTGGTCTGCAGACCCTGTATTAGACCCTTCAACAATCTGGTCCTTAGCACCAGACCAGAACCCTCCTCCACTGGCATCCTCAAATCCAGGTTTGGGACAGCTACTAGCCATATCTCCAGCCACAACCCAAGACCCTCCACTGACCCGACTCCCTGTATCAGCCCAGGACCCACCACTGGATGGGTTCGTAGGCCCTAGTCTAGATCTTCCAACAGCCTGGCCACCAGCCCCACCCCAGGACCCTCTTGCATTAGCATGACTCCCACTGCAAGCACAGAACCATCCATTGGACTGGTCTTTAGGCCTTGGCCTGGATTCTTCACTGGCCTGGTCCCCAGTGCCAGCCCAGGAATCTCCAAATGACTGGTCCCTGGGACCTAGCCTAGACCCTCTACCAGCCTGGCCCCCATTGTCAGCCCAAGACCCTCTTCCACTTGTCTGCTCTTCAAATCTAGGCTTTGCCCCACCACCAGCCTGATCCCCAGGTGCAGCCCAGGACCCTCCATTGCCCTGGTCCACAGCTTCAACCAAGAACCCTCCACTGGCTTGGTCCTCAGAGTCAGCCCAGGACCTTCTGCTGGACTGGTCCTCAGGCCCCAACCTTGGCCCTCCACCAGCCTGGCCAACAGCCCTAGCCAAAGACTCTTCTTCATTTACCAGATTCTCAAATCTAGGCTTGGACTCACCACCAGACTGATCACCAGTCCCAGCCCAGGAATTCCCACTGGCCTGGTCCACAGTCCCAACCAAGAATCCTCCAATGACCTGACTGCCAGTGCTAGCCCAGGACCCATTACTCGACTGGTCCACAAACCCTGGCCTAGACCCTTTGTTGGCCTGTTCCCCAGCCCTAGCCCAGGACCCACCCCCAGACTGGTCCACAGGCCTCATTTTGGCCCCTCCACTGGCTTGGTCTGCAGTGTCAGCCCAGGACTTTCTACCAGACTGATCCTCAGGCCTGAGCCTAGACCCTCCACTGGACTGGCCACCAGCCACAGACCAGGACATATTTCCACTGGCTTGATCCTCAAATCTAGGCTTGGATCCAGCAGACAGATCACTGTTCCCAATCCAGTACCCTCCACTAGCTTGGTCCATATCCTCAGCCCAGTACCCAATGCTAGCCACATTCCCAGCTCTAGCTTCAGCCCAAGACCCTCCATTAGCCTGAATCCTAGCCCCATCCTGGGACCTTCCACTGTCCTGTTCCTCAGCTCTAGTCCAGGACCCTCCAATGGCATCTTTCCCAGCCCAGGACACCCCACTGGCCTGACTTCCAGCCCAGGGCTCACCAATAGCCTGGTTCCCAGTACTAGCCCAAGATCCCACACTGGCCTGGTTCTCAACCCCAATCCAAGACCCTCCAATGGCTATGTCCCCAACCTCTGACAAAGAACCCCCACTGGCCTTGTTCCCAGCCCAGGACTCTTCACTGGCCTGGCTCCCACCCCAGAGCCCCCCACAAGCCTGGTCCCCAGCTGCAGCCCAGGAAGGAAAACCAGCTTCATTGTCAGCCTTAGCCCCAGCCCAGGACTTAATATCAGACTTATCACTAGCCCCAGTCCAGGATTCAACACTGGCTTCATTCTCATCATCAGCCCAGGACATGCTATTCTCCCAGTATCCATCCCTGGCCTGAAACCTAAATTTTATCCATCGCTCAGAAGCAATCCAATCCTCAATACCAATCCCATTCCAGTAATAGTCATGGACCCTAGGCTGAATTTTTCTGTAGGCCTGAGTGCCTGTCCCACCGCCACTCTCAGAAGTGAGCATGGCTTCAGTCTTAGGTTTTACATAGCCCTCATCTTCTGTGACTTTTGCCTCAGACTTGGGTATAGCCTTGTCCTTTGCTCCAGGCAAGACCTTATTCTGGGAATGGGCCACAGACTGAGGCTGGCCAGAGCCCATCATATGTGCCCCAGACTCTACCTTAGACTCAGCATTGGTATTTCCCCTGACCTTACTCCTGGCACCAAGCAAGGCCTCACCCTGAGAACTGGCCACAGCTTGGGGTGAAAGAGAGCCTCGTCTATCTTGCCCAGCCCCTGCCTTAAATACCACATTGGGATTGTCCCTGACCTTATTTCTGGCACCAGACAAGGATTCACCTTGAGAATTAGACTTGGCTTGGGGTTGGGCAGTGTCTATTATATCTGTTTGAGGCTGAGCATAACACATTGTATCTGGCCCAGTGCCTGCCTTAGACATAGCACTGGGATTTCCCTGGATCTTACTCCTAGCACCAGGCAAGGTTTCACCTTGGGAATCAGACACAGCCTGAGGGTGGGTAAAGCTTGTTGTATCTGCTCTGACCTCTACCTTAGACACAACATTGGGGTTGCCTCTGACCTTATTCTTGACACTAAGCAAGGCTTCACCTTGGGAATTGGCCACAGCCTGGGACCGAGCACAGCCCATTGTTTCTGGCCTAATCCCTGCTTTAGACACAGAACTAAGATTGCCCCAGACCTTATTCTTAGTGCAAGTTGGAGCTTCACCCTGGGAATTGGTCACGGCTTGGGTCTGGGAAGAGCCTGTTGTATCTGCCCTGACTTCTGCCTTACACACAGTGTTGATATTGACCCTGACCTTGTTCTTAATATCAGACAAGGCTTCACCCTGGGTATTGGCCACCATGTGGGGCCAGGCAGAACCTGTTATATCTGCAGTGGCCTCTGCCTTAGATACAGCATTGGGATTGCCCTTGTCCTTATTTTTAGTACCAGACCAGGCTTCATCCTGGGAATTAGTCACAGCTTGGGGCCAGGCAGGGGCCACTATATCTTGCTCAGTGCCTGATTTAGACAGAGCACTCAGATTGCCTTGGACCTTACTCCTGGCACCAGAAAAGGCTTCACCTTGGGAATCAGACTCAGCCTGGGGCTGGGCAAAGCTTGTTATATCTGTTCTGGCCTCTACCTTAGACATGGCATTGGGATTGCTGCTGACCTTATTCTTCACACCAGGCAAAGCCTCACACTGAGAATCAGCCATAGCCTGGGGCTGGGCAGAGCCTGCTGTATCTGGCCCAGTCTCAGCTTTAGACAAAGCACTGGGATTGCCCTTGACCTTATGCTTGATACCAGGCAAGGCCTCACACTGGGAATTGGCCACAGCATGGAGCTGAGCAGAGCCCACTGTATCTGACCCAGCCCCTGTCTTAGACCCAGCATTGGAATTTCCTCTGACCTTGTTCTTAGTACCAGGCAAGACTTCACCCTGGGAATTGGCCACAATCTGAGGCTCGGCAGAACCCACTATATGTGACCCATTCTCTGCTTTAGACACAGCACTGGGGTTTCCCCTGACCTTATTCTTAGGACCAGACAAGCCTTCACCCTGGGAATTGGCCACAGCCTGGAGCTGGGCAGAGCCCACTGTATCTGACCCAGCCCCTGTCTTAGACCCAGCATTGGAATTTCCCCTAACCTTGTTCTTAGTACCAGGCAAGACTTCACCCTGGAAATTGGCCACAATCTGAGATTGGGAAGGACCCACTATATCTGGCCCAGTCCCTGCTTTAGACACAGCATTGGGATTGATCCTGACCTTGTTCTTAGTACCAGGCAGGTACACTAGGTTTTCACACTGGGAATTGGCCACAGTGAGGCGCTGGGCAGAGCTTGTTGTATCTGCTAGAGGTTGGGCACAGCCCATTGCATCTGCCCTAGCCTCTGCCTTAGACACAGCACCGGGATTGACCCTGACCTTGTTCTTAGTACCAGACAAGGCTTCGATCTGGGCATTGTACACAGCCTGGAGCTGGGCAGAGCCCACTGTATCTGGCCCAGTGCCTGATTTAGACACAGCGTTGGAATTGCCCTTGGCTTTGTTCTTAGTACCAAACAAGACTTCACCTTGGGAATTGGTTACAACCTGAGATTGGGCACAGTCCACTGCATCTGGCCCAGCCCCTGTCTTAGACACACCATTGGACTTGCACCTAGCCTTATTCTTGATACCAGGAAAGGCTTCACCCTGGGAATTGGCCACGGCCTGCAGCTGGGCAGAACCCACTGTATCTGGCCCAGCCCCTGTCTTAGACACAGCATTGGACTTGCCCTTGACCTTATTCTTAGTGCTGGGCAAGGTTTCATCTTGGATATTAGATACCTCAGGCTGGGCAGAGCCTATTTCACCTGGCCCAGCTGCTGTCTTAGACACAGCATTGGGATTGCCCTTGACCTTATTCTTAGTACCAGACAAGACTTCACCATGGGAATTGGCCACAGCCTGGGGCTGGGCAGAGTCTGTTTTATCTGTTTCAGGCTTGGCAGAACATATTGAATCTGGCCCGGTTGCTGCTTTAAACATAGCACTGGGATTGCCCCTGACTTTATTCTTAGTATTAGGTGAGGCATCATCCTGGAAATTGGCCATACCATGGAGCTGGGCAGAGCCCATTGTACTTGGCCCAGCCCCTGACATAGATATAGCATTGGAATTGCCCCAGATCTTATTCTTGGCACCAGGCAAGGCTTCACCCGGGGAATTTGCCATAGCCTGAGGCTGACCACAGGCCCTCAGGTCTGCCTTAGTCCCTGACCTAGAAATGGCATTAGGATCATCCCTGCCATCAGGTAAAGCATCAGCTTGGATCTTGACGCCAACCTGAGGCTGCACACAGGTTTTCATTTCTATCCCCACCTCTGCTTTACACTTGCTTTTGGCTTTTCCCCTAGCCTTACCTCTAGTACCAGGTAAAACCTCAATCTGGCTCTTGTTAGAAGCCTGAGACTGTGCCTTTGTGTCTGTCCCACCCCCTTCCTTAGACATGGTGTTGACATTGCTTTTAGCCTTAATCCTGCCATCAGGCAAGGCATCAACCTGGACATTGGCCATAGGATGAGGCTGTGTATAGAGCTCAATGTCTGTCCCAGCCCCCATCTTAGACATGGTATTGGGATTGTCTCTGATCTTAACCCTGGCATCAAGCAAGGCCTCAGCCTGGGAATTGGTCCTCAAGTTTGCCCTGACCCCTGTTTTAGACACAGCATTGGAATTGCCTCTACCTTTGACTCTGGCATCAGGCATAGGCTCAACCTGAGCACTGGCTATAGCCTGAGGTTGAGCAGCAGCCCTCATGTCACCTCCAGTCATTGTCTTAGATGTGACATTGGTATTTCCTCTGTCATCATCCCTGGCCCCAAACATTGCTTCAGCCTGTTTCTTGGCCACAGTCTGAGGTTGTGTTGAAACTCTATCTTCCCCTGCCCCTGCCTTGCACACAGCATTGGTATTACCCCCGGCATCAAACTTTACCCCAAGCATAGCCTCAGCCTGGGTCTTGGCTACAATCTGAGGCTGAGCAGAAGCCCTCATGTCTGCCCTAGACTCTGCCTGAGACACTGTTTTGTGATTCCCCTTGGCCTCAACCCCAGCACCAAGCATGTTGTCAACCTGGATCTTGGCCACAGCCTGAGATGGTGCACAGGACTTCATGTCCACTCCAGCTTCTTTCCTGGACATGGTATTAAGATTTCCCTTAGCATCAACTATGTGACCAGGCCTGGCCTCAGACTGAGTCTTGGCCACATTCACAGTCTTATCCAGGGCTCTTGCCTTGGTTTCAGCCATAATTCCAGTCTTATTTATGGCACCCATCTTGGCTGCTTCCCTGGTCACTCCCAAGGCCTCATTCTGTGTCACCATTACTTTGTTCGTGTCTTTTTCAGCCAGTAAACAAGCTTCCACTTTTGTCTGGGTCATTATTTGCTTCTTGGTTTCTGCCCTGGCAACCAGTGCCCAAGCTTTAGCCTTGGTCTGGGTCACAGCCTCCTTCTTGACTACTCTCCCAGCCTCAGAGTCAGTTTGGGTCACTGCCTCTTTCATGGCTACTTCCCCAGTTTTGAGCTGGGCCACATTCAGAGTCACTGCCTCTATCATGCCCACTGTTGTGGACACTGTTTTGGCCTCAGACTGGTTCTCTGCCTCTACCTCAGCCATTGTCTTGGCCTGAGAGTTCGCCTTAGCAATGGTGGTAGTCTCTACTTCAACCCCAATCCTACCTCCTGCTCTGGTTTTGGCTCCAGTCTTGGCCATGGGTCTAGTCTCAGTCTCTGTTCCAGCCATGGCTTCACTCATGGCCAAGGTCTGGTTCTGTACCCCAACCACAGTCTCCATCTTGACTCTGGACCCATTTCTGGAAAGTTTCCTCACTCCCTGGGCTCTTCCTTTGGTTAATTTGTGAATGCAGTAGCAGGTACCAGCCCAGATCACCAATCCTGCAGTCACCCAACCCACTTCCTGAATGCGACCCATGTAATCACTCCTACTGAAGGCACGAACAAGGTACCGGGAGCTCAATCAGAATGGGGAAAGAGGGTAGTAGGTCTGGGTGTAGGCCTGTGAGGGCGCTGGTCTTCAGCCACTTAGAGGCCACTACAGCTGCCACTGGAGGTGGACCTAGAAGTGGAGGAAGGAAATGGACTAAAATTTCTCTTCTAATTTTGTGCATCACAGATAGATATACAGAAGGACAGAAAAGTGTAGAAATGATGTCCTTGGTGGGAGAAGAGGATGATGAGCAAACTCTCTCTCCATCCCTTTTATTTTCTCCCCTCCCCATTTTCCCCAGTGCCCAACAACTTTCCCCTAAGGTACATCCATACACATTTCCTTACACCAAATGAATAATGAAAAAGATATTGGAGTGTGGTGCTGACTATGAATGGGGGAGACTGAGAAGCCCTCAGACCTTGATTTTTACTAGACCTACTCTTGTCACCACTCCCAGAGGTCCCCACCCTCATACCAACCTGTAATGATCAAGGCAGTTCCCTCCTCTTTCCTTCTTTTGATTGGTGATATACCCTAAAGTAGATCTATAAACTTACGAGATCTGTGGACCTAGAGACAGACAGACAGATGGAGGGACAGATGGGACTGGAGATTTTGTTCTTAATGTGACAGGCACATTATCAAACTATGTTTCTATCTTGCTCAGTTTACCCAACTTTCTGTACCAAAATAAAGGTAAGAGTGTGGGGTAAGTGACAGAGATGGTAGGAAAGGTGGCTGGGAAAGGGAGAGGCTAAGGATCCTCCAGACTGCACACTGACCCTACTAGATGCACACTGATCTCCACCAACCCACCCTTGAGATCTACAGGTATTCCCCATCCTCTTACCAGTCTATACCGATCAGAGGCAATTTCCTCCTTGTTTCTTTGCTTCCAGTAATCTCAAGCCCTACAGCAGACCTGCAGGCAGATCTATGGACAAGTAAACAAACAGGAGGTAATAGACACTAAGTCCTCATAGAACACACAAGTGCCCTAATCACTGACCCCAGTACTTGCCTTGCCAGAGCCCATGTCCAGTTTGCTAATGTGTTAAATCTTGTGATCCCTCCTCTTGTCTTCTCAGTCACACTCCAGCCCACCCCTATCCCAATATTACTCCTGTTTCCAGGACAGAAATCACCAAGGGATTGGCAACACTGTGGAAATCTGACAGAGTGTGGGAGAGGCAGAAATACCCTCCACTAAGACCCTCTCAAGTCTCGGCCACCTTCTGTGCTCACCCTCTTGTTATCGCAAGGCACTGCTCACCTTCACACCAACCTTCATGGTTCCAAGCCAGTCTCCCCCTTTCCCTTGCTTCCAATGGTAAACAGCCCTACTGTGGGCCTATGGGAAGACCTAGGAACAAACAGAGATAAAGGGGAAGGTTAACTGTTGAGTGCTTGTTACATCCCAATATCTAAAACAGGGGTCCCAGTACCTTCTGTGCTAGATCTAGAAACCCATTCTCTGAAAAGCAGAGCCTGGGGCTTCCCCAGCACTGAAATGGGCAGGGTGTAAAAGGGAGGCAGAAAAAATAAAAGGGAAGAGACAAAGGGAAATTATTTGAAAACCACCTGTAATATTCTAGGGTTTCTCCCAAAAGTCCGTCATTTCTTTCACCAAGGTGTTCAGACAGGGGAATCTGGAAAACTGGAAAATGGAGAAAGAGATGGAGGCCCCCAGATCCCTTACTCCAGAATCATACATAGCAGACTGACACCTACTTCTCCTTAAATACATCTCTAGAAGTCTCCAGCAGAACAGACAAGGAGTGAGGGAAGGCTTTTTCTTTTGTAAAATTGCTATGCCTCTTGGCAAAGGCTATCTCAAAATATAATAATAATGTTCTTTGATATAATTTGCATTTTCTCAATATTATCTGGAGTGCAAATTAAAGCATCCGTAGAAAAGTTTGCTGTCTTTACTGATCTTCAACATACAATTTAAGTTAAAAATCCGAAGCTTGGTAAGTAAACGCAGTTTAGGGAAAGTCCCCTAGTTAGCCCCACCTTATATCCCAACCAGACAGCGGTGCCTAAGTTCCTGCCATAGAGAATGCACACAGAACTTCAACTGTCCATAGGCAGTGCCTGTGCTCACACTAACCTCCACAGATCCCGTGCAGTTTTCTTCTCTCTTTCTTCCCTTGCCTCGCCACAAAACAGTGCCACACCGATCTACTGTTCATCAGACAGAAAAGAGGAAACGCGCTGAGTGCTTGGACCAGCACCCAGGACACAGATCCTAATACTCACCTTTCTGAATTCAGGATCCCTGTTATCAAATGTCCCTTCCCTCATTCCAAAACGCCATCCCCACCAACCCCACCGTCCAGTCACCAAGGCCCACCATTTTCTGTGTAAATCCCACGGCGACATGTCCCTTCCAATGAAAGGAGCAGGAATCTGGACGGAAGTGTGAGGTCAGCGATTAGAATCAGAGAGGATGGGACATCTCAATCTCTGCATTTCCCTTTCGAGACACTCCTCCCCGCCACCCCACCCCCTGCCAACTATCCGCCTTGTCATAGCCCAAGATTCCCCAGCACAGACGTAGGCAGGGGGAGGGGACTCGGGAGAATCACAGTGAAGGCTCCTGGAACTTGGACACGCTTTGTCCGGTATCCATGAACCAGCTACCGGGGTTGGTGGGCGGCTGCCCCCCTGGCCTCAGCGCGCGGGCCCCAGAGCCCTTACCTGCTCCGCTTTCCTCGGACCCAGTGCCAGCCCCGCCAGGCGCAAGGCAGCGAGGAGCTGATACCTAGCAGGGAGTGACGACTGCACGGAAAGCTGCGTTGCTCTGCAGCTCCAGGTCATGTGAGGGCCTCGCGTCACCAAGCTCTCTCCCCTCCCACCCCACCCCCTCTGGACAGCCGGGAGTTTTGCAGGACCCTACCCCCTACCTCACGGTGCACCAACTCCCCTTCCACCCGTCATTGCGATCGGCCTCAGCGTGCACCGCCCACTCAGCTCTGTCCTCTCCAATCTGAGTAGCCTCTCTGCCTTGAGGTTGTGGTTTGCCCTTCTAGGGTTACTGGGGAGGGTCTCCATCTCACCCTCCCCCAGGACTTTGCTCTAGTCTTTTCTCTGGATTCTTAGAGGAATCCTCTGTTTCTGCCTTAGACTATAAGACCAACAGTCCCCATGGGGTACAGTGATGCACCAAAATGGGCTAGGGAAGGGATGTCAGGAAAGGAGGCAGAGAATGCATTTAGAAAGGACGGTTAACATTTTTTATGTTCTTTTTTTTTTAATTTTAACATTGCACTCATTGTTTTTGTAATCAGGAAATGCAGTCAAGCCATTTTCATTTGACATTTAAATTTTAGCTCGCAAAAATAACAAAACACATTATTCTGTGCCACATTAGTTGCTATGAACTATATCCGTTTTCAAAACATATTAGTAATTACTGACATTTTATATACAAATATCAAACAAAACCACGGTTTCAATGTCATCTATAATCTGTGGGAAAACGTTCAGTTTTCTAAAAGTGTCAATTTCCCACAATTGATTTACAACCTTTTGAGGTTCTGACTGAAATGAACTATGATCTTGTTTCAGGTGTCTGGGAACTTCCTCATAGATGACTCCTGGATGATTGAATGAAGACCCAACTCCTGATGAACCCAGTGCCTGAAAACTGGTGACTTCCTAGATTAACCTGTTTTCCATTTTCAGGGCTTTATTTGGATTTTACACAAGCATGTGATCAAATCAGTCTCCTCACACCCTGGACAGGACCAACTATTATCCCACTGATGGCAATGAGGCTTAGCAGGTGGAATGTTCATTTAATCACGACATTGGTGAGATATCTCCAGGATCTGTTGTTCATGTACTATATGTCACCCTAGCAGCAGCTTGTGTTCAGCACCTTCCAGTGTAGAAAGTGGTGAGGGTCTGTAAATGAAATCTTTGTCATTTTTCCCTCACAAAAAGCACAGTTTACAGGATCTCAAGCAGTCACCAGAAGAAAGAGGCCTTTTCACTCGCTGCCTTCTGTAACAATTTCACTGTACCACCCATACAAGCCCCTCAGAATAATACCAGAACTCAGGGACAAAGTATGCAGAAATTAGTCCCCATTCAGCTGTCCCAGCTAGGGAATCATACTCTAAATATGGACCCTTAGGCAGCCTCTTTCTTTGAATGCTGAAATATGACACTCTAGCAGGAAGCTCTCCCTACAATGGGCCTCTGTGTGGGGGACGCCCCTCTAGGAAGCAAGCCAAGGAGCCCAGAGTGCTCTAGAACCTTGATATGACTTCTCAGAACTCAATTGCTCATGACTAACTTATATTCTCCATCAAATTGAAAGATTCATAAGTTGATTACATAAACATTTAATATTTTATTAAAGTAAAATACAAACCCCACAAGCATAGGATGACAAATGGCTAATTTGTGATAATCTAAAAACTTACAAATCATTAGTAAAATGAGAACTCAATAGAAAAATGAACCAAAGACATGAACAGATTTGTTCTCAGAAAAGAAATACAAATAACTGATAAATATATGAAAAGATGCTCAATTTGAAAGAAATGCAAATCCAAACAACTGTGTCTTACGTGTTTCAGCTAGAAGTTTGTCAAAATATAGAAATTTGATAATGTCGATTGGTTTGTGGGGAAATGGGCACTCCCACACTGTTGGGCCACATATTGTGATGCAAACTTTTTTCAGAGAGCAATTTGACAAAATCTATTAAATGATAAATACAATATCCCATAAATTCTTTGACCCAGCCATGCTTTTACTAGGAATTTAACCAGCCCATATACCTACACAGTTTCACAAAGCAATGTATATGTATTGTATATATGTATTATAAATACATTTTATATATGTAATGTATAAACATTGTATTATGTATTATATATACATTGTATATATGTATTGTATATACATTGTATTTATATATATATGTGTGTGTCTGTGTGTGTATATATATATATACACATATATATATATGTATATCTAGTAAAGAATATCTATTGGATATCTATTGCAGTACCTATAAAGGTTAAAAAAGCTGAAGAAACATACAATGTCCATCAATAAGGAAAAAATTAAATACATCATGTTAAATTTATACGATATGGGGACGCCTGGATGGCTTAGTCAGTTAAGCATCTGACTCTTGATTTCTTGATTTTGGCTCAGGTCGTGATCTCACAGTTTGTGAGTTTGAGCCCCATGTCAGGCTCAGCACTGACAGTATGGGGCCTGCTTAAGATACTATTCCTCCCTCTCCCTCTGTCCCTCCTCTGTGCTTTTTCTCTCTCCCCTCTCTTTCTCTCACACACACACAAAAAATAATAAATAAACTTTACAAAAATTGTACAATATGGCTAATAAAAAGATTTAGTTGTGTGTATTCTGATGTAAATATACTTAGGGTATTTTATTATTTGCTGTTTCTTTTCTGTAATTACATGCAAATTCCACAAAAATATATTCTGGTATAAGAGTCAAAACCAGAAAAACACTAGTATCACTTTAAATCCACTGTCCTCACCCAAAGTGCAGTTACCTCCCCATTGTTATAAATTTGCTGTGTTAACTGCTGGTGGGAATGCAAACTGGTGCAGCCACTCTGGAAAACAGTATGGAGATTCCTCAAAAAATTAAAAATAGAACTACCCTATGACCCAGCAATGGCACTACTAGGTATTTATCCAAGGGATACAGGTATGCTGTTTCAAAGGGACACATGCACCCCCATGTTTATAGCAGCACTATCAACAATAGCCAAAGTATGGAAAGAGCACAAATGTCCATTGACCAACGAATGGATAAAGAAGATGTAGTATATATATATATATATATATATACACAATGGAGTATTACATGGCAATCAAAAAGAATGAAATCTTGGCATTTGTAACTACATGGATGGAACTCGAGTGTATTATGCTAAACGAAATTAGTCAGAGAAAGACAAACATATGAATTCACCCATATGAGGACTTTAAGATACAAAACAGATGAACATAAGGAAAGGGAAGCAAAAATAATATAAAAACAGGGAGGGGGACAAAACATAAGAGACTCTTAAATATGGAGAACAAATAGAGGGTTGCTGGAGGGGTTGTGAGAGGGGGGATGGGTAAGGGGCATTAAGGAATCTACTCCTGAAATCATTATTGCACTATGTGCTAACTACCTTGGATGTAAATTTTAAAAAATAAATTAAATTTTAAAAATGCTGTGTTAAATGCTTTTCTATACATTATATACAAACAAATATCTTATTGAAATATATAAATGGTATCATATTTAACATACTGTTTTGCAACTTTTTTTCCCATTTAACATTGTATCTCAGAAAGCTCTAAGTTCTAGTACATTTATATCTGTTTTATTATTTTTAATTGCTACATACCATTCCACAGCTTGGCTACACTATTGTGTATCTAATTTCATTCCCCCACACTAATTAATGAACATAAAATTGTTCTCGGTCTGGGGCTAATAAAAACAAGGCTACAATGATCAATCTGGTACATACACCTTTGCCCACAGGTGGAAGAATTTCTTCAGGATATTCTCATATAAATAGAATTGCTAAGTTATACATTCAATGCTGCCCAATGAAGGATATGAGATTTTATATATTTAATGGGTATGCCACCAAACTGCTCTCCAAAGACATCAGGTAATTTATACCCTTGTCAAGCACATGACAGGACCCTTTCCCCCATGCTCTCATGCACACTGTAAATTAGCAATTAGTACCAATATAAGAGGCAAAAAAAAAGGTATGAGGTTGTCCTTTTAATTCACATTTTCCTAAATATCTATAAGCTTGAGCATCATTGCATACGCTTATTGGTCATTTGCATTTCTTCTCCAAAATATCCTTTGAGTATTTTTTCATTTAGTATTTTTCTCACTGATTTGTAGTTCCTTGTGCATACCTATACATTAGTTGTTTTTCTGTTATATAAGTTGGACATATATTCTACCAATCTGTCGCTGACATCTTAATTTTATGGTATTTTTTATATCAGAATTTTTATATTTTGATGTATTCAAATATATTAAATTTTTCCTTTGGCTTCTGGGGTATGTAATCCATGTATATTTGAATACATACACACATACACAAATACATATATGCATATATATCATATACATGTGTTTATATGTACATGTATGATATGTATGTGTCCATATATATTAAAATGTATGGCCAAATCCCAGTACCATTCATATAATAGTCCATTACTCCTCAACCAATTTAAAATGACTAGTGGTAAATTCTCATTTCTACTCAGATATGTTTCATGAATTGACTTTTCTGTTCCACTGATATATATATATATAATATACATATTTAATA
Organism: Prionailurus bengalensis; assembly: GCF_016509475.1. Lineage (NCBI taxonomy): Eukaryota > Metazoa > Chordata > Mammalia > Carnivora > Felidae > Prionailurus > Prionailurus bengalensis. The sequence continues at coordinate 82,310,836 of NC_057361.1, read as the reverse complement.
TATGTATATATACATATACATATATAATATCACACACACACACACACACACACACACATATATATATAACTGCCTCAATAGCACATTTTGAATTGGTATAGCTTTGCAGCAAGTTTAGGTGTCTGGGAGAACAAAGCATTCATTGCTCTGCTATTTCAAACTGTGTTTGGATATGCTTGGACATTTCAAGTTCCAAGTTTCATTTTTTTAAAAACCCTGTTGGGCTTCTATTACAATTGCATTGGATTTGCATATTAACTTGGGGAATAATTAAAAGCATAATAATAAATTATTTTCATCCAGGGCCATGTAGTATTCTTTAAATTTATTTATAGCTTTTGTGCCCTTTAGTAAAATTGTATAGTTTTCTTCATGTAGATTGTACATATCTCTTGTTTGCTGTATTCTCACATATTTCATAGTTTTTGTTAACATTATGAATGGTACCTTTATGCACATGATATTCTTTTTTGCTTTTTAGGAAAATATTTTCAGTTTTTATAAAAATTATGCATGCTAACTATAAGCGATGCAATGCAGTAAAGTACAAAGATGAAAGGTAAACTATCACTCAGATTCCAACACTGTGAAATAACCATCAAACTTTCAAAGAACAATCAAATGTCCTGGAACATGATATGTTCTTTAGATCTGAACATTTCATCCTTAAGGAATATATTATTAATATCTGTGTACATATATCTCCTTATTTCCTTTAATTTATTCTGTCTTTCTCATCTCTAGTCATGTGATAATCTCAAGTTCTTCATTTGTCCGCAATTCAATTTTTAGCCATGTCTTTCCATTTCAGCTGTTTATAATTTATTACTTCTATGATAATGTTATTTGGGCCTAACTTGTTCCTTAGTTTGCAATCTTCCTTTTTATCTAATTCTGCAGTCTTATCATCTCATCTTTGAGCTCTTGGGGTTTTTTTTTATTAAACCTATATTCTTCGTAAGTTCTTCCATAAGTTTTTTTTTAATTTTTTTTCTCAATGTTTTTATTTATTTTTGAGACAGAGAGAGACAGAGCATGAGCAGGGGAGGGGCAGAGAGAGGGAGACACAGAATCCGAAGCAGGCTACAGGCTCTGAGCCATCAGCACAGAGCCCGATGTGGGGCTCAAACTCACAGACTGTGAGATCATGACCTGAGCCGAAGTCGGACACTCAACCGACTGAGCCACCCAGGCGCCCCTTTCCATAGTTTAAAATAGACATTTCCTTCTGTACTTTGAGGTATGTCTTTTCACATTTACATTCTTTGTCTTTCATATGCCGTATTTTATATAGCTCCTGAGGGGCAAGGTTAAGGACCTGGCTGCACACCCCCACTGGGCTTAGCTCTGCACTCTTCTCTTTCTTTACTTGCCTGTGACTTTTTGAAGATTGTGTAATTGGGATGTGCCCCTTTCTTTGCCGATGACTCCGACTTCACACCTGCTGTTTTTTCATTCCTTTTGGTTTGCATTTTTTCAAGTATTGGGACAGATTCCGTAAGGCAGCGTCTTTCCTCTAGTCTAACACTGAAGCTTCTTCTAATCTAATGTTCTAGTTGGTCATTACTGATGCAAGATGAGGCTACAGTTTTTGTATGTTGCTCTTATATCAGGCCACCCTAGTGAATATTATTAGTTCCAAAAGTTTGTCAGTTGATTCTCTCTGATTTTTTAAAAAGACAATTAAATTGTCTGTAAATGACAATTTGGTATTTTTCCTTTCTAATATTTTGTACTGCTCTTTTCTTCTTTTTAGTTTATGGACAGAACAAGAACTTCAGAAAAGTGTTCAAAAATAGTGTTGAATTCTGAACTTCAGAATAGTCAGAGTCTAGCTACTGACTATAATAGGAATGCTTAGTCTTTTATCATTAAATACAATGTTTCTGTACATCTCTGGCACAAACCTTTTGCAAATTAAAGAAACCTCCTCTATTCCTAGAATGCTAAAAGTTGTTATCAGGAATGGAGGTTTAATTTCAACAGATGATCTTTTGTACCTATTGGGATAATCATATTTTAATATTTTAATATAATTTTACTATTTAATATTTTACATGTTTTTACAAATTATTTTACCACAGTGGTTTGCAACCAAACTGTTCAAATAATAAATTGCACTTAAATTCTTACAATAAATCTCACATGGTAGCAACTGTTTTTAAAATACTGTTAATATTTGATTTTATATTTTTTGTACATGTTTGTTGATGAGATCAGTTTACAATTTTGTTTTTGTGCACCATCCTTTTCCAGTTTGGGTACTAAGATTATACTAGCCTTGTAAAATGAACTGGAAAGTTGTCTATGTTCTGGAAATAATTTATATAACAAGAAAATTTTCTACTCCTTGAAAGTTGGAAAAACTTTGCTAGAAAACATTCTGAGGATGATAATTGTATTTTTTTCTTTTTGTATGTTTTTAAAGTAGTAGATCTTAAATTACTTTTTGACATTTATTTATTTATATTTATATGTATATTTATATATATACAATAAAATACTACTCAACAATAACAAGCAATAAGATCATGATAAATGCAACAACATGGATAAATCTCAAAAGCGGTATGCTGAATGAAAGAAGTCAGACACAAAGGAATACTGTAGGATTCTATTTAAATGAAACCCAAGAACAAACAAAAACTATCTGTGATGATAAAAACCAGTAAGTGGTTATCTGGGGAATAGAGGGAAATAACTGGAAAAATATATAAGGGACCTTTCTGGAATGATGGAAATGTTCTATATCTTATTTTGTGTGGTGTTTACATGGTTATATGCAATTGTTAAAGCTCTTCAAACTAAAAATTTAAGATATGTGTGATATATTGCATGTAAATTATTATCTCAATACATCCCAATTTCACCCCCAGAAAGAGTTGCTTCATTAGTTTGGGTAACTAAACTTTTTTCTGTGAATTTCATACACACGTATGTACCTATAGAAATATTGTTAGGGGACATCATATTGTACATATGTTTCACAAATTGATAGTTTTCAGTCATCAACATATGTTGGAGCTCTTTCCATGTCAGTAAATGTGGATCTTTTTAACTCTTATAGTGTATTGCATAGTGTGGTTATAGTTTGGTTTATTTAGCCATTGTTTTACTAATAGACATTTAGGTTTTCTTTAATTTTTTTAATTTTGTTTTCATAACAAACAAGTTACAAAAATTATCTTTGAAAATTTTGCCAATCAGAAAACTGAGAAGTGCTATACCATTGTTGTAGATTACATTTTGCTATTAAGTAGTGATATTGCACATCTATTCGCATGTTTGTTAGTCATTTGTAGCTCCACAAATTGCTTGCTCACATCTTTTTCATATTTTTCTGTTGCATTATTTTTATCTTGTTTTTTCAGAAGACCTGCACTTAGTGCAGATAGCACTTGTTTCTATGTTTTGTATGTTGGAAATGTTTTTTTTCTAGTATACAGCTTATTTTGATATTATTAGTATATAGCTTCTTTTGATATTATGTTGTCTTTCCACATACTGAAATTTCTCAATTTTGATGTAATCAAATTCATGTTTTAATTTATAAATTTTTTCTTCCCCAACTGAAGCCCATAAAAATACTCTCACATATTTTTATGATACTATTATAAGTTTTAAAAATCAACTTAGAATGTAATAAGAGACATGAGATAGTCTCTGATGTCATTTTTTCCAAATAGATATCCATCTTCCCAAAAGCATGTATTGAAGAGTTTATCCTTTCTCCCACTAATTTTTTTATTGAAGTATAGTTTAAACACAGTGCTACATTAGTTCCACATGTACAACATAGTGATCCATCAAGTAAATATGTTATGCTATGCTCAACACAAGTGTAGCTACCAACTGTCACCATACAATGGTATTACAATATCAATGACTATGTTCTATGTTCCCTATGCTCTACCTTTCATCCCCGTGACTTATTTATTCCATAACTGGAAGCCTATATATTCTGCACCTTTCAACCACCCCCTCCAATCTGGCAACCGTCATTTTATTCTATTTATGGATGGTTTCTGCTTTGTGTTTGTTTATTCATTCTTTTAAAATGTTTATTTATTTATTTTGACAGAAAGAGAGAGAAAGAGAGAGAGAGAGACAGAGAAAGAATGTGCCAGTGGGGGAGGGACAAAGAGACTGGGAGAGAGAGAATCCCAAACAGTCTCCGTGCTGTTAGCATGGAGAGGCCCAAGAAGGCTCAATCCCATGAGCCATGCATGAGATCATGACCCGAACCGAAATCAAGATTCAGATACCTAACCGACTGAGCCAACCAGATACCCCTCATTTGTTTTTTTCGATTCCACATATAAGTGAAATCATATGGTATTTGTCATCTCCCACTGATTTGAAGTACAAACTTTACCATATATTTAATTCCCATATATATTTGGATCTATATGAAAATATATAGGTTAGTATTATTTAATTAATTTAAAAATTTAGCACTATGTACTCAAACCAATTCTTTTCTTCAGTTTTTTTATTTAGAGCAAAAGCAAGGGAGGGGGGAGAAAGGGAGAGAGAGAATCCCAAGTTTCTGTGTGGGCAGAGCCCCAAGTGGGTTGATCCCATGAACCGCCTGTGAGATCATGACCTTAACCGAAATGAAGAGTGAGACACTTCACCAACTGAGCTACCAAGATGCCCCACTAATACTTTTCTGTTTTGCTTTGCTTTGTTTAATTTTATTTTTTTTAATTTACATCCAAATTAGCATATAGTGCAACAATGATTTCAGGAGTAGATTCCTTAATACCCCTTACCCATTTAGCCCATCCCCCCTCCCACAACCCCTCCAGTAACCCTCAGTTTGTTCTCCATGTTTATGATTATAGTACAGGGTTCTACATTTGTTGATTATGTTAATATTAATTTTGCTATTCAAATATGTATTCTTACTGGGGTTTTTGTCTTTATTATAATTTTATCAATACGGAGAGAGACCTGCTAAAAATCTCCCATTATTTTTACCATGAAATATTATTCCACAATATGAACAAACTGTAACTGCATGCAACCAAATGGATAAATCTCACAAATGCAATATTGAATGAAAGAAGGCAGATACAAAATAGCACAGAGTGTATGATTCTATTTAGATAAAATTTAAAAACAGGCAAAAGTAATATATGTTTCTAGGAGTCTGAATAATGGTTATTCTTGCTAGGGGGAGAGAGTTTTGTTACTGGATGGGGACACCAGTAGAGCTTCTAGGGTGCTGATAATGTTATCTTTCTTGATCTGGGTTCTGGCCACACAAATATGTCCATTTTGTGAAAATTTATCAAGGTGTACATTTATGGTTTCTGCACTTTCTGTTATATTTTCATAGGCTTACTCTAAAAGCGAATTCAATCTCACTAATGATCAAAAATCTTCAACATCAAATGACAGTGAAATATTGTATTTTCTTACCAGAAATATAATTCTTAATATTTGTGTAGAAGTAGATAAATGGATAGTGGCTTTGTATTGAAGGCAGATCTTTTTTTAGGCACCATGTAGTTATTTTTTTAATCCAGTCTGACAAGTTTTGTCTTTTAATTGGAATGTTTAGGCTGTTCATCCATGATGTAATTATTGGAATATTTGGGCTTAAATCTACCATTTTACTAACTTGTTTTCTATTTGCTTTGCCTATGCTGTATTCATTTTTCTCTTTTCTCTTTCCCTCTTTTGGATTGCTTGACTTTTTTAGAAGTCCATTTTCCTCTGTCTGGTATAGAGCACTCCTAAATAAGTTTTAGATTCCTTGGCTGTATTCCTCAGTCTCCTCTGTGATTCCAAAGCCTGTGCTTTTTCCTCCATACATCACTGCCTTGGAAACCAAATGATGTTGGTTCTATACTTTGCCCTTTAGCACAAGGAAAGGATTTTTATCTCCCTTTCTCATCTCAAGAGAAGTTGATCAACTAGTACCCATATGTACGTGTCATCTCATGATATATGTGCACCATTCCAATCAGCTGTAACACAGCCAAATCCTGATCCCTATAAGTTCATCATCCAAAAAGGGAAGCAATGTGGTAAAATTGCAAAAATATGCATATCAAAGACAAGGTAAGAACCCAGTCTGGATGTAACCTAGATATGTTTTTATCCTATCTTCATTTATAGGCACAATTTGATATTCTTGACTCTACCACTAGATGTCAGCAAATTCTAGAAAAGGATGGGCTGTTTGTGTTGTGGGATTGTGGGTGTTTATCCCTCTTCTCTTTTTGTCTTATTGTACGTTCCAAATGTTTACAAAGAACATGTATCACTTAAATTCTAGGAAAAATAAAATTACTATCACCCATAGCAGACACTTAATAGTGGTGAGCACCATACCTATTCTTGTTATAGAGCAAAATAATATAGTTCATTATCACTACTAAGCTATCACTGGATACCTTCTGTAACCCCAATATCTTTTCCAAACACAAGGCTGGTTCTCACCTTCTTTGGGACTCAAGTTTCTACACCTTTAATATGTGGATAACAGTCTTCCTTCAAAGGGTTGATCTGAGTATGTAATGCCACCATCTGTGTGCAAGGGCCAAGCTCTGTGCAAATTACTCCCCACCCAATTAAAGAGGCACACACAGAAAACACAGGAGTCCCTTGAGGAAACAGCCCATGGTTCAGGCTGCTCAGACCACATAACATTTGGTAGACAAGGCTGGATATGTAGTCTGGATCTACCAGGTAAGGAATATCAGCAGGGGAAAGGAGTTTGCAATTCTCTTGGTGGATTGCTTCTAAGGGTGTTTCTGGGGGAATTATAGAGTCAGTTTTAAAGAAAATGTTCTGGGACAGCCTGGGTGGTTCAGTTGGTTAAGCACCCGACTTTGGCTCAGGTCATGATCTCATGGTTCGTGGGTTTGAGCCCCACATCGGGCTCTGTGCTGACAGCTCGGAGCGTGGAGCCTGCTTGGGGCTCCGTCTCTCTCTCTCTCTGCTACTCCCCCACTCATCGTCTGTCTCTCTGTGTCTCTGAAAAGTGAATAAATGTTTAAAAAAATTTTTTTAAAAGAAACTGTTCTTGGCATCTGTGCATGACCTGGAAAGAGGCAGGTACAAGATTTGGGAAGCCATCACAGGGGGTTGGTATTTGGAGCTTAAGCCACCTGCTTTTTTCCCAGAGGGCCCTCTCTACAATGTGGAAAGGTTAGCAAACCTTGATGAAGAGAGAGAGAGAGAGAGAAGGGGGAGGGAAAGGAGAGAGAGGAGAGAGAGATATCAAAGAATAAAGAATATATGAAAGTGAATGGATAGCCTTTTTAAGTCTTTGTATATGAAAAAACATTTTCTTTTTTTTAATATACGAAATTTATTGTCAAATTGGTTTCCATACAACACCCAGTGCTCATCCCAAAAGGTGCCCTCCTCAATACCCATCACCCACCCTCCCCTCCCTCCCACCTCCCATCAACCCTCAGTTTGTTCTCAGTTTTTAACAGTCTCTTATGCTTTGGCTCTCTCCCACTCTAACCTCCTTTTTTTTTCCTTCCCCTCCCCCATGGGTTTCTGTTAAGTTTCTCAGGATCCACATAAGAGTGAAAATATATGGTATCTGTCTTTCTCTGTATGGCTTATTTCACTTAGCATCACACTCTCCAGTTCCATCCACGTTGCTACCAAGGGCCATATTTCATTCTTTCTCATTGCCACGTAGTACTCCATTGTGTATATAAACCACAATTTCTTTATCCATTCAGCAGTTGATGGACATTTAGGCTCTTTCCATCATTTGGCTATTGTTGAAAGTGCTGCTATAAACATTGGGGTACAAGTGCCCCTATGCATCAGTACTCCTGTATCCCTTGGGTAAATTCCTAGCAGTGCTATTGCTGGGTCATAGGGTAGGTCTATTTTTAATTTTCTGAGGAACCTCCACACTGTTTTCCAGAGTGGCTGCACCAGTTTGCATTCCCACCAACAGTGCAACAGGGTTCCCGTTTCTCCACATCCTCTCCAGCATCTATAATCTCCTGATTTGTTCATTTTGGCCACTCTGACTGGCGTGAGGTGATATCTGAGTGTGGTTTTGATTTGTATTTCCCTGATAACGAGCGACGTTGAACATCTTTTCATGTGCCTGTTGGCCATCCGGATGTCTTCTTTAGAGAAGTGTCTATTCATGTTTTCTGCCCATTTCTTCACTGGGTTATTTGTTTTTCGGGTGTGGACTTTGGTGAGCTCTTTATAGATTGAAAAAACATTTTCAAGCACAATCTGTACCATCCTATATATACTACTTAATATTTAATAAAAGGCTTTAAAAATAACGTTTTGTTTCTTTAAAAATGCCTTTTTATAACAGAATAATATTCCTGTGTGTGTGTGTGTGTGTATACACTACATCTTGGAGGGATGGGTGAAACAGATGAAGATGATTAAGGGTACAAATTTTTAGTTATAAAATAAATAAGTCATGGGGATGAAAGTACAGCACAGGGAATATAGTCAATAATATTGTAATAAAGCTGTATGTTGACAAATAGTAACTACATTTATCATGGTGAGCGTGCATAATATATAGAATTGTGGAATCACTAGGTTGTATATTTAAAACTAATATACCATTGTATGTCAATTATACTTCAATAAAAAAATTAATGTCGCTTCATTTAAAAATAGAAAAAAATGGAGACGGATGCCCCCTGGTGATCAGAATCAGAATTGCAGTACTAAAAGATTCAGGACAAGAGGCTTTTCAAGGGAAGGAAGAAATAAAGGGAGGGATTTGCATGTGGCCTTGTCCAGGTGTTCCTAGAATTTACCATCCACTGGTAGCAATCTCTCTGAATATAGGACCTTCTGTGGTCTCTAATCTCTAAAATTGGACATTTGTCTCCTCCCTGAGTTGAAGAGAAAGCTGCATATATGAGTGTATTATTACTTGGAGTGAAGAAGTTTGAAACATAGAAACACATTCACAGATACAGTGTCAAATCAGTTAGTTTAATCTGTTCTTTTCTCAACAAACCAGTATATTGTGAACACATTCCCAAAACATATGTGTACATAAATTTTGTCAGTTGGGTTACATATTTTTACTCTTTATAATTTTTATATTAATAAATTTTCCTGACTACAAATTTTAAGCATGACAAAAATATATATGTGTAAATTAAATTATCTTGAACATCTCTTTTGCCTAACCCTCAGTCCCTGACCCAAAGATATGCACTGAAAATAAACAGGTGAATGTTCTCCAGGTGTGTTTCTCTGTATATAGTTTATTAATGTAGTTACATATAAGCAAAAATTCATAAAATATCCTGAAGTACACCTGTTCTTCAAAATTGTAATCATGTTATACATATTCTTCTGCAATTTTCCTATTTCACTTAATATGAAAATCTCTGATTTTCACTAATATTTCATTAACTAGTGTTTATTGTGCACAATATTGCCCTTTAGGTGAATATTCTGTCGATATCATCAACCTACCTATCTGCCTAATATACCACATATGTGAACTCCATAGAGTGTGCAAATATTATTTCTGTTTTTTATATAACTTTTACATTTTTCTTGCCATACACAGTGTTTTAAATTTTGAATATTATTAATTAAAATTATACAGTTTTGTAAATCTAAAATTATTACAAAATAAAGTTTATGTTAAAAATAAATAATAAGGGGTGCCTGGGTGGCTCAGCCAGTTGAGCATCAGACTCTTGGTTTCAGCTCAGGTCATGATCTCATGGTTTGTGGGTATGAACCCCACATCGGGCTCTGTGCTGATGGTGTGGAGCCTGCTTGGGATTCAGTCTCTTTCCCCCTCTCTGTGCTCCTCTTCCACTCGTGCTTTCTCTCTCTGTCAAAATAAATAAATAAACTTAAAAAATAAATCATCACATCCATTAGGATGGATATTGTTTTTTAAAAAATAGAAAATAACAAGTGTTGGTGAGGATGTGGAAAGCAGGGACTCAAACAGATATTTCTGCACCAATGTTCATAACAGTATTATTCACACTGACAAGACTATCTCCTGGACCAAACTTTAGTCATGCATCTCTGAACCCCTTTCCCAACCTTTGGACTTCCATGTTCATTTTTGCATAGCCTAATTTTAGCAAAAAATCTTGTTAAGTCAATTCAGCACAAATCCCTACAATCAATGCATCACCCCAAGCCTGCCTTCAGCAAGGATTCTAGTTGTGTCAATTTAAACAGAATCCCTACCATAATCCTGAGGTTTCCTCTTCTATTTTCCAACCTGATCTCTACCCTGCTCCTTGGCTATAAATCTCCAAGGAAGATTTATAACCGCATTCACAATTGAGCCCCATTCTATACTGAGGTCTCTTTCTATCATCACAATCATTCCTGAATAAAATCTGTTGTTACCACTTTAACTACTATACAGCTGTTTTTCTTTAACAACAATAGCCAAAAGATAGAAATGATCCAAATGCCCATTGATGGATACATGTATAAACAAAATATGGCACATTCGTACAACGAAACATAAAATTCTGATACATGCTACAATATGGATGAACCTTGAAAACATTATCCTAAGTGAAAGAATCCAGAGACAAAAAGATAAATACCATATAATTCCACTTATGAGGTACCTCAAATAGTGAAATTCATAGAGATAGCAAGCTTAATGGTGGTTTCCAGGGGCTGAGAGGAGGGAAGAATAGGAAATTGCTATATAGAGGATATGGAGCAATATGAAACAAGTTCTGGAGATGGATGGTGGTGATGGCTCTACAGCAAAATAGATGTATTTAATGCCACTGAACCATATACAGAAAAAAAAAGATTCAAATGGTAAATTTATGTAATGTCTATTTTATAAATACATACATATATAAGTACATATTACAGTCCATTTAACAGAAACTGAAAAATACTCTGCCAAGCATCAAATGCTAGCCCCCAGGGAGATTAGAGCACTCAGAACCTGGAGGATTCAGGACACAAAGGGCAAGGCCTTAGAGTAATTCCAGCTTTAACTACTTATCTCTGCTAACTCAGCCCACACTCAGTGATAGGGATTGCACATTACTCACATGCATGAATACTAGGAGGCATGGCTCACTGGGTCCATTTTAGGGACTGCCTACTACAAATTTTCCCAATCTCTTTATATTGATCACTGGGAATGTTTTCACATATCGTGAAAATTAGCCCCAGGTAATTTGCAAATATTTACTCTAACCATTTCAGACAAGCGTGGCTTATTTCTTTGCCAGACAGCATTTTAAGTTTATTTATTGTTTTATTTTTGAGAGAGAGAGAGAGAACAAGCAGGGAAGGAACAGAGAGAGAGAGGGAGAGAGAATCCAGCACCCAGCCTGATGCAGGGCTCAATCTCACAAACCTTGAGATCATGACCTGAGCTGAAATCAACAGTCAGCTGCTCAACCAACTGAGCCACCCAGGTGCCCCTTTGACATACAGCATTTTAAAGTTTTGGGGCACCTGGGTGGCTCAGTAGGTTGTGCATCCGACTTTGGCTCAGGTCATGATCTCGCAGTTTGTGAGTTCGAGCCCCGCATCGGGCTCTGTGCTGATAGCTGGGAGCCTGGAGCCTGCTTCAGATTCTGTGTCTCCCTCTCGGTCTGCCCGCCCCCCGCTTGTGCTCTGTCTCCCTCTGTCTCTCAAAAATGAATAAATGTAGGGGCGCCTGGGTGGCGCAGTTGGTTAAGCGTCCGACTTCAGCCAGGTCACGATCTCGCGGTCCCTGAGTTCGAGCCCCGCGTCGGGCTCTGGGCTGATGGCTCAGAGCCTGGAGCCTGTTTCTGATTCTGTGTCTCCCTCTCTCTCTGCCCCTCCCCCATTCATGCTCTGTCTCTCTCTGTCCCAAAAATAAATAAACGTTGAAAAATTTTTTTTTAAAAAAAAATGAATAAATGTAAAAAAATTAAAGTTTTCAGTAATATTGTAATTTAAAAGCAATACAACTCCCTATTAAGAAAATAAAAAAGCAATACCCAGGCCAGCATCAATTCCCCAAGGAGATTAGAGCATTCAAAGCCCTGGCAGATTCAAGACACAGTAGGAAAATTTTAGCATAATTCCAGGTTTCACTACTAACCAAGAATTTAGAAGGGCAGTTCCCTGATTTGCTTCAACTCCCCTAATTTCCTGTAGCCTGATCTGAATTGGTGATTTCATAACAAGTAGCTTGAATAGCTGTTAAGATCAAAAGAGATCTTGGAAGCCTGGTGCTTAGTCCTTCACACACAGGGCTTTCCAGAGTGGGAGACATGATGACATCACAATGTCACATGAGCTACTTTGTAGACCAGTGATTGGTCCCCTCACACTTTAAAGGCATTACATACTATCACCCACTGCCTGAGTGTATGGCCCAAATAATGAGCCTGGCTAATTGATGCTTTTGTTTATTTTTCTATTAGCCACATCAGTGGTTCTCAAACGGTTGTCCTTGGACCAGCAGCATCAGCAGTACCTGGGAACTTGTTAGAAATGCATATCCTTGGGCCTTTCCCAGTTTCAGTCAAGTAATTAGTATTTAATGTCCTACAGGTGATAAAAAGCAATGTTTGAAATCCTCTGTTCTGGTCCAGAAATGACTGACAGACTCTTATTATATGTTATCACCTCTCTGATCCTCAGTCTCCTCAGTTAATGTGAAAAATACCCCCCACTTCACCACAGTGGTGAGAGGAATAAATGGGAAATCCGTTGCAAATGGTATCTGTTGATACTTCTGTGTTGTAAGATGAATTACCTCCTGGAGCTGGGAAAAGAATAAAAAATCCTTATACCATTTACTTTTATGTTAAGGTTTTTTTTTTTGAGAGAGAGAGAGAGAGAGACAGTGAGCATGCATGCACACACAAGCTGGGAACGGGCAGAGGAAGAGAGAGAGAGGGAGAGATAATCTACATGCCCAGTGCAGAGCCCGACGTGGGGCTCGATCTTATGACTCTGGAATCATGATCTGAGCTGAAATCAAGAGCCAGATACTTAACCGACTGAGCCACCCAGGTACCCATCCACTTCCTTTTTTTAATGTGTCAAAACTACCCTAAAAAATAGATTATTTTAAAAATGTGCTTTCTTGTCCTTACTTTTTCTTCTAGTTGACTATAATAGAAAATATAGTGAGAAAACTATTTTATAATGTCTGGCACACAATAGCACTTCAACAAATACTAGTCTTGGCCTATTTTAATTTTTCTCTTACGTAAAAGAGATGGCTTTGAAATAAACTACATGGAACATAGCTATCATAGCATCTGAAAATGTAAGCAAGAAGTAAAAGATGCACACATTTGCATAATGTGAAAAAATATTCAACCTTACTCATAATAAAAGGAATATAAGTTAAAACTAAAATGAGATACACTTTCTCACTTACCAGACTGGCAAAGACTCAAAGGTTTGATCACATAGTCCTTTGGTGAGGTTATGAACAGGAATTCTTATGTTTTGACCAGGAGAATGTAAAATAGTACCACCCAGTGGAAGGAAAATGGTCAAATCTAGCAAAATTACATGAGTATTCCCACTTTGAGGAGTCTATCCCAAGAGTACACTGGTAAAATTTAAGACATACACAGTTTTATATGAAATAGCAGAAGATAAAAAAAAAACAGTGATCAATAATGCACTAGTTGGATCACCTGCTATATATTCACATGTTGGAGTATTATGCAGCTGTAAAAAGAATGAGGAATATGTACTCTATCCACTACTTTTTTTTTTACTTTATATATATATGAAATTTATTGACCAATTGGTTTCCATACAACACCCAGTGCTCATCCCAAAAGGTGCCCTCCTCAATACCCATCACCCACCCTCCCCTCCCTCCCACCTCCCATCAACCCTCAGTTTGTTCTCAGTTTTTAACAGTCTCTTATGCTTTGGCTCTCTCCCACTCTAACCTCTTTTTTTTTTTCCTTCCCCTCCCCCATGGGTTCCTGTTAAGTTTCTCAGGATCCACATAAGAGTGAAACCATATGGTATCTGTCTTTCTCTGTATGGCTTATTTCACTTAGCATCACACTCTCCAGTTCCATCCACGTTGCTACAAAAGGCCATATTTCATTTTTTCTCATTGCCACGTAATACTCCATTGTGTATATAAACCACAATTTCTTTATCCATTCATCAGTTGATGGACATTTAGGCTCTTTCCATAATTTGGCTATTGTTGAAAGTGCTGCTATGAACATTGGGGTACAAGTGCCCCTATGCATCAGTACTCCTGTATCCCTTGGATAAATTCCTAGCAGTGCTATTGCTGGGTCATAGGGTAGGTCTATTTTTAATTTTCTGAGGAACCTCCACACTGCTTTCCAGAGCGGCTGCACCAATTTGCATTCCCACCAACAGTGCAAGAGGGCTCCCGTTTCTCCACATCCTCTCCAGCATCTATAGTCTCCTGATTTGTTCATTTTGGCCACTCTGACTGGCGTGAGGTGATATCTGAGTGTGGTTTTGATTTGTATTTCCCTGATAAGGAGCTGAACATCTTTTCATGTGCCTGTTGGCCATCCGGATGTCTTCTTTAGAGAAGTGTCTATTCATGTTTTCTGCCCATTTCTTCACTGGGTTATTTGTTTTTCGGGTGTGGAGTTTGGTGAGCTCTTGATAGATTTTGGATACTAGCCCTTTGTCCGATATGTCATTTGCGAATATGTTTTCCCATTCCGTTGGTTGCCTTTTAGTTTTGTTGGTTGTTTCCTTGGCTGTGCAGAAGCTTTTTATCTTCATAAGGTCCCAGTAATTCACTTTCGCTTTTAATTCCCTTGCCTTTGGGGATGTGTCGAGTAAGAGATTGCTACGGCTGAGGTCAGAGAGGTCTTTTCCTGCTTTCTCCTCTAAGGTTTTGATGGTTTCCTGTCTCACATTTAGGTCCTTTATCCATTTTGAGTTTACTTTTGTGAATGGTGTGAGAAAGTGGTCTAGTTTCAACCTTCTGCATGTTGCTGTCCAGTTCTCCCAGCACCATTTGTTAAAGAGGCTGTCTTTTTTCCATTGGATGTTCTTTCCTGCTTTGTCAAAGATGAGTTGGCCATACGTTTGTGGGTCTAGTTCTGGGGTTGCTATTCTATTCCATTGGTCTATGTGTCTGTTTTTGTGCCAATACCATGCTGTCTTGATGATGACAGCTTTGTAGTAGAGGCTAAAGTCTGGGATTGGGATGCCTCCTGCTTTGGTCTTCTTCTTCAAAATTCCTTTGGCTATTCGGGGCCTTTTGTGGTTCCATATGAATTTTAGAATTGCTTGTTCTAGTTTCGAGAAGAATGCTGGTGCAATTCTGATTGGGATTGCATTGAATGTGTAGATAGCTTTGGGTAGTATTGACATTTTGACAATATTTATTTTTCCAATCCATGAGCAGGGAATGTCTTTCCATTTCTTTAAATCTTCTTCAATTTCCTTCATAAGCTTTCTATAGTTTTCAGCATACAGATCCTTTACATCTTTGGTTAGATTTATTCCTAGGTATTTTATGCTTCTTGGTGCAATTGTGAATGGGATCAGTTTCTTTATTTGTCTTTCTGTTGCTTCATTGTTAGTGTATAAGAATGCAACTGATTTCTGTACATTGATTTTGTATCCTGCAACTTTGCTGAATTCATGTATCAGTTCTAGCAGACTTTTGGTGGAGTCTATCGGATTTTCCATGTATAATATCATGTCATCTGCAAAAAGCGAAAGCTTGACTTCATCTTTGCCAATTTGGATGCCTTTGATTTCCTTTTGTTGTCTGATTGCTGATGCTAGAACTTCCAGCACTATGTTAAACAACAGCGGTGAGAATGGGCATCCCTGTCGTGTTCCTGATCTCAGGGAAAAAGCTCTCAGTTTTTCCCCATTGAGGATGATGTTAGCTGTGGGCTTTTCATAAATGGCTTTTATGATCTTTAAGTATGTTCCTTCTATCCCGACTTTCTCAAGGGTTTTTTTTTTTCAACGTTTATTTATTTTTGGGACAGAGAGAGACAGAGCATGAACGGGGGAGGGGCAGAGAGAGAGGGAAACACAGAATCGGAAACAGGCTCCAGGCTCTGAGCCATCAGCCATCACCCCAGAGCCTGACGCGGGGCTCGAACCCACGGACCGCGAGATCGTGACCTGGCTGAAGTCGGACGCTTAACCGACTGCGCCACCCAGGCACCCCAAGGGTTTTTATTAAGAAAGGGTGCTGGACTTTGTCAAAGGCCTTTTCTGCATCGATTGACAGGATCATATGGTTCTTCTCTTTTTTTTTGTTAATGTGATGTATCACGTTGATTGATTTGCGAATGTTGAACCAGCCCTGCATCCCAGGAATGAATCCCACTTGATCATGGTGAATAATTATTTTTATATGCTGTTGAATTCGATTTGCTAGTATCTTATTGAGAATTTTTGCATCCATATTCATCAGGGATATTGGCCTGTAGTTCTCTTTTTTGACTGGGTCTCTGTCTGGTTTAGGAATCAAAGAAATACTGGCTTCATAGAATGAGTCTGGAAGTTTTCCTTCCCTTTCTATTTCTTGGAATAGCTTGAGAAGGATAGGTATTATCTCTGCTTTAAACGTCTGGTAGAACTCCCCTGGGAAGCCATCTGGTCCTGGACTCTTATTTGTTGGGAGATTTTTGATAACCGATTCAATTTCTTCGCTGGTTATGGGTCTGTTCAAGCTTTCTATTTCCTCCTGATTGAGTTTTGGAAGAGTGTGGGTGTCCAGGAATTTGTCCATTTCTTCCAGGTTGTCCAATTTGTTGGCATATAATTTTTCATAGTATTCCCTGATAATTGTTTGTATCTCTGAGGGATTGGTTGTAATAATTCCATTTTCATTCATGATTTTATCTATTTGGGTCATCTCCCTTTTCTTTTTGAGAAGCCTGGCTAGAGGGTTGTCAATTTTGTTTATTTTTTCAAATAACCAACTCTTGGTTTCGTTGATCTGCTCTACAGTTTTTTTAGATTCTATATTGTTTATTTCTGCTCTGATCTTTATGATTTCTCTTCTTCTGCTGGGTTTAGGCTGCCTTTGCTGTTCTGCTTCTACTTCCTTTAGGTGTGCTGTTAGATTTTGTATTTGGGATTTTTCTTGTTTCTTGAGATAGGCCTGGATTGCAATGTATTTTCCTCTCAGGACTGCCTTCGCTGCATCCCAAAGCGTTTGGATTGTTGTATTTTCATTTTCGTTTGTTTCCATATATTTTTTAATTTCTTCTATAATTGCCTGGTTGACCCACTCATTCATTAGTAGGGTGTTCTTTAACCTCCATGCTTTTGGAGGTTTTCCAGACTTTTTCCTGTGGTTGATTTCAAGCTTCATAGCATTGTGGTCTGAAAGTAAGCATGGTATAATTTCAATTCTTGTAAACTTATGAAGGGCTGTTTTGTGACCCAGTATATGATCTATCTTGGAGAATGTTCCATGTGCACTCGAGAAGAAAGTATATTCTGTTGCTTTGGGATGCAGAGTTCTATAAATATGTCTGTC
This sequence comes from Prionailurus bengalensis, assembly GCF_016509475.1. NCBI lineage: Eukaryota > Metazoa > Chordata > Mammalia > Carnivora > Felidae > Prionailurus > Prionailurus bengalensis. The sequence continues at coordinate 82,293,384 of NC_057361.1, read as the reverse complement.
AAGTCCATCTGATCCAATGTGTCATTCAGGGCCCTTGTTTCTTTATTGACCGTATGTCTAGATGATCTATCCATTTCTGTAAGTGGGGTGTTAAAGTTCCCCTGCAATTACCACATTCTTATCGATAAGGTTGCTTATGTTTATGAGTAATTGTTTTATATATTTTGGGGCTCCTGTATTCGGCGCATAGACATTTATAATTGTTAGCTCTTCCTGATGGATAGACCCTGTAACTATTATATAATGTCCTTCTTCATCTCTTGTTACAGCCTTTAATTTAAAGTCTAGTTTGTCTGATATAAGTATGGCTACTCCAGCTTTCTTTTGGCTTCCAGTAGCATGGTAAATAGTTCTCCATCCCCTCACTCTCAATCTAAAGGTGTCCTCAGGTCTAAAATGAGTCTCTTGTAGACAGCAAATAGATGGGTCTTGTTTTTTTATCCATTCTGATACCCTATGTCTTTTGGTTGGTGCATTTAATCCATTTACATTCAGTGTTATTATAGAAAGATACGGGTTTAGAGTCATTGTGATGTCTGTATGTTTTATGCTTGTAGTGACGTCTCTGGGACTTTGTCTCACAGGGTCCCCCTTAGGATCTCTTGTAGGGCTGGTTTAGTGGTGACAAATTCCTTCAGTTTTGTTTGTTTGGGAAGACCTTTATCCCTCCTTCTATTCTAAATGACAGACTTGCTGGATAAAGGATTCTTGCTGCATATTTTTTCTGTCTAGCACACTGAAAATCTCGTGCCAATTCTTTCTGGCCTGCCAAGTTTCAAAAGAGAGATCAGTCACGAGTCTTATAGGTCTCCCTTTATATGTGAGGGCACGTTTACCCCTTGCTGCCTTCAGAATTTTCTCTTTATCCTTGTATTTTACCAGTTTCACTCTGATATGTCGTGCAGAAGATCGATTCAAGTTACGTCTGAAGGGAGTTCTCTGTGCCTCTTGGATTTCAATGACTTTTTCCTTCCCCAGTTCAGGGAAGTTCTCAGCTATTATTTCTTCAAGTACCCCTTCAGCACCTTTCCCTCTCTCTTCCTCCTCTGGGATACCAATTATGCGTATATTATTTATTTTTAGTGTATCACTTAGTTTTCTAATTTTCCCCTCATACTCCTGGATTTTTTTATCTCTCTTTTTCTCAGCTTCCTCTTTTTCCATAACTTTATCTTCTAGTTCACCTATTCTCTCCTCTGCCTCTTCAATCCGAGCCGTGGTGGTTTCCATTTTGTTTTGCATTTCATTTAAAGCGTTTTTCAGCTCCTCATGACTGTTCCTTAGTCCCTTGATCTCTGTAGCAAGAGATTCTCTGCTGTCCTGTATACTGTTTTCAAGCCCAGCGATTAATTTTATGACTATTATTCTAAATTCACTTTCTGTTATATTATTTAAATCCTTTTTGATCAGCTCATTAGCTGTTGTTATTTCCTGGAGATTCTTCTGAGGGGAATTCTTCCGCTTGGTCATTTTGGATAGTCCCTGGCGTGGTGAGGACCTGCAGGGCACTTCCCCTGTGCTGTGGTGTATAACTGGAGTTGGTGGGCGGGGCCGCAGTCCGACCTGATGTCTGCCCCCAGCCCACCGCTGGGGCCACAGTCAGACTGGTGTGTGCTTTCTCTTCCCCTCTCCTAGGGGCGGGATTCACTGTGGGGTGGCGTGGCCTGTCTGGGCTACTTGCACACTGCCAGGCTTGTGATGCTGGGGATCTGGTGTATTAGCTGGGGTGGGTAGGCAAGGTGCATGGGGGCAGGAGGGGCGGGCTTAGCTCGCTTCTCCTTAGGTGATCCACTTCAGGAGGGGCCCCTGGCAGCAGGAGGGAGTCAGATCTGCTGCCGGAGGTTTGGCTCCGCAGAAGCACAGAGTTGGGTGTTTGCGTGGCGAGCAATTTCCCCGGCAGGAACCGGTTCCCTTTGGGATTTTGGCTGGGGGATGGGCGGGGGAGAGGGCACTGGCGAGCGCCTTTGTTCCCCACCAAACTGAGCTCTGTTGTCAGGGGGCTCAGCAGCTCTCCCTCCCTTTGTCCTCCAGCCTTCCTGCTTTCCAAGCAGAGCTGTTAACTTATGACCTCCCAGACGCTAAGTCGCGCTTGTTGTGGGAACACAGTCCGTCAGGCCCCTCTGCTTTTGCAAGCCAGACTCGGGGACTCTGCTTGGCCGGCCAGCCGCCCCTCTGCCCCTGCTCCCTCCCGCCAGTCCGTGGAGCGCGCACCGCCTCGCCGCCCTTCCTACCCTCTTCCGTGGGCCTCTCGTCTGCGCTTGGCTCCGGTGACTCCGTTCTGCTAATCCTCTGGCGATTATCTGGGTTATTTAGGCAGGTGTAGGTGGAATCTAAGTGATCAGCAGGACGCGCAGTGAGCCCAGCATCCTCCTACGCCGCCATCTTCCCCTCCCGGTTGCCTTGGAAATTCTATACACTACTTTGAAGTGATCTACTGAGGTATTGTCAAGGTGGAGAGATGTGTAAATAGTATGTTACCATTTATCTGAAAAGGGAGAGAGGGAGGGATGAGTACATAGATGACAGAGGTAGAAGATAATATATTTAGATAGATGATAGATAGATAAATAGATGACTGACAGATGATAGATACATGGATAGACAGATAGATAGATCCTTTATATCAAATCAAGATAATAGGCAGACTCCCAATCCACTTCCATCTGGAATTCAAGCTGTGAGAGTGGCAATAGCCAGGTGGCCCAGCTTGGCAAAGATCCACAGGCATCTAGACACCCATCTTCCCCAATGAGGCCACCACCCAGATTTTTACGAAGAAGGTCAGTTCAGCTGAAGAGACAGTAAAGAAAGAGCCCAAGAAGAGATCCACAGGTTGTTGCCAAGCCCATTTCTGCAAAAGTTGAAACTAAGTCAAAAACAAAATGCAACAAAAAAGGTAAACCTTTAGGAAAAATGTGCAAACATGAGAAAAAGGAGGAGAAAAAAGGGAAATTCACTGGAGCAGCTAACAAAAACACTAAAGACTCAGGAAAGAAGAAACAAAAAAAAGGAAAGCATGGTCTCTGATTCATCAAGAGAGAAAGAAGTTGAATCTGGCATAGTTATTCCAAGTCTGATCAGCTGTCCCAGTATGCCCCTTCTTTTACAGTACAGATGAATGGTTTTTATCACCCATTTTGAAATTTAAAATTTCTTAGTACCTCCAGAAACACATTTTTAAAGGATTAAATACAACCTTATATTATGAAACTAAAATATATATTTAGATAAGTGTAAATGCTTTGCTTAGGAGGTGAGATCATGTGCTGGCTGCTTGTTTTTCTGTTAAGCCGGAAATTAGTAGGATATTGAATTGAAAGAGGCTTTGACTGCATTTCATAGACTGGAAACAAGGGTAGTTTTTATATCCTGTTATATGAAGCATAACTAAATTGTAGTTTACAGTCATACAGTTAACATGTCACAAATATTTCAAATCATTTATTCATGCTGTTGTATTTATTGTCATATGAGAAATCAGGAAAGCTATGAAGGATAATTGGGATTGTGTCAAAAGAATTCAGGAACCAGTTTTAAAATGGCCAATTTTAGTGTCATTAAGAATAATAACTTCCTATTTACAGTTACACAAAAAAAACATAAAATACCTAGGAATAAATCTAAACAAAGAGGTGAAAAATCTATACACTGAAAACTATAGAAAGCTTATGAAAGAAATTGAAGAAGACACAAAAAAATGGAAAAAGATTCCATGCTCCTGGAGGGAAGAACAAATATTGTTAAAATGTCGATACTACCCAAAGCAATCTACATATTCAATGCAATCCCTATCAAAGTAACGCCAGCATTCTTCACAGAGCTAGAACAAATAATCCTAAAATTTGTATGGAACCAGAAAAGACCCCAAATAGCCAAAGCAATCTTGAAAAACAAAACCAAAGGAGGAGGCATCACAATCCCAGACTTCAAGCTATGCTACAAAGCTGTAATCATCAAGACAGTATGGTACTGGCACAAGAACAGACACTCAGATCAATGGAACAGAATAGAGAACCCAGAAATGGACCCACAAATGTATGGCCAACTAATCTTTGACAAAGCAGGAAAGAATATCCAATAGAATAAAGACAGTCTCTTCAGCAAGTGGTGCTGGGAAAACTGGACAGCGACATGCAGAAGAATGGACCTGGACCACTTTCTTACACCATACACAAAAATAAACTCAAAATGGATGAAAGACCTAAATGTAAAACAGGAAGCCATCAAAATCCTCGAGGAGAAAGCAGGAAAAAACCTCTTTGACCTTGGCCGCAGCAACTTCATACTCAACATGTCTCCAGAGGCAAGGGAAACAAAACAAAAATGAACTACAGGGACTTCATCAAAATAAAAACGTTCTGCACAGCAAAGGAAACAATCAGCAAAACTAAAAAGCAACTGAAAGAATGGGAGAAGATATTTGCAAATGACATATGAGATAAAGGGTTAGTATCCAAAATCTATAAAGAAGTTATCAAACTCAACACCCAAAAAACAAATAATCCAATGAAGAAACGGACAAAAGACTTGAATAGACACTTCTCCAAAGAAGACATCCAGATGGCCAACCGACACATGAAAAAATGCTCAACATCACTCATCATCAGGGAAACAAATCAAAACCACAATGAGATACTACCTTACACCTGTCAGAATGGCTAACATTAACAACTCAGGCAACAGATGTTGGCAAGGATGTGGAGAAAGAGGAACTCTTTTGCACTGCTGGTGGGAATGCAAGCTGGTGCAGCCACTCTGGAAAACAGTATGGAGGTTCCTCAAGAAACTAAAAATAGAACTACCCTACAACCCAGCAATTGCACTACTAGGCATTTATCCACGGGATACAGGTGTGCTGTTTCGAAGGGACACATGCACCCCCATGTTTATAGCAGCATTATCAACAATAGCCAAAGTATGGAAAGAGCCCAAATGTCCATCGATGGATGAATGGATAAAGAAGATGTGGTATATATATATACAATGGAGTATACTTGGGAATCAAAAAGAATGAAATCTTGCCATTTGCAACTATGTGAATGGAACTAGAGGGTATTATGCTAAGTGAAATTAGTCAAAGACAAAAATCCTATGACTTCATTCATATGAGGACTTTAAGGGACAAAACAGATGAACATAAGGGAAGGGAAGAAAAAATAATATAAAAACAGGGAGGGGGACAATGCATAAGAGACTCAAATATGGAGAACAAACAGAGGGTTACTGGAGGGGTTGTGGGAGGGGGGATAGGCTAAATGGGTAAGGGACATTAAGGAATCTACTCCTGAAATCGTTGTTGCACTATATGCTAACTAATTTGGATGTAAATTTTAAAAAATAAAGTTAAAAAAATAAAAAAGAAGTGGTATATATACAATGAAATATTATTCAGCCATAAAAACGAATGAAATCTTGCTATTTGCAACAACATGGATGGAGCTAGAGAGTATAATTCTAAGTGAAATAATTCCGGTCAGAGAAAGACAACTACCATATGATTTCACTCATATGTGGAATTTAAGAAACAAAACAAATGTGCAAAGAGAAAAATGAGAGAGAGAGACAGAGAAACCAAGAAACAGACTCTTAATTAGAGAGAAAAAACTAAGGGTTACCAGAGGGGAGATGGGGGGGGGATGGGTTAAACAGGTGATGCAGATTAAGGAGTAACTTGTAGTGATGAGCACTGGGTGATGAATTGTTGAATCACTGTATTAGACACCTGAAACTAATGTAGCACTGTATGTTAACTAACTGGAATTAAAATAAAAACTTTTAAAAAAACTTGCATCAATATATCAAAATTTCTGAGAACTCTATGAAAAAAAGTTTAATAAGTGCAATGAACTGATTGAAACACATCAAATATGTTAAAAATCCATGAGTTCAAGATATTGAAACAAAATCTCATTGGTCACTTTTGGAGGATAGTGCTGAGGGAATCCAAACTGCATCTCACAGTGACAAATAATTTTTTAGAAGAATTTTCCCTTTATAGAAGTATTTCAATTAATAAAGAATTAATTAAAGAATTTTAATATTATCATCTTATAAACCCCTAAAAAATAATGAATCTAGGTAATGATTATAAATGGCCACTAATATTACAAAAAAAAAAAACAATTCAGCCAGATATTCTGTATCTCTAAATGGAAATACACATGACACTTATGAAATATTCTTACCAAAAAAATCAATCCTGAATCAGATGGAGACTCTAGGTCTACCAGTTTACAGGGATGTTGATAATTGTTCAAGTTGCTTGGTGAGAATGTGGTAATTCATTACCATTCTCATTTTATGTATGTATGTTTGGAAAAGTCCATAATAAAAAGTAAGAGGCATACACTATAAATTCATGTCCTTAGTAAGAGTTAATCTCACCATGGACATTCATGTCCCTAATAAGAGTTAAACTCACCATGGACATAAATGTACCATTGGTCTAGTTTGGTGGAAATGATTCTGAAAGGCATTAATGGCGTTGGAAAAGGAAGTATAACTAATTATAAAGGTCAAGCATAGCAAGTCAAAAAAATTAAGCTAAACCCATAAATCATCCATAGGCACTCAAGATATTAAGAAAGTAAAAGTAGTAATAGATCTTTTTAGATATTAAAAAGTAGTAATAGGTCTTTTTAGATATTCGTGGTATTTTATTGGATTGGAGTCTATGCACCTGGTTAGAGAATGATGACAATGACTTTGTGCTTTAAAAAAAAATTGAGGGCACCTGAATGGCTCAGTCAGTTAAGCATCTGACTTTGGCTCAGGTCATGATCTCCCAGTTCATGAGTTTGAGCCCCACATAGGACTCTGTTGCTGGCAGCTGGAAGCCTGCTTCAGATTCTCTGTCTCCCTGTTTGTGCCCTCCTCCGTTCTCTCTCGTTCTCTCTCTCTCTCTCTCTCTCTCTCTCTCTCTGTCTCTCAAAAATAAATAAATAAAAATATTTTTAAAACTTTCATCATCTGAAACCTCTACATTACCCTCAGCCTCCTCCTCTCCCACTTTTCTAATCTCAGTAAAGGCTACCATCATCCCATCCAACCAGTTGCTCAAGCCAAAAACCTCTGCCTGGAGCATTTCTTCAGGCGCTATTTCTTAACCACATTCCTCTATTTATCCTTTATTTATCCTCAGTATTTATCCTTCAAGCACCACCCTAATAAATCTCTCAAGGGGTCCTCTGACCCTCACTCCTCCAATCCCACATAAGGTAAAATGCCTTTCCTATGTGTTGACAGAGTACTACTTCTCCCACTGTAGCCCTTATCACACTGCATTATAATTATTTGTTTAATATACTTTTCTCTCATTAGTCTCTAAGCTCCATAAGATAAATAATCATGTATGTTCAATATTTTATTTCCAGGATTTAGCACATTGCATGACATAATGTAAGTACCCAAAAAATAGTTGTTAAAACAAAAGACAAATAATCCCCTTGTTGTTTTGGTGCGTTCCCTGGTCTGAAGGTGACATAACTGCTTTAGTAGTGAAGAGATAGGATACTGGTTCAACAAACATCAGAAGTCTAAATGTTATAATGTTTTTCTGTCCTGATGCTCCACTTAACTGCAGATTGTGAGACAGTCTATCAATAAGACTTACACCTACAAGTGAGCTTACACATTATGAATGCCTGCTGTTAAAGTCAATTCTCTAACTGTACTCTGCATCCATTCCTGTCCAATATCTCAGGGACTTTGCCTACCTTGTTAATTTCTCCATCTCTATTAGATCATTCTAATAGATTATAGTAAGCCTGCTCTAGTATCACTCATTTTGAAAAGTCCTCTTTTGATCCATATTCCTGTTCACTTACCCACGACCCAATCTCTCAACAGTTCTTGAGAATGAAGTTTTTCCAAAGAATTATCTATTCTCGGGGTACTCGGGTGGCTAGGTCGGTTGAGCGTCCAACTTCAGCTCAGGTCATGATCGCTCGGTTCGTGAGTTTGAGCTTTGCATCTGGCTGTCTGTTCTCAGTGCAGAGTCTGCTTTTGATACTCTGTCCGCCCCCCTCTCTCTCTGCCCCTCCCCCGCCCATTCTCTCTCTCTCTCTCTCTCTCTCTCTCTCTCTCTCTCTCTCTCTCTCTCTCTTTCTCTCTATCAAATAAATACAATTATTTAAAAAAAGAATGATCTATTCTCATTGACTCATCTTCCTAATATCCCATTCACTCTTCAGTGCACTCCGAAATAGCACCCATCTTCATCATGCCACTGAAACTACCTCTGTGAAGTCCACTAAAGACTTCCATTTTGCCAAATCTAGTGGACATCTTACTTGAGTTATCACCTTACTTGAAAATTCCTTTTCTGAAACAGTTACGTCTCTTGAATTCTGGGATATCACTGCCACTAATGTTCCTTTTGCCCCACTAACCACTCCTTCTCAGTCTCCTTTGCTGGATTGTTCCCTGTGTTGGGGTTCCTTGGGTCTCTTGTCTTGACCCTCTTCTCTTTTGCTACTGTATACCCTTTCTCTGAGGCTTATAATTACATTCTATATACTAGTGACTCTCAAACCTATAACTGCAGCCCAGTCCTCTCTCCTGAGCTTTAAATTCAAAAACTGACTGATTACTTATCATCTTTAATTGGTGTCTTTTGGGTGCTTAAACTTGACATGTCTGATAGTAGAGTCATCATCTTATTTCCAAATGTACTCCTATGCCAATGTTACCTATCTCATGACCACTACCATCCAATCATTTGCATAAGCTAGAAAACTGGAGTAATTCTTCATTTATACCTCTCCTTTATCCCTAATCATTTATGAAATCTTACAATTTCTACAGCATTAATATCTTTTGACTCTCTCCAAATCTCTTTTCCCTCTTCCCAAGACCAGAAGCCCTAAGAACATGGTGTTCTCATTCCTACTATAATTCAATAATACTAAACTCACATGTGTGTTAAAATTAAAATTGCTACTGACAAAAACACTCTCCTTGGCCAAACTTTAGTTAAGCTCCTGTGAGCCCTCTCCTTGACTAGGCTTCAACATTGTCCTGTCTGTAGAATCCTGTTAAGATAGTCAAGCAGGAATATCTCTCATCTTGGTGACTTCTCTGAATAATTTTTCATCCACTGACCCCCTCACTCTGCTCGTTGCCTATAAATCCCCAGCTGTATTTGCCATATTCAGAGTTGAGTTCAGTCTGTCTTTCCTATAGCAATTGTTTCTCCCTGTTGCAATAGTCTTAAATAAAGTCCTGTTTGCAATTTTAACAAGTATCACAATAATTTTTTTTTTTTTTTTTTACCAATCTGGTGCCAAGACTTACATAGAACCAGATTCATCATTGGACCCACGGATTTCTCACTCACAAATCCAGGTACATACATTTTATGCCTTTGTCTTCAGTCCTGAATGATTAATTAGGGATCCATTGGTGAGTCTGACTCCTGATTCAGTGGGCAGAAACACATTAGGCATTTTTAACCCATTAAAGCACAGTAAGGACAAATTTTGAAACTTAAGATTCTGGATATGCTCCAGAAGCTGGGTTGGAGTTACAGACTATATAGAGGTGGGGTTAAAAACCCAAGCTTCTTTGTGAGTTATCACTAGTTAAAAATATTGGAGCTTCTCAGCTGACTGAAAACTCGCTTCTTGAAACCCTGCTCACAATATGCTCTTCCAACTCTGTCTGCTTCTTTTCTTATTGGCATGCTTTTATTAAGATAATTTGAAACTGCAAAGGCTCTTTGAGAAACTTAAGATCTCCTCCAAATTGCCTCCTCTAAAGCCTTTTCCTTCCTATCACCTCTGCTCTTCCTTCCTGATTTCACTTTTGATCTTTCTTCTAGTTCCCTTGAATCCTTTGTTATGTCTTCCTTAAACTCTTACCTCCTCCATCCCTGTGTCCACTCTATCAGACTTTTACCTTTTACTTTCCCACTTTGGCTCCCCACAGTCACCTGAACTTTAGGGCGCTAACTCTATTGAGGTCTCCCAAGGAATTCAAGGACCCCCCCAAAAGCAACCACCTGAAGCTGAAAGGGAAAAAAAGATTATTTGGAAACATAACTAGGTGTTTTATCTACTCAGATGGCTGTAGAGACATCTAGACAGGTACTAGATGTCTCCTCAGTCACTTGCCTAAAATTTGGTCCACAGCCTCCAAAGGGTACACATAAGGGCAAAAGAAAATCATAAGTCTCTGCTACAAAATATTAGTAAATGGGTGACCTTAACTTGTCCCATTTGCCAGAAACACTAATTTTTTTAAATTTTTTTCTTTATTTCTGAGAGAGAGAGAGCATGAGCAGGGAGAGGCAGAGAGATGGCAGGGGGGACAGATGATCTGAAGAAGGCTCTGTGCTGACAGAAGTGAGTTCGATGGGGGGCTCAATTGCACAAACCATGAATGATATCATGACCTGAACTGAAGTCAGATGCTCAACTGACTGAGACACCCAGGGCGCCCAGAAACACTATTTAAATAAAAACATAATGTGGAGAAAATATGAGAGGTAATTATTTTATATAAACCAATGAGTTTGTATTCCTATATTTAACTGACGGCTAAAATTTTAGAGTGAAAGATATAAGGTCTCTATTTGTGTCTGTGTATGTATGTATGTATGTATGTATGTATATAATGTTGTGTATAAGTGTTATTTTTCTACATCTGAATGATATTACCAAAATAATTTATAAAATCACTTAAAGGACTTCTATTCAAATTGGCTTAGTGATAAATGAGCATTTATATAAATTAAGTATTCTCCAAACTCTCTGAAATATAGAAACTAACCCAAATGTGTTTTTAAAGTTCACATGACCTAAGATAATCTTTGGTAAATAAAGCTAGTTTTAAAATTATTGGTAAAATCACAGGCACAAGGGTGTCTCAGTTGCTTGAGCATCCGACTCTTGATTTTGGCTTAGGTCATGATTCCAAGGTTGTGGGATTGAGCTCTGTGTCAGGCTCTGCACTGAGCATGGATCCTGCTTAAGATTCTCTTTCTCTCTCCGCTGCCTCTTTCCCTCACTCATACTCTCACTCTCTCTCTAAAATAAAAAAAATAATTAAAAAATTTTTAAATACAATACAACTATTGGTAGAATCAAAATAAGTATGTCTTAAGAATTGTCAGCATTAAATATAATGCAGACATAAAAATTTTTGTACCTAGGTTTACTCCTCAAACAAGCTTATGTTATCGTTACTGAATGTTAAAAATTATAAAACTACAAACCCAAACTAACAACAAAATGTAAAATAAATATCAATCACTTGATACATGTCGAGCATGCCAGTAAAAAAAAAAAGAAAAAAGAATGGAAGAACCATATGTTTAACTTTTCAGGATCTTTGATTCTATATTTTTTGATACTTTTCAATGAGAAAAATAACTGAATATGATGGCTAATTTTGTTTAATGTCTCATGAACTTTTTATTTTTTTTTTATTTTTATTTTTTTAATTTATTTTGAGAGAGAGAAAGAGTGAATGCGAGTAGGGGAGGGTCAGAGAGAGAGGTCAAGAGAGAGAATCCCAAGCAGGCTCCATGCTGTCAGCACAGAGCCCAACACAGGCCTCGAACTCACAAACCATGAGATCATGACCTGACCAGAAACCAAGATTCAGATGCTCAACCAACTGAGCTACTCAGGAGCCCCCTCATGAAATTTTCATAACTAGTTCATGCCATAATTGTTAAGAACAAGTAAATTAAATATAAGTGGGATAACAGTTTATCAATGAACTTTTCCACAATAATTATGTTTTATATCTACTTAAAAGTAGGTTCAAAAATCTTTTTGATAACTTGAAACCCTAAAGCTATACTATGTTAACTTAAATTATGGATGTTCATTAAATATCAAGGTCATTTCTAAATAAGATAAAATATTGGAACATTAATTGCTGAACCAGACACCCCTGAAACGATATAGTCTTATATTTGCTACAGAATGGTACTTTGTGGCAGACAGTTCACAATTGCTTACTTTCCAGTTTTCTCTGTAAAAAAGGGGGTGCTGTTGGGGCACCTGGGTGGCTCAGTTGGTTAAGCTTCCAACTCGTGAATTTGGCTCGGGTCATGTTCTCAAGGTTCATGAGTTGGAGCCCCACATCGAGCCCAGCATCAGGCTACCGAAGCCTGCTTGGAATTCTCCCTCTCCCTCTCTCTCTGCCCCTCCCCTGCTTGTGTGCACACACATGCTGTCTCTCTCACTCTCTCTCAAGATAAATAATTTTTTCAAAGGGGGGGGTGGGCTTTTACTAATGCTTAAAAATGTTTAATCAATAGATGTAAATGAAACTACTAGGAGTAATAAAAGTAAAGAAAAAACTCTGTATGCAAGTAATAAGATGTGTTTTTATAAGGAAAAAAAAGCAGTTTTGTCCTAAAGTAGAATGACTGATTGTTCCAGAATGAAAAAGAGGAAAAAGTAGGACAAAAGCCAAATGGATATCTAAAACATAAGTTGTAGAAAGTTTGTGGAAAAGTATATGTGTGATCAAGTTGCTAAGATCGAGCAAATTTTTAAGTTTTTTAAAAATGAGTTGTAATATACAAAGCACACTTGTGCAAAACTATTATTTGGTTTTCTATTAAAAATTACAATGTTTTCTTAGATTATTGGACTTCTCTTTATTTTTTTAATGTTTATACATTTTTGAGAGAGAGAGAAACAGTGTGAGCCAGGGAGGGGCAGAGAGAGAGGGAGACATAGAATCCGAAGCAGGCTCCAGGCTCTGAGCTGTCAGCACAGAGCCTGATGTGGGGCTCGAACCCACAAGCGGTGAGATCATCTTTTTGATAACGTGAACTCACAAGCCCCCAAGATTATGACCTGAGCCACCCAGGCACCCCGATTAGTCTTCTCTTTGAAAATAAATTATATAAAGGTTTTTCTTTACCTTTTAACTAATCTGCCTGGGAAATCAAGATTTTGTCTTATCAAAATAATTTCCTGTGCTTCATGTTGTCTTTATTGGGTCTTTGATTACTTAAGAAAACTGAATTTCTCATATTAAGAGCTAAGATTTTTTTACAGCTATGTAACTTTCTGCATTGGCCTTTTGAAATCTTTTAATTGTCAGGGTGCCTGGGTGGCTCAGTCAGTGAGCATCCAACTTCAGCTCAGGTCTTGGGGGTTCATGAGTCCGAGCTCCTAGTTGGGCTCTGTGCTGACAGCTCAGAGCCTGCTTCAGATTCTGTATCTTCCCCTCTTTCTGCACTTCCCTTGCTTGCACTCTCTCTCTCTTTTTCAAAAATAAATACACATTAAAATTTTTTTAAAGATATCTTTTGTCACTTTGTTTAAATGGATAACTAAGTATTGTTTCACAATTATCTCTGACCCTATTTACCTGTGTACAAACATTTTGACATTTTCCCCAAATAAAATTTTAGATGGAGTACTTTTGAGCTCAAATTAATTTTGAGTTTTCCCATAATGTCCCTAGAAATTCTCAAAAGAATTTGTCTCTTACATTGTAAAAGAGAACTATTAAACCAATTAGATTTATTTGGTATGTTAAATTACATGGGAAGCATTGTCAAATAAGTGATTATAAACCTTCTTAGGTTATATGTGAATGGATATATGTTACAAATATAGATACTCCAGAAATTGTTTGAAGTCCTCAGAAATTTATCAATGCCTTCTTTGTCCAGTTATTTATGTTAAAATATATTTCACAGAAATAACTAAATTTCCTTAGCAGAGAAACTCTCATGAGATCTATAACCATGACCATTTTAAGTCATTTGTGATTCACAGTTATTCTTCTCTGAAAGCATTTGATTCTTCTCTGAAAGCATTTATAATCAGCTACAGCAAGAATGCTCTGTGATGGCATTACTTGAATAACTTTGGGGCCATGAGACTGGACTGAGTGAGAATTTCTAGAACTATTGAAGAAGCTGATATATTCGTAAAATTGCTAACTCAAGAGTAAGCAGAACCAGAACTGAATTAATTACATGGGACTGAATAAACAGATGAGGATGATTATAATTTTTTGGTGACTCTTTGTTTGAAACATTGCTAGTTCTTTAATGTCTTGTTTTCCGTATCTAAGGAAACTTTTTTTCTCTTTTCTCTTAAGCTATCTATAATTTACAGCAATTTGATAAAGTATTTTTTGTGAACAAAGATAAAACAATTACTTTTACTCTCTTACTGATTCCTACAAAATTTGGAAACTCTCATTTTTATGGCAGTATAGTTAGTTGAATAAGTTCAATAAGAATCTGTTCTCCTTGAAACAGGACAAAATTGGAAACGTTGGAAACGTTGGTTATAGAAAAGTTTATATAAATATATATATTTGGCTGGAATATCATATTTGAGAATATGCATAGAATTAGATATGATAAGATAGCCTTAAGGAACTATGGTTGACTTTATGGAGCCAATAAAGCCCCTTGGCAAAGCCACCTGGTATCTTGCTTAGGGCTTCCAGCCTTACAATGTGAATCAGGAAGGTCAATTCCTGGCAGACCCAGGAACCTCTGAATATTTGGGAGACCTCAAAAAGAGAGGAATTCACCTGATCTATAGCTATTTCAGGCAAAGTCTGATGACTATTCCTTGGCTTGTTTTATTTGCCTTGAGAGTCTTTTAAAAGTCCAATCTGAGGGGCCTGGGTGGCTCAGTAGATTAAGCATCCGACTGCGGCTCGGGTCTCACGATCTCACAGTTGATGAGTTCAAGCTCTGTGTCAGGCTCTGTGCTGACAGCTGAGCCTGGAGCCTGTTCCGGATTCTGTCTCCCTTTCTCTATGCTCCTCCCTCACCCACACTCTGTCTCTGTCTCTCTCAAAAATAAATAAACATTAAAAATTTTTAAAGTCCAATCTGAAATACTTTTGAAAAGTTCCAGCAAAGCAGACTTAAAAAGAGTTTACATGGCCAATCACTATTCTTGCAGCACTTATGTAAATAATCAGGCCAAGTTTAATAAGACTAGGTTTATTCTGCAAACTAATTATTCTTATTGTGATGATCTTTGATAGAAATGTGGGTATTGAGAAAAAAATTATGTTTAATAGAAAATTATAGTATACCCTTGTAGGTTTTAAATTCTAGTCCTGTTCATTGTCTTTAAAGTTTTGTTATGTACCTGTAAATTGGATTGGGTCCTGAATTCTTTTTAGTTTTCTCCAATGTCTGGCTACAATTCTCCAAATTAACATTTCCAATTTTTCTCCCTTCTGACAGAAATCATTGAGAACAAAAACTTTCCTTTTCCCAAAGCCCTGCAAGGTGAAGCTGGATGACTTGGTAAAAGCTTCAAGAAAATCAGCATAACAGATCATGAATAAGCAACCTTTGTTCCTGTCCCTGTATGGGTTACTCAGAAAGTTCACTGAAATATGATGCCATCACCATGGACATTCAAACTGTAAACCAGGAAATCCATTGGATTACCACTGCTGTCCTCACTCCACCATTTAAAAATAGTTTGAGTCCAACATCCAGAAATCTTCTCAACTAAAGCCACCTTCTGGACCCAGAAACTGGGTTTCAAATTATTAATATTTGTTTTTCTTTTATTTTCATAGAAATTTGTCTCATTAAATGCTTGACTGTGAGCACCATCCAGAAAATATCCCCTACTACCAAGTCCCAGTAGATGATTCAGCTGGTCCCTAATGAACAAAAGGCAATCATCCAAGAACTGAACTTATATTGTTCCAGGAAAAGAAAAATGTCCCTTCCTTCCTTGAACAAGAAGTGTAATTAATAAAGACTCTTTGTGTGACCAAACTTTAGTTACGCTCCTGAACCTTCTCCTAGGCCCATGTGTGCACTTCCTTGTAAAATCCGCTTGCAGCAAGAAACCTGCTAAGTTTAACCAAAACACTCCACCCTTGATATCTGATTGGATTTCTCATTTTTTACCACCCCCTGGGTAATATCTGATCACCCTAAAATGTCTTCAGCAAAAACTCCTGTCAGGTTGCTTTCACCAAAATTCCCCTTAACCTTGACACTTCCCCTTAATTTGTCATCCACTGACCTCCATCCGGCTCCTTGGCTATAAATCCCCATTTGCTCATGCTGTATGGTATGTGCTTAATCTGCATCCTTTGTTAGATTTCTAACACCATACACTCCCACTCTTTAATTCAGACTATCATCACTTATTGCCAAAGCACCATGTTTCCTACCACATTGAGTCATTTGTATCTGCTATTCCTTCTACCTGGAATCCTGTTGTCTGTCCTCCACATTTAATGGACTAATTTCTGCTTTTTTTTTTCAAATCTTTTCTTAGACATAATTTACTTTGGGAAGCCTTCTTTACCCCAATGGTGTCCTAGCTTTAGCTTGCCTTTTCACAAACCTACTATGCACATCTCTTTCCAACTCTGTGTTCAGTGACATCAAGTTGATAGCTTTGAAATTGGCCACGAGGAAAGCACTTACAACATGAAAATCAGCAAAAGCTACAAGTCAGGACTTTTCTTTTTTCAGAGAACTGATTTTTAAACATTTACCAGCACACTGCTGCCCTGCCTCCTCCTCACCTATCCCAAATTTGTATCAGATGGCTCTGCTATGAGTTCTGATGATTCCCTAAAACCCATCATTATGTACTGTAGGTTATATGTGTGTCTCACCCTCCAGACTGAAATTTTCTTGAGGGTAGAGATACTATATCTCTAGAATCTTATCTATCTGGCTCACAGAAGGTACTAATTAGTACTAGTGCTCTTGGACATACTGGTCATCTGAATGAATTACTGTCAGAATGCATGCCTTGACAAACACTTGCAAATCCTGGGAGAAACATTAGCAGAGAAGACAGTTCCTGGCTGCCATCTGCAGTAACCACATATTCACCTGGAAAACAAGCAATCAGAGCAACGGGGAGTGAGTTAGATACTTTCTATCACCTGTGCCATTAAGCTGTGACTTGATGTAGGTATTTCATCTACACCACAAGTTTTAGGTCTGCCCTACAGAATAGACCATGCTATATATGGTCCAGGGCTCCTTACCTCTCTTTCCTATAAAGCAACAGAACAGACTGTAGTATTTGCCTCTCTGATTCATGCTGCTCTTGGCTGCTATTGTTCATCAGCCACCGCTTACAGTTAACATCAAAGGCCTGCAAGAGTCTGCATACAGATCCAGTAATTCTTGGCATAAAATATTTCCAAATCCACTTATCTACAAGAGATAGAAATGGTATCACGAGCAGAGCTCTGGTGCAGAAGAGAGTCACTCTAAAATAACTGTGCAGGGGCATCTGGGTGGCTTAGTAGGTTAAGCGTCTGACACTCGGTTTCAGCTCAGGTCATGATCTCATGGTTCATGGGTTCGAGCCCCACATCAGGCTCCGTGGTGACAGTGCAGAGCTTGCTTGGGATTCTCTCTCTGCCCCTCTCCTGCTCTATCTCTCTCAAAATAAATAAACATTTTTAAAAATGAAAATCTTGTAAACAGCTCTGTGAAATATCTCAGAAGTGGGTCCTTTAACACTAGTCAAACCTTTAAATGACTGCAGTCAGTCCTGGCCATCTTAACTGCAACCTCATGAGTGACCCAGAGCCATAATCGCCCAACTTAGCCACTTCCAGCTGACCTTCAGAACACGTGAGATAATAAAGGTTTGTTGTTTTAAGATGCTAAATTTGCAGCTAAGTATTTTTTCAACAATAGATAACTAATAAGACATTTTTCAAATAATTTACTCCCCTCAAAAAAGCAGACTTACATATATTACTAGCAGCAATGTACGAAGCTGCTATTCTATTACCCTGGTTTTGCTTAACAATTCTTTCCATAAGAGATATCACATATCTGCTCTTCTCAATCAGCTTTTGTGGAGGCTATACCGTTTGTTTCGGGGTAAAACTGAATGGGCAAAATTAGCACATTGGAAACTATAAGAGACCAACCAAGAGGGACTGAAAATCTGCTTAAAAATAACCAAGAGACAAGAAATCAAGGTGACTACAAAATTTAAAAATGGTTTCAAAGAGGAGGTAAATCATTTGCAGTATATTCTGCAGAGAATAAAATTATTTTTCCTAGCCAACAAAAAATAAACTGATATAATTGAAAACTACTAAATTGGAAAGAAATGGAAAAGCCAAGATCATATATAGCAAATTTTCCTATCCAGTTCATGTACTCTTCTATAAATTTGAAAACAGTGCTGTAACTGTGGGTGAACTATTTGTCTTTGATATGCTCAGAGATAAGAGCTTCTAGAAAAGAACACAAGCATGTCATCTAAATCCCCAAACATTAAAGGCAACTGTCAATTGGAAATAAATGTATTGAGCACCTATTGTGCTCAGGCAAGGGACTCTGTGGGGGAAAGATGGCTTACTTTAACTACCCTCTATTTGGTAGCTGGAGCCCAAATACAGACCCCTTCTCCTCAGGTCTACCCCTCATCTCCTTCCTCAACACTCTTCCTCCACAAAACAGGTAAGGGTAAGGGCAGGGGATCTAAAAATAGAGCTAGAAGGGGAGGGGAAATTCCTGCCGCTGCTGCTAATGGGACTTTATAATAATAAATATCATTTATGTAACTTCAATATATACTAAAGATTTGTATTCATCTTATCATTGAACCCAAAATAACTTCATTTCCTCCACTCCTCTCTAATCTCAAGAAACCTGCTTCTTTACCAAAGATAAGGCTGGTTTTCTCCTTCCTTGAGATTTGATTTCTTCCCTAAAATGAGGATAACAATGCTTCTTATGGGGTTGATCTGAACATGTAATGACATCATGTGTGTGCGTGAGGGCCAAGCCCTATGAAAATTGAACCTTAGCATGTTAAAGGGTTATGGAAAATGCAGGAGAAGCATTTTCAGGGAGCAGAAAATGGTCCAGTTTGCCAAGAGCACAGAGGGCTTGGGAGAGAGGACTGGAAATGTACTCTGAATCCGTGGGGTGGGGTGCATTGAATGTCAACTGAGGACTTTATAAATAATGTCAGAAAATCCAACTTGGTAAATATACTGTTGCCTGGGGCAGGAGTAGGGGTAGTTTGGTATAAGAATGTGAAGAATATTATTTCAAGTGATAATGACATACAAATGTTATATTTTATTTCCTTCTACTTATTCAAGATCTTATTTATTGTGGTTAATATACATCATGTCTTATTTTCTAGAATTCTGACTCCTAAATTTAATCCCAAATAAAGCTGTGTACATATGTAACACTTGCATTTTACTCACAACTTTCTGGCAGCAATACTATTTCAAGACCTTAGGAGATGGGGATGGAAGGAGGTGACAGCCAGTGCAAGCAGTATGTCCTTCTGTTGATAGGCAGTAGTATGCCTCTGAAAGTGTCTAGGTAAGGAGATTATATCCAGCTTTGATAAAACTGACCTAGGCAACTGTGAGCTATTAAAGAGAAATTATTCTGACATTTGCTAAAACAATAAGGAAGACTTCATTCAACACTATTGCAGTAAGGGAGAGAGATTGAACTCAACTCCAAATACAGCAAAGACAGCTAGGGATTTACAGCAGTGAGTAAAGTGAAAAGGGTCAGTGGATGGAAAATTATTAAGAGGACACATCAAGGTGAGGGAGATTCTTGCTAAAGGCAGGCCAAGGGCTTAGATATGAAAGGTGTAGGATAAGGAACTTGATCATATATCAAGGATGGGGGATTCCTAATAAACTGATCTTGGCAGGATTCTTGCTAAAGACAGGCCAAAGGTAGCAAGCCAAAGTCATGGCCTAGTTTAGAAAAGGTCTCTGAAGAGGTCTCAGAAGAGAAGTTTGACTAAAGTTTGGTCAAGAAGAATATCTTTGCCGGGGCATGGTTACCCAGAAAGAGTATGACAGAGGTAAGGAGAAATGTGGGTAGCCTCTATAGAGGTAGAATACTGGGAGTGTAGATGTGTTGCTTTCTCTGGTGGGCCCTCCCTACTGT
The DNA here is from genome assembly GCF_016509475.1 of Prionailurus bengalensis. Taxonomy (NCBI): domain Eukaryota; kingdom Metazoa; phylum Chordata; class Mammalia; order Carnivora; family Felidae; genus Prionailurus; species Prionailurus bengalensis. The sequence continues at coordinate 82,273,493 of NC_057361.1, read as the reverse complement.
GTGGAAAGGTCCCTTGATATTGGATGGGAAAGAAGCAGATCACCTGGGAGAGTGTCCTCTCAATGATCTCTAGGTATCTAGTCACAAGGCATTGGTCAGTAAGGTAGTCTAAAAATGGCTCCCAAAGATATGTTCACGTCCCAATCCCCAAAACCTGTAAAAACCTTATTTGGAAAATGAGAATTTGCACATGTAATTAAATTAAGGATTTTGACATGGGGACATTATCCTGGATTATCTGGGCAAGCCCTAAATGACAGTACAAATTAATTTATAAGAGGCAGGAAAGCAGAGGGAGGTTTGCATACAGAAGAAGAGGACACAATGTGACCATGGAAACAGAAATTAGAGTGATGTGGCCACAATCCAAGAAATGCTGACAGCCACCAGAAGCTGAGAAGAGGCAAAGAATAGATTCTTCCCTAGAAACCTCTGGAGTGGGTACACTACTGCCAACACCTTGGTTTTGGCTCAGTGAAACTGATGTTGAATGTCTTGCCTCCAGAATTATGTAAGAATGAATAAGTTTCTGTTCTAAGCCAGCAGTTTGGTTACAATTTGTTACAGCTGTCTCAGGAAACTAATACAGTCAGGCAAAGCAACCACATGGTTAACATCAGTATTGTCATCTGAGTGGCTGCCTGTTACACACCAGCCACTCAGTATGTGGTCATGAATGAATGGAAGTGACTACTGGGCTCAATCTCTGGTTAAGCACATGCATCCTCATGCAGGAGATTGCAAAAGCAGGGTCTGAGTATCTCTGACCCATGACCACTGTATGCTATGTCCTCCAGAGTCAAAATGCAGCATATTCAGGAGACCCTAACCTTTCTCCTATGTAAACCCTGAGCAAATCCCCCTACAGGAGTCTAAACACAACCCTGCCTCCAATCCTGAGCATTAAATTGGGTTTCTCTGTATTGAGGCCTTTTGGTAAATGGCTGTCAGGAATACGATGAAAAATGCCCATAATGTAGAGATCTCTCTAGTCTCTCATTGTAGTGTGAGAGACTTAATAGGCCCATCTTGAAGAAAGCCCCCTTTTGCTGATAATCACTGATTTGGGCTGGATGAAATAGAACCTGATCATAAATATGTACTTACATGTAAGGCATGATCAGCCTTTGCTGATAATGGCACAGATACTAAAATCCTGAGAAGGTGGAGTGATCTCCCAGAACATTGCTCCACTGCTGCTTTCTGTGGGTATGATGGCTTAGGACCTCAGCAGAGGCTCTTTGCTGTAATAAAATGAAAGCTGGACACTATGATGTATTGCAGCTGTGCATGGCCAGAGATGGGTGCAGCTGGACTGTGGTCACTGTCCTACTGGCCTCCAAACCATTTCTTCCTCCTTTCAGTAAGGGATACTGGGTGTTAATGGGCTCTGCAGCTGCCCCTGCCTTGCCCCTGCTCTGCGTTGATCCTATTCTTTCTTTCTGCAAAGTCATGCCTGCCTTTCCTTCCTGGTCCCTTTCTTATCTTTCTAAATTCAGGTATAAGTCTGAAGGTTTATAGGATGTAGGAAACTTTATCTGAACTGGCACCTGGCAATTCTGGCGGTGCCAGAACTGGCACAAGGTTTACAGCTGACTTGCAAATGGATCTACTGCAAGTTGATGAATGTTTACAGGTGAGCTTGGAATTTATTTAATAAGTGACAAGTACTGTTCCAAATCACAAGCTGTAACAATATCATGCTGCCACATTATTAATATCTCCATGTCTCAGGTGAGGAAAATAACTCAAATAGGGCTTCATGTCCAAAGTCACAGATCAAATAAAAGATTGAAGCAGGATGCTAACCTACATCTGTCTGGCTGCTAAGCACTATTTATTTTATATTAAGAATGGATTCTGGTCTAACAGATTGCAGTAGCCATGGTTTCACTCCCCAGGGCATCCACTACCACCTGTGTAACCTTGACTTGCCCCAAAATCTAGATTTCAGAACCAAACAACCCCCAAGCATTAAGCCTGGGATACAGGCTGATTCATCGTAACTACAGCTTTGCCCCACTCCCAGCCTCACCCCCACCTCCTACAAACATGCATGCGAGCTTTCACAATGGTGTATCCCTTGTCTGTGCAGCATCCATGATCTCCTCTTGTCCTTCTCAGTCTTGTGGACACAAACCTGGTTTTGCCCATTTAGCTTAACTTGGCTCTCTTCTGTCCTTCATGTGCCTTAGGTAAACCTGCCTTTTAGTCATGTTCAAATCAGATCCTGTGTATTCTTAGAACATATGCCTTTTCCCATCCCTGAGTTGTTCAAACTTTACACAGGTCTCCCACAGTCAGGAACCAGCAGGTCAGGTGGTCAGGGATGAAAAAGTTACACAAGAGGGGGCATGGCCCAAGGAAGGCTAACAGTCTGACACCCAGGGAGTCATTCATTTGCTGAATTTACCAAGTTTTCATCATGGCAGAGGTCAGAAACCTGCTTTGCAACATGAATCTATCTCATCTTCAGGGACTGACTTATATGCCCCTACTCAGGAACCTACTTGAACTGGGCATATTTGAAAGACTGCAGAAAATACTTGCACAAGGCCATCTGTATGTGGGCTGAGAAGACTACTTGGAAAGTACTCATGATTTGTATATTTGGGGGAAGCCTAAGAGGTTGTTGGTGGCTGTTGGTGATAAAATGGGCCCAATCAAAATCAACTTGTAGTAGAGGCTCAGGAGCCTCAAGGAAATGATTCAAGCTGTGTCTACTGCTTCAGGCAAGCCACAACTGAAGAACTGGTGGGGAGGCCTGACACAAAACTATTTCAGGTCACAGTGGGGGTAGAGAGGTCTGATGCAGGGGCATCTGGGTGGCTCAGTCAGTTAAGTGTCCAACTTTCATGATCTTGTGGTTTCTGAGTTCCAGTCCTGCACTGGGCTCTCTGCTGTCATCACAGTGCCTGCTTTGGGTCCTCTGTCCCCCTCTCTCTGTCTGGCCCACCCCTGCTCACATGAGTGCTCTCTCTCTCGCTCTTTCAAAAATAAATAAATATTGAAAAAAAGAGAGGTCTGGTGCAAAAGGAAATTCATACTGAGGGAGAACAGAGCCAGATACAATCATGTCATCCTGGAAACAAAATCTTGTCATTAGGGAGGTAGAGCTATTCCAATGACAGCACTGGGACTGGGACTCCTGGTAGTACCTGTTCCAACACCCCATAGTCTAGTGTAGGTAGATGATTCAAAAATAATTACTGAAGAAATCACAATGATTCTCAGATGTTGTCTCTCAGGCTTTTGTCAGAAGCCTAACAGTCTCTTTTCAGCAGCTGGCGGCTGACAGCTGGAGAGAGGTGCATTCTGTGCATCTGTCTGTGCAGATCACTGCTGGCGGCGGGGGAGGGGGGGGAAGGGGGAAGGGGGCTCCCACAGACAGGCTCCAAAAACAAACTAACCTTCTGAATGGGGCCCTGCACCGCACTAACCTGGTGACCCCACACACATGCTTGCTTTGCATTCAGAAAAGCTGACTTTCAGTCACTGTGAGAGCAGGTTGTGAAATGGTCCCTGTGACACTCCCAGCTTAGTGTCAGGTGCGGTGAGTGGAATCCCATTTCACCAGTTGCAATCTGGTTTTGCAATAGCCCTCGAGGCACATCTTAAAGAAATCTTCCTTTTTGCTGACATTTTAGGAATTCTCCCTAAGGAAAAAGGACCTTGATTTGTAAGTGAATTCGTAATGCTTTTCCATATCAGTTTGGGAGGGAGGATACAGAAGTTGTGTCATGCTGACATATAAGATTGTCTCTGGAATAGAGACCTCCTTTATGGATGGATGAATAAATGCAGAAATATGAGTGCCTGGGTGGCTCATTTTGTTGAGCATCAGACTTCTGATTTCAGTTCAGGTCATGATCTCAAGGTTCATGGGATCAAGCCCCACATGGGGCTCTGTGCTTACAGTGTGGAGCCTGCTTTGGATTCTCTCTCTGCCCCTCCCATGCTTTCTCTCTCTCTCTCTCTCTCTCTCTCTTTCTCTCTCTCTCTCTCTCTCTCTCTCTCTCTCTCTCTCTCTCTCTCTCAAAATAAATAAAATAAACATTTAAAAATTTAAAAAATAAATGCAGAAATAAATGAATGGGTGAAGGACGGGATGCCCACATAAGTTCCCTTCCTACCCTCTGCTCCACTCTCTTCGTTTTGATGTTTTCTAAGAAGACTCTAGGATAAAATGTTCTCTAAGGTGGTCTCAAGAGTTATTTTGCAATTTGTGAATGTATCAGATCAGTATGTTATACACTTTAAACTTACACAATGTTGCCTCAATAAAGGTGAGGGAAAGGAAGGAAGATTATATACAAGATTTGTTTTTGGTTTTTTTTATGTATAATGTAGTTTTATGTATTTTTTTATGAAATTTATTGACATATTGGTTTCCATACAACACCCAGTGCTCATCCCAAAAGGTGCCCTCCTCAATACCCATCACCCACCCTCTCCTCCCTCCCACCCCCCATCAACCCTCAGTTTGTTCTCAGTTTTTAACAGTCTCTTATGCTTTGGCTCTCTCCCATTCTAACCTCTTCTTTTTTTCTTTCCTTCCCCTCCCCCATGGGTTCCTGTTAAGTTTCTCAGGATCCACATAAGAGTGAAACCATATGGTATCTGTCTTTCTCTGTATGGCTTATTTCACTTAGCATCACACTCTCCAGTTCCATCCACGTTGCTACAAAAGGCCATATTTCATTTTTTCTCATTGCCACGTAATATTCCATTGTGTATATAAACCACAATTTCTTTATCCATTCATCAGTTGATGGACATTTAGGCTCTTTCCATAATTTGGCTATTGTTGAAAGTGCTGCTATGAACATTGGGGTACAAGTGCCCCTATGCATCAGTACTCCTGTATCCCTTGGATAAATTCCTAGCAGTGCTATTGCTGGGTCATAGGGTAGGTCTATTTTTAATTTTCTGAGGAACCTCCACACTGCTTTCCAGAGCGGCTGCACCAATTTGCATTCCCACCAACAGTGCAAGAGGGCTCCCGTTTCTCCACATCCTCTCCAGCATCTATAGTCTCCTGATTTGTTCATTTTGGCCACTCTGACTGGCGTGAGGTGATACCTGAGTGTGGTTTTGATTTGTATTTCCCTGATAAGGAGCTGAACATCTTTTCATGTGCCTGTTGGCCATCCGGATGTCTTCTTTAGAGAAGTGTCTATTCATGTTTTCTGCCCATTTCTTCACTGGGTTATTTGTTTTTCGGGTGTGGAGTTTGGTGAGCTCTTGATAGATTTTGGATACTAGCCCTTTGTCCGATATGTCATTTGCAAATATCTTTTCCCATTCCGTTGGTTGCCTTTTAGTTTTGTTGGTTGTTTCCTTTGCTGTGCAGAAGCTTTTTATCTTCATAAGGTCCCAGTAATTCACTTTCGCTTTTAATTCCCTTGCCTTTGGGGATGTGTCGAGTAAGAGATTGCTACGGCTGAGGTCAGAGAGGTCTTTTCCTGCTTTCTCCTCTAAGGTTTTGATGGTTTCCTGTCTCACATTTAGGTCCTTTATCCATTTTGAGTTTATTTTTGTGAATGGTGTGAGAAAGTGGTCTAGTTTCAACCTTCTGCATGTTGCTGTCCAGTTCTCCCAGCACCATTTGTTAAAGAGGCTGTCTTTTTTCCATTGGATGTTCTTTCCTGCTTTGTCAAAGATGAGTTGGCCATACGTTTGTGGGTCTAGTTCTGGGGTTGCTATTCTATTCCATTGGTCTATGTGTCTGTTTTTGTGCCAATACCATGCTGTCTTGATGATGACAGCTTTGTAGTAGAGGCTAAAGTCTGGGATTGGGATGCCTCCTGCTTTGGTCTTCTTCTTCAAAATTCCTTTGGCTATTCGGGGCCTTTTGTGGTTCCATATGAATTTTAGAATTGCTTGTTCTAGTTTCGAGAAGAATGCTGGTGCAATTCTGATTGGGATTGCATTGAATGTGTAGATAGCTTTGGGTAGTATTGACATTTTGACAATATTTATTTTTCCAATCCATGAGCAGGGAATGTCTTTCCATTTCTTTAAATCTTCTTCAATTTCCTTCATAAGCTTTCTATAGTTTTCAGCATACAGATCCTTTACATCTTTGGTTAGATTTATTCCTAGGTATTTTATGCTTCTTGGTGCAATTGTGAATGGGATCAGTTTCTTTATTTGTCTTTCTGTTGCTTCATTGTTAGTGTATAAGAATGCAACTGATTTCTGTACATTGATTTTGTATCCTGCAACTTTGCTGAATTCATGTATCAGTTCTAGCAGACTTTTGGTGGAGTCTATCGGATTTTCCATGTATAATATCATGTCATCTGCAAAAAGCGAAAGCTTGACTTCATCTTTGCCAATTTGGATGCCTTTGATTTCCTTTTGTTGTCTGATTGCTGATGCTAGAACTTCCAGCACTATGTTAAACAACAGCGGTGAGAGTGGGCATCCCTGTCGTGTTCCTGATCTCAGGGAAAAAGCTCTCAGTTTTTCCCCATTGAGGATGATGTTAGCTGTGGGCTTTTCATAAATGGCTTTTATGATCTTTAAGTATGTTCCTTCTATCCCGACTTTCTCAAGGGTTTTTTTTTTTCAACGTTTATTTATTTTTGGGACAGAGAGAGACAGAGCATGAACGGGGGAGGGGCAGAGAGAGAGGGAAACACAGAATCGGAAACAGGCTCCAGGCTCTGAGCCATCAGCCATCACCCCAGAGCCTGACACGGGGCTCGAACCCATGGACCGCGAGATCGTGACCTGGCTGAAGTCGGACGCTTAACCGAGTGCGCCACCCAGGCGCCCCAAGGGTTTTTATTAAGAAAGGGTTCTGGACTTTGTCAAAGGCCTTTTCTGCATCGATTGACAGGATCATATGGTTCTTCTCTTTTTTTTTGTTAATGTGATGTATCACATTGATTGATTTGCGAATGTTGAACCAGCCCTGCATCCCAGGAATGAATCCCACTTGATCATGGTGAATAATTCTTTTTATATGCCATTGAATTCGATTTGCTAGTATCTTATTGAGAATTTTTGCATCCATATTCATCAGGGATATTGGCCTGTAGTTCTCTTTTTTGACTGGGTCTCTGTCTGGTTTAGGAATCAAAGTAATACTGGCTTCATAGAATGAGTCTGGAAGTTTTCCTTCCCTTTCTATTTCTTGGAATAGCTTGAGAAGGATAGGTATTATCTCTGCTTGAAACGTCTGGTAGAACTCCCCTGGGAAGCCATCTGGTCCTGGACTCTTATTTGTTGGGAGATTTTTGATAACTGATTCAATTTCTTCACTGGTTATGGGTCTGTTCAAGCTTTCTATTTCCTCCTGATTGAGTTTTGGAAGAGTGTGGGTGTCCAGGAATTTGTCCATTTCTTCCAGGTTGTCCAATTTGTTGGCATATAATTTTTCATAGTATTCCCTGATAATTGTTTGTATCTCTGAGGGATTGGTTGTAATAATTCCATTTTCATTCATGATTTTATCTATTTGGGTCCTCTCCCTTTTCTTTTTGAGAAGCCTGGATAGAGGGTTGTCAATTTTGTTTATTTTTTCAATAAAACAACTCTTGGTTTCGTTGATCTGCTCTATAGTTTTTTTAGATTCTATATTGTTTATTTCTGCTCTGATCTTTATTATTTCTCTTCTTCTGCTGGGTTTAGGCTGCCTTTGCTGTTCTGCTTCTAGTTCCTTTAGGTGTGCTGTTAGATTTTGTATTTGGGATTTTTCTTGTTTCTTGAGATAGGCCTGGATGGCAATGTGTTTTCCTCTCAGGACTGCCTTTGCTGTGTCCCAAAGCGTTTGGATTGTTGTATTTTCATTTTCGTTTGTTTCCATATATTTTTTAATTTCTTCTCTAATTGCCTGGTTGACCCACTCATTCGTTAGTAGGGTGTTCTTTAACCTCCATGCTTTTGGAGGTTTTCCAGACTTTTTCCTGTGGTTGGTTTCAAGCTTCATAGCATTGTGGTCTGAAAGTAAGCATGGTATAATTTCAATTCTTGTAAACTTATGAAGGGCTGTTTTGTGACCCAGTATATGATCTATCTTGGAGAATGTTCCATGTGCACTCGAGAAGAAAGTATATTCTGTTGCTTTGGGATGCAGAGTTCTAAATATATCTGTCAAGTCCATCTGATCCAATGTGTCATTCAGGGCCCTTGTTTCTTTATTGACCGTGTGTCTAGATGATCTATCCATTTCTGTAAGTGGGATGTTAAAGTCCCCTGCAATTACCACATTCTTCTCAATAAGGTTGCTTATGTTTATGAGTAATTGTTTTATATATTTGGGGGCTCCGGTATTCGGCGCATAGACATTTATAATTGTTAGCTCTTCCTGATGGATAGACCCTGTAACTATTATATAATGTCCTTCTTCATCTCTTGTTACAGCCTTTAATTTAAAGTCTAGTTTGTCTGATATAAGTATGGCTACTCCAGCTTTCTTTTGGCTTCCAGTCGCATGATAAATAGTTCTCCATCCCCTCACTCTCAATCTAAAGGTGTCCTCAGGTCTAAAATGAGTCTCTTGTAGACAGCAAATGGATGGGTCTTGTTTTTTTTATCCATTCTGATACCCTATGTCTTTTGGTTGGCACATTTAATCCATTTACATTCAGTGTTATTATAGAAAGATACGGGTTTAGAGTCATTGTGATGTCTGTATGTTTTATGCTTGTAGTGACGTCTCTGGGACTTTGTCTCACAGGGTCCCCCTTAGGATCTCTTGTAGGGCTGGTTTAGTGGTGACAAATTCCTTCAGTTTTTGTTTGTTTGGGAAGACCTTTATCTCTCCTTCTATTCTAAATGACAGACTTGCTGGATAAAGGTTTCTTGGCTGTATATTTTTTCTGTCTAGCACCCTGAAAATCTCGTGCCAATTCTTTCTGGCCTGCCAAGTTTCAAAAGAGAGATGAGTCACGAGTCTTATAGGTCTCCCTTTATATGTGTGGGCACGTTTACCCCTTTCTGCTTTCAGAATTTTCTCTTTATCCTTGTATTTTACCAGTTTCACTATGATATGTCGTGCAGAAGATCGATTCAAGTTACGTCTGAAGGGAGTTCTCTGTGCCTCTTGGATTTCAATGACTTTTTCCTTCCCCAGTTCAGGGAAGTTCTCAGCTATTATTTCTTCAAGTACCCCTTCAGCACCTTTCCCTCTCTCTTCCTCCTCTGGGATACCAATTATGCGTATATTATTTCTTTTTAGTGTATCACTTAGTTCTCTAATTTTCCCCTCATACTCCTGGATTTTTTTATCTCTCTTTTTCTCAGCTTCCTCTTTTTCCATAACTTTATCTTCTAGTTCACCTATTCTCTCCTCTGCCTCTTCAAGCCAAGCTGTGGTGGTTTCCATTTTGTTATGCATTTCATTTAAAGCGTTTTTCAGCTCCTCATGACTGTTCCTTAGTCCCTTGATCTCTGTAGCAAGAGATTCTCTGCTGTCCTGTATACTGTTTTCAAGCCCAGCGATTAATTTTATGACTATTATTCTAAATTCACTTTCTGTTATATTATTTAAATCCTTTTTGATCAGCTCATTAGCTGTTGTTATTTCCTGGAGATTCTTCTGAGGGGAATTCTTCCGCTTGGTCATTTTGGATAGTCCCTGGCGTGGTGAGGACCTGCAGGGCACTTCCCCTGTGCTGTGGTGTATAACTGGAGTTGGTGGGCGGGGCCGCAGTCCGACCTGATGTCTGCCCCCAGCCCACTGCTGGGGCCACAGTCAGACTGGTGTGTGCCTTCTCTTCCCCTCTCCTAGGGGCGGGATTCACTGTGGGGTGGTGTGGCTCATCTGGGCTACTTGCACCCTGGCAGGCTTGTGATGCTGGGGATCTGGCGTATTAGCTGGGGTGGGTAGGCAAGGTGCACGGGGGCAGGAGGGGCAGGCTTAGATCGCTTCTCCTTAGGTGATCCACTTCAGGAGGGGCCCTGTGGCAGCAGGAGGGAGTCAGATCCGCTGGCGGAGGTTTGGCTCTGCCGAAGCGCAGAGTTGGGTGTTTGCGCGGAACGAGCAAGTTCCCTGGCAGGAACTGGTTCTCTTTGGGATTTTGGCTGGGGAATGGGCGGGGGAAATGGCGCTGGCGAGCGCCTTTGTTCCCCACCAAACTGAGCTCTGTTGTCCGGGGGCTCAGCAGCTCTCCCTCCCTTTTGTCCTCCAGCCTTCCCGCTTTCCAAGCAGAGCTGTTAACTTATGACCTCCCAGACGCTAAGTCGCGCTTGCTGACGGAACACAGTCCATCAGGCCCCTCCGCTTTTGCCAGCCAGACTCGGGGGCTCTGCGTGGCAGGCGAGCTGCCCCTCCGTCCCGGCTCCCTCCCGCCAGTCCGTGGAGCGCGCACCGCCTTGCCGCCCTTCCTACCCTCTTCCGTGGCCTCTCGTCTGCGTTTGGCTCCGGTGACTCCGTTCTGCTAATCCTCTGGCGGTTTTCTGGGTTATTTAGGCAGGTGTAGATGGAATCTAAGTGATCAGCAGGACGTGCGGTGAGCCCAGCGTCCTCCTAAGCCGCCATCTTGCAAAACCATCATCCAAGATTTGTTTTTTTATTTTAAACATTTTTTTTCAACGTTTATTTATTTTTGGGACAGAGAGAGACAGAGCATGAACGGGGGAGGGGCAGAGAGAGAGGGAGACACAGAATCGGAAACAGGCTCCAGGCTCTGAGCCATCAACCCAGAGCCTGACGCGGGGCTCGAACTCACGGACCGCGAGATCGTGACCTGGCTGAAGTCGGACGCTTAACCGACTGTGCCACCCAGGCGCCCCCAAGATTTGTTTTTTTAAAAACTGGAGGTGGGGTGCCCAGGTGGCTGAGTCGGTTAAGCGTCCGACTTCGGCTCAGGTCACTCTCATGGTTCGGGGATTCGAGCCTGCATTGGGCTCTGTGCTGACAGCTCAGAGCCTGGATCCTGCTTCAGATTCTGTGTGTGTGTCTGTCTCTGCTCCTCCCCCACTCGTGCGCTCACTCGCTCTCTCTCTCTCTTTCTCTCTCTCTCAAAAAAAAAAATAAATAAACATTAATTTTTTTAAACTGGAGGAAAATATGCCAGAAAATCAACAGTAATTTCCTTTGGCATATATATTTCTTTTTTTTTTCTTTTTTTTTCAACGTTTATTTATTTTTGGGACAGAGAGAGACAGAGCATGAACGGGGGAGGGGCAGAGAGAGAGGGAGACACAGAATTGGAAACAGGCTCCAGGCTCTGAGCCATCAGCCCAGAGCCTGACGCGGGGCTCGAAATCACGGACCGCGAGATCGTGACCTGGCTGAAGTCGGACGCTTAACCGACTGTGCCACCCAGGTGCCCCTGGCATATATATTTCTATACTTTCATAAGTTCCTATAGAGAACATTGTTACTACCGTATGATCAGCAAATATAACTATTCACAAAACGAGGAAAAAAGTAGTCACTATATCTGCCTTTAAGGATTTTAGTATATAAAGTGTTATGAGACTAAGTGTGGGGGAATTCCTTAACTTATCAGTGGTTTAATAAACATTGTGTACTTCTGGAAAGGAAGTACAGAGTACAACAGAGCCATAAAACTATGCTTAAGACTGTATACAGAAAATATGTATTGAGGGATACCTTTGTGCAAGGCAGTTAATATTTAATCCAAACCTTGATCATAGCTATAGATTTCTGTACTCATTTTGGTTTGCCTTACCCAGGGGAGGGAGACCCAACTCATTCATTCTCCCAGATACACTCTATATCCTGACAGCCCCTCTAAAGTGGGGAGGATTTTCAGTTTCAAGTCTGACTCTCCCAAGTGAATAAGATATCCTTACAGCATGGGAGGAAATATACAGATAGTAAAAAGTAAGGTTTGGATAAAAGACAAGCATGACCATCTGAGACCCAGGGATACAGGGAATGGGAGAGGAGGGAAGTGAAAAGGGTAAATATGAGCCTCAGACCCTTCAGAACCCTACCTCCAAGGAAGCCATCCAAAGTGCTGCTGCCTGAAGCTGAGAACCAGGAGTCCTCTTGGGGTTAATAAGTTTCCCAGAATCCCAGGGATCTGACACAGTCCATGCCCAGCAAGGAATTGCTTCTTTCTGAAACTCTATCCCCACTTTTTACCCTAACCCCAAAGCTGCCCACTGCTAACACAGGTTCCTGTAAGGGCCATGCTTCATTTGTGGAATAGAAATGATTCCACTCTGGGGTTAATAGTCACCCTCCTAGGAGGCCTAGTATATGTCACTGGTCAATAAATATTTGTTGAATGCATAAATAAAGGGATGGATATGTTGATGAATATTTGGCCAAAATCTTTGTCTGGAAATTATGGGCCATCAGTGTTTGATTTGTTTCTATGGTTAAGCTGAATGGTTTGGTTTCAGGCAGATACTTTGACTGATGGTGACTGCAATGGGGCTGAGAGAGAGAAAGAAAGGCTGGTCTATTTTTCACATGCTCTTTATTCAAATATAAAGCAAAAAGAAATAAAATCAACGGATGGAGATATGGAATACTGCCTCTGCCACATATAAGCTGAGTGACTGTCTAGAAAGTAATTTTCATTTCCAAAATTAAGTTTCCTCATCTCCAAAATCTAATCGTGGTACTTATCTCACAGGGTTGTTTAGACCTCCTGTAAAACAGGAGTAGCTCCATGCTTGACACAGAGCAGTCATTCAACAAACATCCTTTCTCTTTCCACTGAATCTTCCTTTAAAAGAGACAATCTTGAGATCAACTAAATAGCATAACTACCATAAAAAGCTCTCTAAAATGGGTCAGCACGGAGGGAAATAAATATGTGTGTGTGTTATGGTTGACTTTCATGGTCATGTAGTAGGAATCAGCTCGTGGAGTCTAGCAGGGTCTGGGGTAGGAAGAAAAATCCTAACTGTATTTTTAAATAATTCACTTTGGCATCTGCAATGTCTTATCATGCTCCCACAAGGCAAGATACACAACACTTGTCAGTGCTAGACCTATCTCTAACTATAGGATCTTATTGAGGTCAAGATGCCTCTCTTCACTTCTGTAACAGGATAGCAACAAGTAGCTTTCATGAATCAACCACCCAGGAATGTTGTGGAAGCCAATGAAAAAGCCCTTTTCATTGTTTTTTTTTTTAATATATAGTTTATTTATTTTGAAAGAGAGGGAGAGAGTGCATGCATAAACGCACCAGCAGGAGAGGGGCAGAGAGAGAGGGAGAGAGAAAAATCCCAAGAGGGTTCTTGGCTGTGAGTGCAGAGTTGACACGGGGCTCCGTGAGATCATAACCTGAGCCAGAACCAAGAGTCAGACGCTTAACCAACTGAATCACCCAGGTGCCCCCATTGTTATTTAGTAAGAAAGAGGCTATGTGAGGCGAAGGACAGGTTTAAGAATCATACTAAAATATAAATCTTCCTCCTAGTTGTTGTAGTAGTAACAAGAGGAAAGGTTATTTAATGTCCCAATGGAGCAGGGCCACATGTCACCAGAAATTCAAAGGGTACAAGTTCATAACCGTGTAAGGAAATCAGAGAGCCTTCCAAAATCAAGAAGTTTCTCTGTGGCAGACAATGTGCTTTACCTGAATTGTATTATCTCATTGATTTTTTTAAGTTGAAGCATTGTTGGCATGCAATGTTATATTAGTTTCACATGTACAACATAGTGATTTGACAATTCTATATGTCATACAATGCTGACCACGGTAAGTGTAGTTATCATCACTGAATTTTTTTTTTAATTTTTTTTTAATGTTTATTTATTTTTGAGACAGAGAGAGACAGAGCATGAACGGGGGAGGGGCAGAGAGAGAGGGAGACACAGAATCAGAAACAGGCTCCAGGCTCTGAGCCGTCAGCCCAGAGCCCGACGCGGGGCTCGAACTCACGAACTGTGAGATCGTGACCTGAGCCGAAGTCGGCCGCTTAACCGACTGAGCCACCCAGGCGCCCCCATCACTGAATTCTTAAGGTTAGGGAATAGGGATTATTATACCCATTTTATGAATGAAAAAACTAAGAATCACAGAACTTAAGTCATTTCCCCAGAGTCAAACAGCTAGTAGTTAGTGCAGCAGGGAATCAAAGGCAAGTATGTCTGACTCCAAAGATGTTAGCTCTTAGAGAAAGACCACAACAGAAGTGAGGGCCCAAAAATGCATATGTAGTCCAAGCATATGGGAAGAGTAAAAAATGTCCATTTCCAGGAATCATCCTTTGACCATGGACTTTTAAAATCCTACTCCCTGAATAAACTGTCTTCTATACTTCCCACTTAATGGAGATGTGAACATTTGATAGGCAGGATTGTGGGTAGAATTGGCATCAGTGCCTTGATGCTCCATCAACTCTCTCCCAAAAGGATACAAAAAATAAAGAAGAGAGAGGGATGGAGAGAAGGAGAAAGAGAAGAAAGGGTCAAAGAGAGAAGGAAAGAGACTGACAAAAGCAGTTGCATCCTCTTTTAACGTTTTTATTGAGGTATAACAATTACGCAGTAAAGTGCACAAATCTTAAATGTACAGCCCAATGAACTTTACATACATATCCACCTGTGTAAGCAGACCAAGGTATAGAACAGTTCCATCACCTCATAAGGCTCTCTTGGGCCTCTTCTGAGTTAATCTCCACCTCCAGAAATAACCACAGATCTGACTACTTTAAATATACATTAATTTGCATGTCCTAGAATGTTATATAAATGGAAAAATACAGTACATACTCCTATTTTTTTTTGTTTGGCTTCTTTCACTTAGCATTATTATTTTGGGATTTATTCATTTTATTGTTAAGCAGAATCTCATTGTATGGAAGTACTACATTTTGTTTATCTACTCATTTATTTATGCATATTAAGATTGTATCTGGGGGCACCTGGGTAGCTCAGTTGGTTGAGCATCTGACTTCAGCTCAGGTCATGATCTCACAGTTCATGATTTCAAGCCCCACATGGGGCTCTGTGCTGTCAGTGCAGAACCTGCTTCAGATCCTCTGTCCCCCTCTCTGTCTGCCCCTCCCCCACTTACGCTCTCTCTCAAAAAATAAATAAAACATTAAAAAAAAAAGATTGTATCTGGTTTAGGGCAATTACAGAAAGAGTTGCTATGAACATTCATGTACAAGTCTATATACACACATGCTTTTATTTTTCTTGGGTATATACCTAGGGATGGAATTGTTGGATCATAGAGTAAGCATATGTTTAGCTATAGTAGACTCAAAAGCACTGAATCTTAGATCTCTATTCTCTGCATAGCTTGGTTTTTTTATTTAGGGAAGTTAACTTCCTTTTTTCCCCACAAAATGAAAGCTACATGTACTCTCTATAGAAAATTGGAAAATATAGCAAAGCAGAAAGGGGAAAATTACTCATGTAACTCAGACTCAAATAAACTATCTTGTTTATGGAATTCAGTGTCAACTACTGGCTGGCTTGAGAATTAAGAAACATAGTTGGAGAGTTCCTGGAAAATTAACTAAGCAGACTGTCAAGCATAAAACCAGTTTACAAATCCATGGAGTCTCCCTCTATGAGAGTCAGGGCCCAGATTGTGATGATTAGTTTGGACAGAGCCTCTGGTCAGGCCCAGAAAGTAAAACAAAAAACAAAAAACAACAAAGAACAACAACAAAAAACCATCCATATTCTCTGCCTGCCTTCCTGAACTTTCTTACTAAATGGTGCTGGGGACAAAGGAACACACAACACAGTTCCTTCCTGTCCTGGTAACTGAACTTTTGCCTATTAAAAGAAAAATGTGTAGATCACATCCTAACATGCTATATCCATACAATGGAATATAGCATAGTCATTAAATATGATTGCATAGTTGTATATTTAGCAATAGTGAAGTGTGCTCAAGACCATTTAGAGGACATATCTTCCTGTAGTAGTTAAGACCACTAGCTTTGGAGGGGGACCTGGGTGGCTCACCCAGTTAAGCATACAATTTTTTATTTTAGTTCAAGTTATGATCTCATGATTTGTGGAACCGAACCCCGCCTGGGGCTCTGCACTGACAGCGTGGAGCCTGGTTGGGATTATTTCTCTGTCTTTTCCCCTCCCCCACTTGCACACTTTCTCTCTCTCAAAATACATAAATAAGCCTTTTTTTTGAGAGAGAGAGAGAGCAGGGGAGGGGCAAAGAAAGACAGGGACAGAGGATCTGAAGCAGGCTCTGTGCTGACAGCAGCAAGCACGATGTGGAACTTGAACCCATGAACTGTGAGGGCCCAAAAATGCATATGTAGTCCAAGCATATGGGAAGAGTAAAAAATGCTCATTTCCAGGAATCATCCTTTAACCATGGACTTTTAGGCCCCAGGATAGGGCCCTAGGATGAGGTCTACTTGAAATGCGGTGTTAGAAAAACGTGTCTAAAGTTTAAGGAGTCTGTCATTTCCTTAGGCTATTGTATTGTATTCTTATCATTTTGCCCTACCTTTCCCAGTAGTCTCCCCACAGAATATATCATATCTCCACTATTTTGTACTTATTACTCCATAGGCATTTTAAGTTTCTTTGAGATATAATTTATATTCATAAAGTTCTCCCATTTTAAGTCTACAATTGAATGGTTTTTAGTAAATTTAGAGTTGTGCAAGCCATTAGCAAAATCTACACTGAGGACATTCTCATTATCTCCAAAAGACCTTAGTGCCCATTTGCAGTTAATCCCCGTGTTCCCAACCCAGAGGAACTTTTGAATACCCTCATATTTGCCTAAGGACAAAAGGTACAGACTAACCAGACAAGCAAAACTCAAAACTACCACACCTGAAATAATTTGAGAATCTCCAAGTAACAACTGTTCAGTGTGATTATTTTCTGAAAAAGATTTTGATGTTTATATTTGAGAGAGGAAGAGAGAGAGAGAGACAGAGATTGAACAGGGAAGGGGCAGAGAGAGAGAGACAGAATCCGAAGCGGGCTCCAGGCTCCAAGCTGAAAGCACAGAGCCTGATGCGGGGTTCAGCTCACAGACGGTGAGATCATGATCTGAACTGAAGTCCAAAGCTTAACTAAGTGAGCCACCCAGGTGCCCCTGCTGACAAAGATTTAACAGGAGACAAATTGGTGTCAAGTGATGAGTGGGAGGAAGTTTGAAGGAAGGGGTAGAACATTTTAAGGCTTTGCTGCAGAGAAATCATCTCCCCGCCCCGAGCGCCGCAAATAGCAAAATTATATGAGTTGAGAAAAAAAACAAACAAGAGAACCAACATGTTTTCACAACTTTTTAAAGTTCTAATATGATGTCGTGATAGAGGGTAATTATCCATGATCCAGTCAGCACTGGGAGTTTAGAGAATGGAAAGAAAAGGATTCATCACAAGCCATAAAAGCTGAATCAACACTCAACTGAAATAAACATGTATTGAGCGCCTACTCTGTGCCAGGCATGGGGCTACACGCAGGGGAAACTGGCTTCCCTCGACCCACCAGAGGATCCCTGGCGCCTGTTCTCAAGGCTGCCCTGGAGCCAAGGTGCTGTGGGCACAGGAAGCATGACTTCCCCGAGGAATAGACCAGAGCTAATCGACGGAAGGGGCGCCCAGGAAGTTCCAGGGCTGTTCCTTTTCGACCCCGTGGTCCGGTTCGGCCTTGGCTTCCCGCTCCCAGCGCCCAACTGAACCCGAAGAAGTGAGGGGGGCTGGGAGGGGGAGCGAGGTTCCTGGACCAGCCTTAACTTGTTGGGCCCCGCTTATCGGGGTGGTGGTCTCCCCTCTCAGAGATCCACTGACACGCAACTGACTCCCCTCCCCAGGCTCCCTTCCGCCCATAGCCGCGCTAACCACGCCCCCTGCGTCAAGGCCCGCACCAGTCCCCGCCCAGCCGGCCGCCATTACGCGGGCAGCCTCTTCCCGAACCCTACACGGGAAAAACACTGTAGGTGTGGTGGGGGGGAGGAGAATTGATGGTCTCTGATAAGCGAGAGGGGAAAGGAAGGAATTGATTCATGTCAAACTATCTCTCTCCGCCCCCCTGAGCTTCACGCCCTCCGCCCGACTTTACTCACCTCTGGGCGGGCTTGCAGGAGGAAAACGGGACTACCCGCTGAGAAGCCAGAGAGGAGGAACTAGAGCCAGCGCGGGTCCCCGCTACCCTTACCACACGGGGCCCAGAGCGCCGCTACTCTTAATTCTATCCCATTCGGACCTGAGCCGTGCCCTCTTGCCCATGTTAGACATCATTTCCTTCTCCCCTCCAGCATTCTGGTTCTTTCCCAAACACAAGATTGGTTTTCACCCTGCCTGAGACTCAATTTCCGCATCTCTATAATGGTGGTGGCATTAACACGTAATAGCATCGCGTGGATGAGAAAAAAGCCCCGCGCAAACAAGGGGAGGCAGGAGGAGCAAGTGCTGGAATGAGAAAAAGAACCCTGGAAAACGGCCCTCGCAATATGCAGGTAGATGTCCTAATTAGTATGTTGGTCAGACAGAGCATTGGAATAGGTAGTTTAGAAAATAATTACTGGATAAAGTGCAGTCATTCTCAGATGCTGGCGGAAGTGCATTCTGTACATCTGCAGATCACTGCTGGCGGCGGGGCCGGGAGGGGGGCTGCTCCCACAGACAGGTTCCCAACACTAGCTAACCTTCTGAATGGGGCCCTGCACCGCACTAACCTGGTGACCCCACACACATGCTTGCTTTGCATTCAGAAAAGCTGACTTTCAGTCACTGTGAGAGCAGGTTGTGAAATGGTCCCTGTGACACTCCCAGCTTAGTGTCAGGTGCGGTGAGTGGAATCCCATTTCACCAGTTGCAATCTGGTTTTGCAATAGCCCTCGAGGCACATCTTGAAGAAATCTTCCTTTTTGCTGACATTTTAGGAATTCTTCCTAAGGAAAAAGGACCTTGATTTGTAAGTGAATTCGCAATGCTTTTCCATATCAGTTTGGGAAGGAGGATACAGAAGTTGTGTCATGCTGACAGGTAAGATTGTCTCTGGAATAGAGACCTTTATGGATGGATGAATAAATGCAGAAATAGGGGTGCCTGGATGGCTCAGTCATTTGAGCATCTGACTCTTGACTTCAGCTTAGGTCATGACCTCATGGTTCATGATTGAGCTTATTGTGCAGAGCCTGCCTGGGATTCTCTCCCTCTCTCTCTGCCCCTCCCCTGCTCGTGCGCGCTCTCTCAAAGTAAATAAAATATTTAGAAGCTTTTCAAAAAATAAATGCAGAAATAAATAAATGGGTGGAAAACAGAATGCCTACATAAGCCAATGGTTCTGTGCATCAGAATCACCTGCAGGGCTTATTAAAACACAGATTTGTGGCCTCACCCCAGAGTTTCTCATTCAGTCATTCTGGGAGGGGTCTGAGACTTTTCATTTCTAACAAGTTCCAGGTCACGCTGCTGGTCCTGGAAGCACACTCTGAAAACCACTGGCATAAGCCATCAGTGGAGACCCCCTTAGGGTATGATTTTTGTGATTGAAAACTTTCAGCCTGATCCTGCCAAGTAGCTTACAGGTACAGTCTAAAATGAATCCCCTGGCTTGGTGCTCAGGAGGTCTATCGGTGGGTTTCACACTTTACCTCCCAGCAAACTCTCCTTGGTAGTGTTACAGAATTAGATTTGAGAGTTACAGGGGTGTGTATGTGTGCACATCTGTGCTGCTTCCCTGACAGGTACTACTGTCCGTTTCCACACCTCTGACTGCTGACCTTCTCCAGGGTCTCTCTCTTTTCACTGCTTCCTTTGACCTTGGGAGTTTTCTTATCCAGCAAGAAGCAACAGACACCTTTGATCTCAGGTCTCAGCCAATTCTTTCCTGGCATTTGGTGACATCTAGTGGCTAACTGAAGAATCTTCGCTCACACTTATAGAACCTTCTGGAAAATTAACTGAGCAGTCTGGAAAGCAAAAACATGTACTCATGAACCCCCTGAGAAAGGCTTCCTGAAGGAGCTCAGGAGGGCAAGGTAATGACTGGCTCAGTAGCACGAGTCAAAATGAATTTCTTGCTCTCTTAGCAACTGTTACAGAAATTAGAAGTATCAAAGAATTCCCCTCTCACTGTATCCTCAGTGTGAATGATTTTGTAGAAATGATACTCAATAAAAAGTGTTCTTGAATAAAATTGTCAGGTTATACCAATTTGGTATTTGCTTCCCATCTCAGAGCATTTCTCCGGACCCTAAGCTATAAGCAGAGCAAGGGTAACAATCCATTTCCAGGCTAGTCACAAGATCCACAAAAAGATTTGTAGTTCAGGTGCAGCTGATAGTGACCCGAGGGCATCCAGGCCTGAATGTCATTGAGAGGTGTAATTGTTAACAGCTACTACATATACAGAAATGTAAGAAAGCCTCTGGTGTCACGGGCCTTTGAAGTCCTCATAGGAGGTGCAAGATGCTATAAACAATCATATGCAATCTGTATTTAACATAAAGTTTAAATTACTTCTCATAGGAATGTAAGGGGAGACAATCAGGAATCATGAAGGAAGCTGCTTCTTAAAGCTATTTTAGGGCATTTAGTAATCAGAGAGCTGTGATGGGTCACAAAATGTGGCCACGAGACCAGCAGCATCAGGAGATTCTTAAGCACCACCCCAATATTACCAAATTTCGAAAACTGTAAGAGTGAGGCCCAGTAATCAATGTATTAACAAGCCCTGCAGAGGATTCTCTGGTACATGCTAAAGTTTGAGAACCAATGGTTAAGAACAAGTTTTAAATGCCCTGAAAAACCTTAAAGGTGTTTAGAGATGCTATTAATAAATTCATGGTGGAGACTGTATTATTTAATAACATATGCTTAATTCTTTTTTAAAACATATAAATTGGCCTTAGATCTTCTATAGGATTAAACAAAAGGAATGGGATTTATTTGCTTTCACTTCTTGGATTCTGGAGAATGCTGTCTTGATAGATTCCAGAGTAGCTCCATAGTCCTGTGGACATGGAGGTGAGACATTTAAAAACAAACAGAAAAATACTCCACCCCAAAAGTAATTAAATAGAAATTAAAATAGCAGTGAGAGGGACACCTGGTTAAGCATCCAACTTCAACTCAGGTCTTGCTCTCAGCTCAGGTCATGATCTCAATTCATGAGTTGGAACCCTGCATCAGGCTCTCAGCTGTCAGTGCAGACCCTGCTTCACCTCAGTCTCCCTCTCTGTCCCTCCCCTGCTTGCACTCTCGAAAATAAAACTTAAAAAAATAAAATAGCAATGGGATATCATTTTTCAACTAACAAATTAGCCAAGATCAATAACAATATGTATCATTGAGAAGTCTATGGGGTGAGGGGGACATACAGTCCTGGTACAAACACAAAGTACCATAATCTTTCTGATAATGCAAATCAAAAGCCTTAAAAATGTTTGTACCTTTGACTCAGCAATTCCACTTTTAGGAATATATCCTAGAAATAAATAATTTGTGATATATACAACAATGTATGTATAAAATGCTAATGCAAGTTTATAAAAATTTAAAAATTAAAAACAATTTAAATTTCAAGTGCAGAAGACTTGAATAAAAGAAAATTTTCATATGATAAAGCATTAAAAAAATCAAGCTGGGAGCACCCTGCTGGCTCAGTCAGAGGCCATGTGACTCCTGATGTTGGGGCCGAGAGTTCAAGTCCCACTTTGGGTATAGAGACTACTTAAATAAATTTTCTTTAAAAAAATCAAGCTGTACAAGATTATTTTTCCAGTTTTTAAAAGGAAGATTTATTTAACAAGTTTCACTTAGTACAATACATCTAATGGAAATCACAATACAAGGAAAGATTTAAATCAAAGCCTCAGAATCTCATACAAACGACATGACCAAACTCCTAAAGTATTGGTATTACATCTCAAAATTGTCCCAGATCTTAAAAAAAAAAAAAAAGTAAAAGTGTACAGTCACGTGCCTTACAGCATATTAAACCAAAAAGCTAGAATTAACAAACATGCCAAATGTTTTCACTTTGAATCGTAGACACAGCTCCTATATTTGAGTTTTACAGAAAAGCATGTTTCTCAACATGCATCCAAAGTTTTCAGTGTATTGTGGTATAAGAGCAACATTTAACATAAGTGAAACTGCTTTAACCTAAATACGCTTACTGCTTAGGTACACTCCTACAACATAACTAACTTGAGGAAAGCTGAAAGTTGTTTTAACAGTTATGGTCAATACTGAACGCTGTTATTACATCCTAAGTGAATGCTTCAGTGTTCAAAATTACTGAGCTTGAAGTTTTAAAACCTTGACTTCCACTTTACAGTAAGCATGAATCACAAGCCTGTAATGCGAAACTGTTAAACTTAATTTTTGTTTTCTTTAAAAAAAGGAAAGAGAGAAAGAAAGAAAGAAAGAAAGAAAGAAAGAAAGAAAGAAAGAAAGAAAGAAAAGTTGTCCAAGAGTGATCAGAATCAATGATATTTCCCAATTACCAATCACACTGGATAGGCTAGACATCCCTCCCATTCTACAACTCCCATAAATGCACAGCTTTTATTTCTGTAACAGCTGTTTAGTGTTCCTTCTTTACTTAAGCAAGGTTTGACTGATAGTCACTGGAGTTTTCCTGCAGAACTTGGTCGTATCCACTCATACTGCTCTGACCACCATAACCACCTCCATAGCCACCACTTAGCTGCTGGCTAGTAGGACCCCCATAACTAGACTGGTTGGATAAGCCCATCCCTCCCATCATTTGACTACCATAAGCACCACCACTTGCCCCTGCTGTAGAATTCAAAAAGAGTTCTACATAGCTGTGATCATAAGCACCCCCACTCGTTCCTGCAGTAGAATTCAAGAAGAGCTCCACATATCTGTGTTGCATATTAGCTTTGTCTTTTGCCATAGCTGCCACAGCATCTTCATGAGTAGCAAATTCAACATCTGCCTCACCAGTAACTCGGCCATCAGGTCCAATTTCAATGTGCACTCTCATGGGGTTAAGAGGTGAGAAAAAATTGTAAATATCATTCTCAGTGGCTCTGTAAGGTAATCCCCTCATGTGTACACAGTGCCCTGTGGTACTCTGGAAACTGGACCCACCATCTCCATATCTATGATCAGACATTCCTGAAAAACAGTAATTGAGGTCTCTTCCAAACCTATCGGACCCAAAGCCATATCCATCATTATAGCCACCATAGTCATCATAGCCTCCATACCCTCCACCATAGGCACCACGTCTCATCCTTTCAAACCCAGCCCCTCTGCCAATGCTATTATACCCTCTGCCAGCCCCTGGCCTATCATAGGGACCTGGCCGCTGCATAGCCATGAGCTTTCGAGGGGGATCATAGTGGGTTCGGACTTCAGCTCTGCTACTCTTGAAGATTTCAATGTACCTGTGCCCTATTCTTTCCTTGTGTTTCTTTAAGGCCTTTTCAGCTATCTCCTGTGAAGCAAACTGCACAAAGGCCTCCCCTGTGCTCCTCCCCTGAAAGTCCACCGGCAGTGTCATCCCATTTGGCACAATTTCCAACCCTGAAAAGAACTGAACAATCTCTTCCTTGCTACAGCCAAATGGGAGTCCTCTAAGCCGGACGAAGCCATCGTTGGCAGTATCAGGACTATTTGGACCTGTATGCTTCAACACCCAATCCATTTCAACACTGTTGGACTTGAATACTTCAACATATCTGTGTCCCATGGTTTCTCTGTCCTTCTTCAAAGCCAATTTCACTTCATCTTCGGATTCAAGTTCGACAAATGCTTCACCACTTGGTCTGCCTTCTCTGGTGTAGATGAAACGAATACCTGATGTGCCATTTTGGATTTTACAATCAGAGAAGAAGCGCATCACTTCATCAGCTGAGCAGGACCAGGGTAGGCCCCTGACCTTCACCACGAACCCCTCCCTGCCTTCCGTGCTCAGCATCATGGTGACTGTTGGGCTCTTGGTGGCAAGCTTGGCTCACTATGATTTTGATGTAGCTGAAAAAAATTAGAAGACTATTGTCATGGAAAAATGTTCACAATACAAGTAGGAAAAAAGCAAACTAATATAAAACTCAATTACACTGATTTTTTTCCAAATCATTTGTATAAATAATAAGACCACACCAAATTTTTAATTCATTCATCCAACCGTTATTTACTCAATACCTATTTATTTGTTAGATACCATTAATAGTGGTTATTTCTGGGCAGTAGGATTATGGGAACTTTTTATTTAAAGGACTGTTTTCTTTGGACATTTCTGTATGTTCTAAGTTTTCTATATTCAGCATATATTAACATCATAGTCAGAAAATGAAAGGCGTAAAAAATTAACAGCAACAATATCACTGGAAGATATGAACAAATACAAGATGGCTATACCCGATTACATAAAAATGAAAAACTTAATTACATCAAAGGTAAAATAAAACAGAATTAAAAGACAAACAATACACTTTGAGAAGATACTTACACCAATACATGAATATCCTTATTATATAAAGAATTCATGCCAATTAATAAAATCAGGGAAATATTAAGGCCTAAGAGATAAATGGAAAAAAAGACATTATGGGTAGTTCATACATTCATTTTATATTTTTCAGTTGCCAACTCCAGTACTTGGCTTCAGGATACAAAAGTCAGTAAGCCCAGAAAGGATTTATGGTCCAGGAGCATTATACATCTTTACTAAAGACAAAAGTGCAAATAAACATTATCCTTGCTATGACAGAATCCTGTTCAGGGTAAAAAGATACACAAAGCAGGGACACTTGGTCAATTCTAACAGCACAGAATTGTTAAATAAAACAGACTAACCAGTTCATGGATCCATAAATGAATTTTAAAAGTTACGATGGAGCATAAAATAGGATGAGGCCAGGCAAGACATTAAGGCTGGAAGGTAGAAATCATATCTTAAAGGCCTTATGTGATGGACAAATGAGAAAGGCCTTCAAAAGGTTTTAAACAGGGGAGTGACGGGAGGGAAGGAGAGGGGAGTGACGTCATCAAAGCCCTTTCAAACAGATCACGCTAGCAACAGTGTGGAACTCAAACAGAGGGGGGTTGGGGTGACACTAGCAAGATCAGTTAGAATCCCAGTCTCTTCGAGGCATAAGGGATTCACCTAATGCAATAGCACTTTTAAAAAAGAAAGGAAAGAGGTGATCTACACATTCAAAGCAGTGGACTCTGCAGGACTTGATAACAGATTAAATACAGGGAGAATACAGATGTGAGGATACAGAGGAGTTATTTGGGAAATGTTCAAATCTCACCAATCATCAGAAATGCAAGTTAAAACCAGAATTAATCAACATTTTTCACCCACTAAGACAGTAAAAATTAAACAGGATAAGTCAATGCTAATATTCAGGGTCTGCAAACACTCCTAAGGAGTGAAAAGTATACACAGTATTTCTGGAAAGCAACTTGTAAACATGTATCATGCCTTCTGATATAGTAAATCCACTTCAGAGTATGTGCCCTAAAGAGATGATCTGAAGTTTCAGACAAAGATTTATGGAGCTACCTATTCTTCAAAAGGTACTTTATTAAGAAAGACTATTACTTAATTTTAAAATTATACAAATATTTAATAACATGAGGAACTACATATTCTATAATCTTAAACCAAGATCACAGCTGCTTTATAATCTCAACTATGTAAAAAAACATGTATGTTCATATATCCTTTGACCCTGCTAAAATTCCTTCCAGGAACCTGGTCAACAGAAATACTCACAAATGTTCACTGCAGCACTGTTAGTAATGGCAGAAAATTAGAAACCTAACTATTCATCAATAGGGGAATGGCTGAATGAATTACAGTATATACTTTATCCTTAAAATGGAATCCTATGCAGGTATTAACAAAAAACAGCTTCTGACCTAGATTTCCAAAATGTATTAAATAAAAGAATAAGCATAGTATGATCCTATTTTAAAATATAAGCATGCAGGTATATATGTATGTAAATGCATAGAAAATCTGAAAGCATAGACTACAAATCTGTTTTTTGAGAAAACAGGAACTGGAGGTTAGAGTGAAGTAGTTTTTCACTTTTTTACCCAATTTACTTCTATATAGTTTTAATTTTTAAAAATCACTGTAACTGGAACAAAAAGTGTTAGAAAAAGATATATGCATGGGGAATATGTCAAATGTTAATACTGATTGCTCTCAGTGGCAGGCTTATGGCTTTTTCAATGTTATTTTTTCAATCTCTTGTGCATTCTTAGTTTTCTGTGGAGAGTAATTTTATTTTAGCAAAAAAAATAAATTTAAATGTTTGCTTTTCTGGGATTTGCTCTATAGCAATATTATAAAATTTTCTAATTTTGTATATGTGCATGGCTTATCTGACATGGTCTGGAAACACTGGGCCTCTTGGAAAGAAAGTACAAAGTGTAATAACTGCCATAAAACTACACTGAAGATTCAACAAACATTTACTAGTTGCCTGTCATAGGCCTGGCACACTGCATCTGCAAATAACACTCTCCCTATAAGCCATCTTCAGGTTTGAATGACATTTATGCACTGGTTTTTTGCATGCCTTATCTCTTGGTTGTACAATCCCATTTCATGTCCCTGCAGCACTCTAGACATTAATATCCCTCTGTAGTGGCAGGGAGATTCCGCTTCATTACTGTATCTCCTGGGAAGGCCACCAGGATTCCATTTGTGGGTTAAGAAATTGTGTATTTATATGCGTGTTATACACATACTTTTTATACACCCGAATGCTAAGTAGTTATTTCCTG
The DNA here is from genome assembly GCF_016509475.1 of Prionailurus bengalensis. Lineage (NCBI taxonomy): Eukaryota > Metazoa > Chordata > Mammalia > Carnivora > Felidae > Prionailurus > Prionailurus bengalensis. The sequence continues at coordinate 82,246,868 of NC_057361.1, read as the reverse complement.
GTGATGAATTACTTGTGTTTTTTTAAATTTATAGTATACTCTTATTTCAGAACGTCCAAAACTGAACATGTAGATTGTTGTTATAAGTAGAAAAACAAACGTTATTTAAATATTCAATACAGTAAAAACATTTATTGGGCGCCTCTGTAAGGCATGCAGCATTTGCCTAGGTGTGACTCTACAGATATAATTCACTTGGTGCCTCCCCCTACAGACAATCAGTGGGGACTGAGTGCCTGAATGGATGGACCAGCACTCCGGCCACTGGTCTGAATATTTGTTTTTCTTAATCCAGGGACATGGTTTTCAAGCGTTTTCACCTTACGGTTTCTCGTAAGGGTCCCCTGAGACCCGCCCAGACAGATATACAAAAACACATACAGTCACGAACGTCCACCATTTCCCCACCAGGCGCAGCAAAGGCGGCTTCCCGGCACTGAGAAGGGGGGAGGGGGGAGGGGGGAGCGGGGGAGGGGAAAGCACGGAACGAAAAAGGCGGAGGTGGCCCGCGAATCCTGCTTTGGTCTTCATCATCACCACCCTCGGGTCCCCAGTTCCCACCCACACACCAACCTCTAACGATACCGGATAATTTTCCTCCTTCTTCCCTCAAACGGCTATAGCGAGACGGTAGACGACGACCAGAACTACTTCTGCTCACGTAAGCGAGTGATCACGTGATCACCTACGTCATGTGAGATCTCGGTCACGTGAGCAACTCTCGGCTTAAACTCGGGATCTCTAAAGTGCCTCACTTCCTTCCGGTATGGAAATGGGGCGGGCCAATATCAAGAAACGAAGAGTGTGACTGGTTGTGGTGTGTCTTACGTGACTGATCATTGGTCCGCCTCTGGGGATAACCGTCCCAGTTGCCTGAGAAACAATAACGTCATTATTTAATAACTCACAGGTGATTGGTCCGCCCCTAAAGTTAAGCTTAAAAACCCAGGTTACCGGTGGAAATTTGTACTGCTTTACAGTGGCGATGAAGCTGGAGAACGGAATTCAGCAGCCGGGCTTCCTGCTGGCGCTTCGCTTCCTGGCCCTGGTTCTCTGGAGCTTCCCTGGGGCCAGGGCCCTGGACAATGGCTTGGCGATGACCCCCACCATGGGCTGGCTGCACTGGGAGCGCTTCATGTGCAATGTTGATTGCCAAGAAGAGCCAGATTCTTGTATCAGGTATCAGAGATATTGAGCACCCACTTGCGTTCGCTTTTCAATGTGTTTGTCTCTTTGGCGAGATAGAGGGAACATCTGAGCCCGAGTGAGAGTTCCCTTACTGCTGCTGCGTTGTTGTTGTTGTTGTTGTCGTCGTCTCCAGCAAGCTTCCCTGGATGGAAACTAGCCCTAAACTTTTGCTGCGTGACCCCTCCTGTGGTGGGAGTCTGGTCAGCAGCCCCTGCTTCTCGTGTCTCTGTGCCTCATCACCCAACTGGGGACTTTATCCATTCACCATCCAGTTCTGTTCAGATCCTTCTTGTGAACTGCCGCTCTGCCTCTGCCAGGTACTAGTAGTGAGCACAGCTGGGGCGAGTAGGCGAGACAGAGGACTAACACGTGCAACTTCTCCTTTTTTGGGTCAGGAGTTCCTTGGCTGTAACTGGAGGGAATTTAGAGGAACCGTGGAGTCACGGATCTCCTCCCCCCCTCTCCCTAGAATGTGGGATCCAGCTGGGAGGTTCACCTGGAGGAACTTTATAAAGGTTTCCCCCACTATCCGAAAGTAACGTGTTCTGTAAGCCGAAATGGCTTAATGAAGCAGTTACCATTAATTTATATGGAAAAAATTTTGAGCGTTCCCAAACCCAAAAAATAACCTCTATTGGCTTTGATGCACAAAATAAATGGAGATAAATCACAGATGCTCACACAGTTCAAAGCCATGGTGGCTTAATGCTGAGATGCTGAATGCAGTTACCATCATATATTTCTTTTTGTCTTTTCCTTTTTTTCGAAGTAGTGATTGTCTTATTTTTACATGATAATAAAACTAATGCATAATCATTGCAAAAAATGTACATAGTAGAGTATAATGAAAATAAAGTTTTCCTGGCACAGAATAAGCGCTTCACAAATGCAAACTGTATGTATGTACGATGATTTATTTAAGCAATCTCCTGTTGATATCTATTCAGGCTCTTCAGTTTTTTTTATTGTTGTGAAGCTGTGTTAACCATTCCTGTACATCATATGATTCTTTTCTTAGAAGTGTAATTACTGGACCCAAATGTATGCCCATTTTGTTATGTACTAAACTGTCCTCCCCAGAAGTTAACAAATGCACATTCCCAAGAACAGTGTATGATGAATGCCTGTTTCCCCACACTGTGGCCAGCACTCCATTTTTCTGATTCTTTTAAAACATTGCCAATCGTTTTTATTTCCATTTATTATTTTTAATTGAAATATTTTGGGTTTGGCTTTGGGGTTTTGTGTGTGTGTGGTCTGTCAATACATTATGAATAATGTGGTGGTTCTGGCTTAGGTTGGTTTTGCTATGAATGTATCAAACATCAATTTTTTCTTTTATTATTTCTGGCTCTGGTATCATGCTGAGAAAGTCTTTACCTACCTGGAGATAATAGGAGTCACCTACATTTTCTAGTAGTATTTTTTATGGATTTTTAAAATATTTAAATCTTTAATCCATCTGGACTTTATTTTACTATAAGGAATGCCACATTTAATACGTACTAAATTCCATGGTACCAAATGGCCGGAAGGATCTTCTTCTGAACTTTGTCTTTAATTCCATTGGTTTGTGTATTCTAATGCTACTGGTATATTGCAGCTTCATTTATCTTTTGTAGAATGTTTACGTGTTTAATCTCTTAGGTGAACTTTTGGATCATGTTGCCAAGTTCCTTAAAAACTCCTTTTGGGGTTTGTTCAGAGTTTATTTAATGTATAAAGGTGTGTTTTAAAGTTGAATTTTCTTATCCCAGAGCAAAATAACATCTCTCCACTTAAGTCATTTGGGAACATCATAGTTTTATTCATATGGATCCTGCACATGTGTTAATTTTATCTCTAGGTATTTTAGGTTTTTCTGTTTTTTGTTTTTTTGGTTGGTCTTGTGAACGGTATCTTTTTCTCCAAATAGGTTATTGTTAATATCTAAGAAAGCTGTTGATTATATTAACTTTGTAGTTTCTTACTTTACTGAACCTTCTTCTTAGTTCTAAATATTTGGGTTTTTTTTCCTTTTTTGAGAGAGAGAGAAAGATCCAGCAGGGAGGGGCAGAGAGAGAGGGAGAGAGAGAATCCCTAGCACACTCTGCTTCATGTTTGTCAGCAAAGAGCCCAGCATGGGGCTTGAACTCATGAACTGTGAGATCATGACCTGGGCCAGAGGCTTAACCTGAGCCATCCACACGCCCCTTTTCTTAATTCTAATAGCCTTTTCAATGTCATGTATTTCTCATTCCTAATTGTTTGAGGTTTTTGGGTGGAAGTACTTGGGCGGCAAGGAGGAAAGAAGCACAGTCCATTTTACCTTGCACTGAGTGTAATTACTACTGAACTATTACTGGGTTGAAAAAAATTGCAAAACCCTAAGATGACTAATCATTTGTTTAATGAATTTCAATGATTCTTGGCATTTCTTTTTCAGCGAGAAGCTCTTCATGCAGATGGCAGAACTCATGGACTCAGATGGGTGGAAGGATGTAGGTTATGAGTACCTCTGTATTGATGACTGTTGGATGGCTCCCAAAAGAGATTCAAAAGGCAGACTTCAGGCAGACCCTAAACGCTTTCCTGGTGGGATCCAAGGTCTTGCTAATTATGTGAGTTTATAGATAATTCTTTCATTAAAGAGACCCAAAGCACTTCTGTACTGAAACTTGTTCACAAAGACTTAGAAGGTAAAATAGCTGCCATCATGTGAATATCAAATTGTAAGACTTATCAGGTGGAATTTTCATTCCATCAGCAGATCCTTGTTTTGCAATAGCTCTTGAGGCCTATCTTGAAGAAGTTCTCCTTTTGCCAAAACCACTGAATTCTCTTAGAGGAAAAAAGGAACTTGGCTCTTGACATGTGTGCATATATTTCCATGTTAACCTTTGTGGAGCTATTCCAATTGTACTATAAACTAGAATTTTATAAGATAGAAGGACTATATTCTGAAAATTAAGGTGTAATAGAGTTGGACAACAGTTAAAGGCAATGAAGATAGATTTATTCAGTACTATTGTAATAGTCGAACTCAATTCCTAATACAACAAAGATTGTAATAGTCAAGCTCAATTCCTAATACAACAAAGACAAGTGGGGTTTTATAGTCCGTGAGCAGACTTGAAAGTGTCAGTGGAAGGAAAATTACCAAGAGGAGACATCAAGGGCAAGAGGATTCATGCTAAAGGCAGGCCAAGAACTTAGATATCAGGGGTGGGGGATGAGGAACTTTATCAGATATCAAGGGTAGAGGAATGACTTAGCAGAATTCTTGCTGAAACAACATGAGGCCTACTTGAGAAGAGGGCACAGAAGAACCTAAGGTATGATCATGGTGAGAAACTTTGTCCAGATAATTGTATCATTGCCCTGGAAAGGTAACTTTTAGGATCCCATCAGAGAGAGATTAAAGTGACTGATAGCTTTCCCTTTAGTTCTACGTTATAGCTTACATATATAGTTTGAACTCAGCAGAATTGGAGACTTTGTCTCCCAACTAACTCACCTGGATAATTTTGGGAGCTTGTAAAAAAAAAAAAAAAAGTCCCTGATACATAATGAAGTATACTTGGCTCTGCCCCCAGCCTGGAGTGATTCTCTCTGCTTCATAATTGCCCTTCTACTGTGGTGATCCTTTTCTCTCATTTCAGGTCCATAGCAAAGGACTGAAGCTCGGAATTTATGCAGATGTTGGAAATAAAACCTGTGCAGGCTTTCCTGGGAGTTTTGGATACTATGACATTGATGCCCAGACCTTTGCTGACTGGGGAGTAGATCTGCTAAAATTTGATGGTTGTCACTGTGACAGCATGGAACATTTGGAAAATGGTATGTTTCATTAAAGAGATTTAGCCATGAGCAAAGGGAGGAACTTGGAGGCAAGGGTAACTGGAACATCCAAAGAGCTAATCTTCACATTTTAAATGCCCTATCACAATACTGGAAACAATTATTCTTAATGTGCCAGAGCTCCTACCTCTTCTCTTATTTCAGTTTGTCCATGCATTCATTCATGCATGTGTGTAAAATCCATGCATGCCTAATCATGGCTAATATTGTGCACATTTCATTCAAGAGGGCTCTGAGTTCGTTACAAATATAATTGTAACTCTGCATAACATCACTTGGGGGAAAGCATCCAGAATTGTCCGTCACAGAGAAGAACATCTTCATTCCCACCTTTCCTTAGTATATGCACCATCCCACACTACCTCCTCAACAATTCCAGCAGTCTGGGAGGTACTAAACACAATTTTAAGCACAGAGCAGACACATGTCTCTGCTGCTAGTTTAAAATATAACCACAGACATTCCAGGCAACCTCTTTTTATTTTTTTTCAGGCAGTCCCCTTTTAAAAAGTAACACCGTGCCAGCTGGAAATTCCCTTCATTCCCTTATTTTACCCGTTGTTTTCTCATACAGGTTATAAGCACATGTCCTTGGCCCTGAACAGGACTGGCAGAAGCATTGTGTATTCCTGTGAGTGGCCCCTTTATGTGTGGCCTTTTCGTAAGGTGAGCTAGTGAGCCCAGAATCCAATAGAGCCTTGCCGATAGATTTTCAGAACTTGAGAACAAAGGAGACAAAGGGTCTCCTTCAAAGTCCAACCTTACTTAACAGTCTTATCCTACCATCTCTCTCAGGATCCACCACTTCTCACCATCTCTACTGCTGTAATTGGAGTCTAAGCTACCATTACCTAGGAAATCAGTCATCTTTGATTCTTCCCATTGCCTCACAGTTCACACCTGTCCAGCAGTAATCCTATCAGTACTGTCTATAAAATTCATCCTGAATCAGCCCACTTCTATCTCTCTTGCATCCACCCTGGTCCTCCAAGCCACCATCATCTCTACCCAGACTGCATCATCAGCCTGATCTACTTCCACTGTCCTCCTACTCCTATCCATTTTCCAAGCAGCACCACAGTGATCTTGTTAAAATGTAAATCATACCACTCCCCTGCTTAAAACCCTTAACTGGCTTCCCATTGCATTTGGAATAAAATCAGACTTTATTGATCTGGCCCTAGCCTGTCTCCAACCTCCCATCAGTCTTTCCATGACTGCACTGGGCTTTTGTCCTGTCCCTCAAACACCCAACCCTACTCCTGCCTCAGAGACTCTACACTTGAATTTTGCTTTCTGCTTGATACATTCTTTCTCCAAGATTTTTAAATTGCTGGCTCCTTCTTAACATTGAAGTCTCAAACCAAATGGCACATATTCAGACACCTCTTCTCTACTCTAAAATAGCCCTCTATCCATTTATTCTTTATCACACTGATCTGTGAATTTCCTTCTAAGAGCTTAGCACTGTATGGAATTATTTGTTGACTGGTTTATTGTCTGTCTTCCCCACTAGAATGTAAGCTCCAGGAGGGCAGGGACCTTGTCTGACTTTATCACTGTATCCCTAGTTCATGGTAAGTGTTGAATAATTACTTACAGAATGAATCCCTGTTATTTTCTTCTAATCCTGCAAAATACTCTCTCACCTCTTTTTAACACTGTAAACCTGATATTCTACCTCCCTATCTACAAACTTTTATTCATTCCTTTAACAAATTATATGCCTAGGATTCAGATTGCCTAATCCTGAGCTTGTATGTCCTATGTAATTTTTCAGCTTTTTACTTATAAAGATTTTAGTTACTTCTGATGACAAAAGGGATGCATTTCCATTTTAGGAAAGTGTGAAAATGCAGTAAGTTGTGAAAAAAAATTAAAAGCTTTCCATAATCCCAATATTTAGTTACTATTTGGTATATTTCCAGTATAAACAGTGTTAAAGCCATTTTAAGTAGGGATTTTAAGTTATATGTCCTGTTTCTGAAGCAAATTTCTTACAATAAAATTCCATTATAATAGGGATTTAGCTCTCCTCATAGAGACCTTTAATCTGTAAACTAAAGAACACTACAGGTGCCTCCTTTTAAACTTGACTATTTTCATCTTGCAACAATGTTAGAAGTAAACAGAAGAGTTGTTTGTTTCCATAGCCCAATTACACAGATATCCGACAGTACTGCAATCACTGGAGAAATTTTGATGATGTTTATGATTCTTGGCAAAGTATAAAGAATATCTTAGACTGGACATCTTCTAACCAGAAGAGAATTATCGATGTCGCAGGACCAGGGGGTTGGAATGACCCAGATATGGTAAGAATCTGAGCCCTCCTTGTTCAAGCCCCTGCAGTGGGCCTGTTTGCCTACTTGACTTTCAAGGTAAATCAGAAGGGAAAATTCCTGGAAGCAGGCCTTACCTGAGAGTACTACTCAGAGCAGGGTGCCATAGAAACTGGCATCTCTGTGTCTAGGCGACTAAGACTGTTTCATTTTCTTACATTCTTGTTTGTTCTTTGTCCCAGTTAGTGATCGGTAACTTTGGCCTTAGCTGGGATCAGCAGGTAACTCAGATGGCCCTGTGGGCTATCATGGCAGCTCCATTACTCATGTCCAATGACCTCCGACACATCAGCCCTCAGGCCAAAGCCCTCCTTCAGGATAAGGATGTAATTGCCATCAATCAAGACCCCTTAGGCAAGCAGGGGTACCGGCTTAGAAAGGTACAGTAAATAATGTTCTATGGGAGAAAACCTGAATTGGCCAGGATCATATTCTCTTGCCTTCTAGTTTACAGTTCATCCAAATGTTTGTGTTTAAAGATGGAATGGCTTTATGCCTAAGTACCATGTCTGTCCTGGGCCTAAATATGTTACATAAGAGGATGTGCACTGATCTTTTGAGAATATTTGCTTTTAATCTTCATATTATAATCAGCAATGAGGCTCCTTTTTTTTTTTTTTTTTTTTTTTTTTTTGCTAACCATTACTTTATTTCCAAAACACGCTGTAGGATTTTAAGTTTTTCTAGAAGTGCTCAATAGTTCTGACAATAATACTGAATGCCACTAGTAACAAGGCAGCTTACTGCTAGGTACCAAACTTATCACACCTAATTTCTTGGCTTACTTTTCAGGAAGACAACATTGAGGTGTGGGAACGCCCACTATCAGATTTAGCTTGGGCTGTGGCAATGGTAAACCTGCAGGAGATCGGTGGACCTCGTTTCTATACCATCTCTATTGCTTCCCTGGGACAAGGGATGGCCTGTATTCCTGACTGCATAATCACACAGCTCCTGCCTGTGAAGAGAAAACTTGGGTTTTATCAGTGGACTTCAGATTTAAAAATTCAGATAAATCCCACAGGCACGGTTTTACTTCGGCTGGCAGCAAATTAGACCACATTAGAAAGCTTTCTTTTAAATGTGTATCTTGTTGCCAAAGGGACTACCCCATTGGTGTCTCCTTTTTCTTCCATTTCCACTTCGGCCATCATTTCCTTCAATAAAATTTTCCCACAGTGGAGTTTAAGAACTTCCAAATGTACCTTTAGAGAACATTTTGTGAAAAAGCTTTTGAACAAATGTTAACAGATGAGAAATAACAGCGGTAATTTATTGGGCACACTCTATTTGCCAGGCACTCTTCTAGATGCATAAAGTATATGGACTCATTTTAATCCTCACCAACAACCCTGAGGCAGGTACTTATCCACTATAAACTTCAGCCAGGATTTCGGCCCAGACTTTTAACTTTTGCACTACTACATACTGAGTTGCTTGGAATTATCTTGTCAAGAAACACCCCACCACTTAGTTTTCCAAATCCCAAGGTGGTTTGCAGTCTAGATCCAACAAATGCATATGACTTACTTTGGCCAGCAATACTTGATACATTGTGACCTAAAGTACCAGGCCTTTGGCCAGAACACCCTCCCCCCTTTAAGTCACCTCCTCTAAAGAATGTGATGAGGCAATGACCTTCAGACTGGGGTATGTGGGAGTGAATCATTTGAAAGGAATTTCCAGACATTACAATTCCCTCCCTTTCCTACAGTTCATTTGCCTGAGTACCAAACCTTAAAGCTTCCAGCCAGCCTCACCACCTCCCCTTTTACAATCCCCCTTCTCCAACATGACCAAAGGCATGCAGCTCACCCATCCTAATGCACAACAGCACAAAACTAGCAGGGCACAAAAGGCCCACAAAGTACATGTTAATTCCTTTGCCTGTCAGGTGATTACCAATCATTTTCAATAAAACTGGAGGAATAATCATCAGTTGCTAAAACTGGCAATCCCAGGCTTCCTCACTCATGGAAACAAGGTAATCTGTAAGAAAACTCCATCTCATTGAGATGTACTTAGTTACCAAAATATATTGCTTATATACTTTGTCTCCAGTTTTGCTACACAAGTATGAAAAGCTTAACATCAGGAAGAATCAAGTATACAATAGTATACAAAAAGGAAAAGAATGTAAAACTTACAACTATTAGACATCTTTAATTGACAGATACCTCTGTTAAATTCCACTGAGCAGCTCAATTCACTAGAAACTTTATCTTCTGCAGTGGTTTGTACATGAGAATTTAGGTCTACTTCAAAATTTGACAGGGCACATCAAAATGTTGAGAGTAAGTCTGAGGACCCAATATAGTATACTATGCCAAAAAAACTGGGCCTAATTTCCTCATTAAATTATTGCAGTAGCAAGGGTATATGAGAATTTCACTCTTAGTAAACTTACATTCACTGTGTAATTGTTACTGATCTCACCATGTTAGTGAATGCAGATCTCTACTTATGTCCCATGATAACCAATAACCTTTAACAGCAAACAGAATCCCATGAACCCCAAGTAATTGAGGTAAAAACTGAGAAATCATGTCTCATGTGAGTTCAACCAGTTTAGATTCAATCCAAAATGAGCACAGTACCCAAAAGAACCATCAACCATAAATTTCCCCACGAACGGAATTTTGTTGAGGGTGCTAGTTTATTTCATGCTCAAAAGACCAACTGCAACCAAATGAAGTGAACATAACTTCAAGATTTTATTGTCTTCATAACAAAATATGAAGCTTAGAACTGGATCACTTGGCCCTGTAATGGAACAGAAAATAAGTGAGTTTTTTTAATGTTGCAAAGAACCTTTACTCCAAGTAGACCCTCTGTCCCTAAAGTGATCACCATCTTTTAAGTCACTTTTCATTATCCTTCTACTACTCATGCCAAAACCAACACCAAAAACCTCATACCTTCAGCTAATGGATCTAGGTATTTTAAGAGGATTGCCCAATTCTTGATTCCACAATCAGTAAGTGGGGAGAAATGTTCACCTCTTCCAGTAGAAAAGATTGCACCCTCCACCCATAATTATATACCTTTCTCTTCTTATCTCCTCCCAGTTCAAAATGCTTGCATCTCTTAATAGCCAGCATTCTCTTAGATCTGCAGTTAGGCTCAACACATTCAAGCCTCAGAACAATCTTCTTTGTGGTTTTAGCCTGGAAAAAATTAAGTCAAACCCTTCATAAATCACTAGAGAAAATCTTTCTTCAAAAATAGCACTGTTGGGTTAAGTACTACTTAAAGGAAAGCTTTTTCAAATGACAGAAATGGGTCAACCAAGTGCATGAAACTGAAATAAACCCAACTTTCTCATTGAATAGGGCTAATAATTGTTACTTAATCTACTAATTCTCTGGAGACTACATAAAACTATGTATACAATTTATGTGCATTCAGCTGTATCATTTAACTCAAGGTCCACTAATAAACTTTTTAAGCCTACTCCTATAACAAGAATCCTACTGCTACCAGTTCACAGTTCACAAAAAAGCCAAAACCTAGGCAGAATCTCCCCATCTTAAACAAATTAGCTGAATGTGAAAAGGCTATCAGGTATTCCTTTTACCACCTCGAGATCAAACCATTTACAGCACCTAAATGAATGCTAGTTATTCCTTGATATTTTCTGAAACTAGGCTGAATGAGCAAAGCACCAAAAGAAATGCTGTGTTCGTAAGAATGCTGTTCCAGGCACTGTGTACTTTAAGGGGTAGCCAATCACCTGGGGCAGAAAAGAAACTCATTTGGCCTGGATGAGAATGACAGAGAATTCAGACCAGTGGAAGGCCTAAATGACAATTTTAAAGAGCTTTACAAGTTCATGAGATAGGTAGCTGACTGCAGGCTTCTGAGCTGAAAAACAAAGCAAGTAATTCTTACTGCAAGCAAAGACTCAGGATTCACTAACGCATGACAGGAAACAGGGCAAAGGAAAAGATTTAGTGATGTACTCAAACTTCAGTTCTTAGGAAGGCAGGACACATTCATTTAACTTGATGTTTGCCTTTTCAGTAAGGGAAGGACAAAAAGAATAAAACACTGAGATGATACAGTATTGCAGACTAGGGTCAGCCCTGGGTTGCATTCCCAGCTCCACTGCCTACTGGACAGGTCACTGCAGGTTAACAGAGAACTTCACTGACACACACCTGTACTGGAGAAATGTGGGCCATAGAAAAATGCAATGTCTTTACCACAGTAGGTGGGCAGCATGTCAAACAGTAATTACTACTAACCTTTTTCCGGAAAATCGGCTTAGTTTGCCCACCATAGCCACTCTGCTTCCTGTCATAACGCCGCTTTCCTGGGAGAATAAAGTTATTTGTTATGGTATACCAAAGATAATCACAACTGCCACATGGTAAAGTCTTCTTTTCTTACCAGCATAATTATCAATACTCAAATTAGGGGAGAGGGCGCACAGGACCGCTCATTTCTTATACTAGTATACGAATGATGCATTAAAACCAAATTACGTACAGACTGTCTTACCCTGGGCATAAAGAGAATCTTTGCCTTTCTTGTACTGTGTCACTTTGTGGGGTTGGTGCTTGCCACACTTCTTGCAGAAAGTCCGGCGGGTTTTAGGAACGTTCACCTAGTAAGCACACAGTTTAGAATGAGCAGGGTTATCAGATAAAATTGCACAATGCCTTGACCTACCCAGCTGAAGCTAAGACATCCCATGAGAGCTCGACTCTCAAGATTCCTCGCTAGCACACAACACTCGACTAGAAGGTGGTACAGCCGCAAGTGCTTCCAATACAGCGGCCTCCTGTGAGCCCCAAAGTCAGCACATTCCCTCCACCCCCACCTAACTACCTCTTTGATCCCATCGCTTCATTTCCTGGCCCCAAAGCCCAGTGCCTCCGGGGTCGACCCCAGCAATACTGGGTTTCTTTGGTACATCGAGTCCACGCGCGGGCCCAGAGCCATCCTGGGACGGCACCGTCAAAGGGTATGAGAAGATTAAACTGGATGTTACAGGGACCCTCCCCAAGGTCCTACCATGGCTGCGAGAAGGCTATCAGCACGGAAAGAGAGAGGCCAGGCCGGAAACGGAAGTATATAGGAGGCTTCTGGTCGCTCTTGCTCATGGGAGTTGGCGAGAATGACCATAGAGTCTAAGGCTCTGTGAGCACCGCCCCCTGGCGACTGAGATGACCTGCTTGGTAGCCGTGGGCGGGAGTTTAAGAAAGGGTTGGGCCGGAGGCGGATCCTGTCTTTGACTTCCTCCGGTCTTCCCGCTTTGCAATGTTTCCTCACTTCATCACTTTCAGTGGACGCCGCTAGGTAGCAGCGTTAAATGAAGCAGTGTTCATTCTAGACCCTTGGGCTTCCCTGTCCCTATCTCCAAGGAAAGCAAGGACTAGGGCCAAATGGAACGGCCCTACTCACCTATGTACCATTACTGTCCCACTTCAAGGACACTGGGAACGTCTTTTGACAGTGAACTGCTGGTGGAGGGATTGGCTTGGAGGGAGCCAGTGCCCTATTTCATTTATCACATGGCTGTTTGGTCCATTCAACAAATGTTTATTGAATTCCTATTCTGTGTTGGGCACTCTTCTAGGAGAGTGACACAACAATCAAATAATCAAATACACTCTCATAAATATATAATTACAAAGTACTGTACTTTGCAAAAAAAAAAAAAAAAAAAAAAAAAAGTACCCGTTTGTTGAAGGAGCAAGCTGGCTGCTGTTCTGAAGAGACAATGAAACTTTTCACTTACCGCAATAGCAATAAACAGGCAGAGATAGAAAGTATCCACCGCTCTTCCCTTCCTATGTACCTGGCAGAAGGCATGTGCTAGGTTTCAAGAGTCCAACAGAGGGGTGCCTAGGCCTGTTTCCGGCTGAGTGACTGAATCTGAGCCTGCTTCAGATTCTCTCTTTGCTCTTCCCCTACTCGCTTGCTCTCTCTCTCAAAAATAAATATTAAATTAAAAAAAGAGTCTAGCAGAGAAAGACTTCAGTGCACTGAGTATTTAAAATTGGATGGCTTGGGACGCCTGAGTGGCTCAGTCGGTTGAGCAGCCGACTTTGGCTCGGGTCATGATCTCGCGGTCCGTGAGTTTGAGCCCCGCGTCAGGCTCTGTGCTGACAGTTCAGAGCCTGGAGCCTGTTTCAGATTCTGTGTCTCCCTCTCTCTGACCCTCCCCTGTTCATGCTCTGTCTCTCCCTGTCTCAAAAATAAATAAATGTTAAAAAAAATTTTTTTTTAATTAAAAATAAATAAATAAATAAATAAAATTGGATGGCTCAGAGGCGCCTGTGTGGCTCAGTCGGTTGAGCGTCCGACTTCAGCTCAGGCCATGATCTCTCAGTCCGTGAGTTCAAGCCCCGTGTCAGGCTTTGTGCTGACAGCTCGGAGCCTGGAGCCTGCTTCAAATTCTGTGTCTCCCTCTCTCTCTGCCCCTCTCCCACTCATGCTCTGTGTGTGTGTGTGTGTGTGTGTATCAAAAATAAATTAAAAATTAAAAAAAATTTAAATTGAATGGCTCAGTCCATTAAGTCTCCAACTTAGGCTCAGATCATGATCCCAGGTTGCAAGTTCAAGCCATGCATGGGGCTCTGTGCTGACAACATCGATCCTGCTTTGGGTTCTCTCTCTCTCTCTCTCTCTCCCCCAGCCCTCCCCAGCTTGTGATTTCTCTTTCAAAAATAAATATTTAAAAAATTTAATAAAAAAGTTAAAGTTGATTTTTTCATAAAATTCTCACAGTAATTCTAAGAGGTAGGGAGTACTATTATTCCCATTTTACACATGAGAAAGTTGAGGCCATAAGCTATTCAAATAGTATATTCAACATTTTGCCCAATGTTAATAGTATTTAGTGGAGCCAGGATATAAACACAGGTGATCTGACTCCAGATTCTGGGTTTCTTTAACATTATACAATATGGCTGTTGTGGCCTGGTAATTATAATAGCTAACAATTATTGAGGACCTCTTATATACCAGGCATTTTCCTAAACACCTTATATACTACCTCTTGTAATCCTAACAATCCATGTATTGTGTACTGTTATGAACATGTCACAGGTAAGGAAACTCAGGCACAATACAAGTGATTATTTTGTGGAGCTGAAATCTCAACCCAGGTAGTTCTAACACCACAGCCTTGCACCTAACCACAACATCACATGGGGGAAGCAGGGGCATCTGCAGGGTAGAGGATGATGAAGTGAGAGAATTGATCAGGGACTCTGGAAGGGGTACCAGTGACTAAGGGCTAAGGAACTATGAAAGCCTAGGATCTCATGCTTGCATAACTCTCCAGGAATACCCATGAGTCCAGACTTGATTCTCTGATCATCCTTTTTTTGTTGGATGGTCTCTGGGAAGGAGACAATAAAAACATTACCACTACCTGCTACATTTCCTAAAACTTTCTTTGCCAAACAGCCAGCCCATAGTCTTGACATTTTCTTCTTCTCTTTGGGCTCTTAGGCAGTCTTACTGACATTTGAAGAGTTTCTACAGGGTTTTGACATTAGTCAAATGGAAAAATGAAGACAATGAACATGGCCCCTGTTAGTCTAATCAACCTTAGTTCTTTCTATCACACCTTGTGTAACATGGCTTTGGTTTTGATTTCCTTCACTAATCCTGGTCTCTGTTTTGGACATACTCCTGCTTAATTTTTCTTAAGACAAGGCACTCAGAACTTAACACTAGAGTCTAGATATGGCCTCACCTTGCAAAGTAGGTGACCTATTCACTTTCCTCTGTCTAGATATTTTACTTCTACAAGGAAGCCTAATATGACCTTGGATTTTCTGGCAGCCATGTTACTGACCTGACATTTCTCTTGATCATTATCAGCAAAAACCTATGAACCATTTTCACAAATGCTACTGCAATCCCACTTTCACCTGGAGTCCTTTGAAGTTCAATTCGGTGCCCAATTATGGGACACATCCCTTAGCTTTGGTAAAATACACCTGGTTGAAGTTGGCTTATCACACCAGGTGACCAAGACCTTTTTTGCAAACTGCTCCAGTTCTGTCACCCAATCTAACTCATAATAGCCCTGCACCATTCCCAGATTAGCTAGGCTACTTCCTATATCTTCCTCAAAGTTCATTAAAAAATGTTCAACAGGATATCACCCAAAAAAACCTTACATTACATCGGGAATTTTCTGAGGCGACACTAGGCCATTTATTTGCACTATTTGGGTGCAGCCCTTCTGTCATCTAGAGAAGTGTGTTAGGGAAAGGCTCATGGGCAGATGGTAAAAAAGTGCATAGGTTTATTTTACCCTATCCCCTTGTCTCACTC
Organism: Prionailurus bengalensis; assembly: GCF_016509475.1. Lineage (NCBI taxonomy): Eukaryota > Metazoa > Chordata > Mammalia > Carnivora > Felidae > Prionailurus > Prionailurus bengalensis. The sequence continues at coordinate 82,231,197 of NC_057361.1, read as the reverse complement.
TCCCTTTTCCAGATCCCCCATTGTATGCCTATCAATTTCCGGTCTCCACCCCAAGATGGCCCTCGAGAAGGGATAGGCCATGTGACAACAGGTAGCATCTGACTGACGAAAAGGGGAGGGGAGGAGAATGTCTGTGACCAACTCTCAGGCAGAGGACCAGAGCAGCTGTTCAGAAGTGACTAGTGAAAGGATATATCTATCTTGTGCAGATGTGACTATTATCCACTCTACCATCCCTACAAAATGTGTTTTAAAAAGTTTTGTTGCCTTAAGACTTCTGACAGACTTCTAGTGAGATCTGTGATCTTAGGATACAGCATGTAGGGCAAGTAAACATGGCAGTGCCTGATGTGTCAAGGTGGGAAAGCCAACCAGTCAGCAGGGGCTCTGCCGCCATCCTGGTCTGCAGCCAGTACTGTCTTCATTTCCTAGGAGAATCCTCCAAGAGATGATTGTGGCCAGAACACAGGCTAAGAAGTAGTTGAGGAAACATTCAGGCTTCAATTAACACACTTAGTCTGGTTTATATACTTACAGAATTAAAGAAAAAGGTGTAAATTAAGAGTTAATCCCTAAGGGGCACCTGGGTGGCTCAGTCGGTTGAGTGTCCGATTTTGGCTCAGGTCATGATCTCGTGGTTTGTGAGTTCGAACCCCAAGTCAGGCTCTATGCTGATAGCTCAGAGCCTTGAGCTTGCTTCGGATTCTGTGTCTCCTCCTATCTCTGCCCCTCCCATGCTCGTGCTCTGTTTCTGTCTCTCAATAATAAATAAATGTTGAAAAAAATTTTAAAAAAAGAGTTAATCCCTGAGGCAGAATCTGAAATGGAGAAAATCAACATCCGCAGAAAATGGGGAAGGGCACAGGTCTTTGTGAGGGCTTACATTTGTACATTTTTATCTGTAGAAAAACATGCTTTCTTAGAAAATGACTCAGCAGGGGGAAGTCTTGTCTCTACTTCTCTCAGGCTCTGCACTTTGGGGGTCCCCTTGTGAGCAGTCTCCATCTTTCGTTATCAAGTTTAACTGTGTGACCTTGAACCTCCTCTGCCTTCAAGGACATGAGACTGTAAAGACTCTTCCTCATTAGACCCTTTGATACATCTTTGAAGGTCTGCATTTCTCCTCTTTCCTGTAAGTCTCCACTCTGCTGAATATCCCCACAGTTCTTTAGGCATGTCGTCCCTTCACCTTGGGAAGGTCAGCCTGATGACCTGTCTGCTCAACCCAGACCCATCTAGAGTCTCACTGTCCCGAGTAATGTTGAGAAGGTTTCTTTCAGAGAAGACTTAAGATAGTAGTGTCAGAGGTCCCAAGCAAATGAAGGGCGGGGACAGCTGGGGGCTCGGGGAGGGGGAGGTGGTATAGGAACAGAGGCAGGGAACCAGACACCATGCTGCTGAGAAGAAAAAAAAAAAGACATCGGTTTAAGTCAGGAAACAAAAAAAGGGAACTGAGTGGCTGTGAAAGGGTGGGGTTTGCTCAGACTGTCCTTCCTCTCTGGACTGTAAGAATATGTCTCCAGGGCCAGTGTCTTCTGAGATCGAGTCACACCTTCAAAGTCCTGGCATCTCAATGCATCTGGAAAGCTACCTGCATTAAGTCAGGACTGAGGTGGGTCTGGGGCATGGCAGAGGCTGGGCAGCAGCAACAATTATTTTTCATGGGATCCCTGAAGGCTGGCGAGAAAGCGTGGCTGGTGCCATATCCTCTGCTGGCAGAGAAGGCTGACAGAGGGTGGGAGTGTCATCAGCACAAGGCCCTGGTGGTCCTTTCCAATGATCAGAATGGGATGTAAGGGTCCTTTCTGAGTAGGGTTGCGGGGGGAACAAGAAGAGAAAAAAGTGGCATGAAGTGATCATCTGAACAGGTAGCAAATGTTGGAAACGGGCACCTTGGCAAAACTTGTCAGGAAAGTAATATTGTCGATGGTGGTAGGATAAAAATAAGCCATTTGGTAAAATATTGTTTGAAGGCCCAAAATGTATACTTGTGTCACTGAGGCCCTTAGAAGAAGAAAAAGTAGGAGGCAGATTGAGAAAACAGTAAAAGTTCACGTGCCACAGTAGGTCATCAACCTGTGTAAACTGGGGAAAAGCACCGTCTAAACCAGGGTGTAAACTACCTGCCTTGGGCTGCATCGGACCCATGTTGTCTGGAGTGGGCTGGATTATTGGAATGATTATGTGTGCACCAACCTCGTGGTAATGAGGGTAAGAGCTTGGGCCGGAAGAAAACAGCCTCAGCCTCAGCCCAGAAAGTGTGGCCAACTCCTGAGGTCATGGGGAAGGTTTTTCCTATTACCATTGCCTGCCATGTGCACAGCTTTCCTTTCTCTTGTCATTATTTCTCCTCTCCTTTTCTCTTCTCTCCTCCTTTCCACCCCCCTTCTCCTTTCTCTCCTCCTCCTCTCTCTACCTGTACTCCCCTTTACACCCCCCTTTATCTTGTTCATTACCATATCCCCAGAACAGAGTTGTGCTTAATAAATAATTGTTGAATTGCATTGGATTATTCTTGCCCTTTTCTTCCCCTGATTTTTTCCATTTTTTCTCTCCCACTACTTTTTTACTACCTTCCCCATAGGATTGTTATGAGTAGGAACCATGTTAATATATATAAAACAGTTAAAACAAAGCCTGGCAATAGTAAGTACTAGCATCTCCAGGTTTGCTATTATTTTTATTCTGCCTGAGACCTGCTAGTGTCCCCAGAGGGCCTGCCTAGAGCAAATGGTGTGACATTTAGAATAAAATGGATTGCTGACCCTGATCAAGACATCCTTGGGTGGGCTATTAGACTCCAAAGGGAATCCTGGTCCCATATCCTGGTCACTCATTTCTCCAAGCTCAAAATCTCAATGCCATGCTGTGCATTTCCAGAGGCAGGCCAGCAGCAAAGCCTAGAGGCAGGGGTCTATAAAGCTGTGGGACTGTCCTCTGTGCTGTTAGTTGTGTGCTAGTTCTACTCTTTCCCTCATTTTGCATGCCAAGCCCCAGAACTAAGGGTGCTATAGCCTCTCTGGAGCCTCAGTTATTTGATAAAACAATGTCACCCTCCAAAAAAGCCACAAAATGCAAATACTCATGGAACGTAAAGCATTATACCGAAACAGTATCTCTTAAGGCTAGCCCTGTGTGCTCTATTCTGACCCCCTTTATATTCAGATATTTAAACTGCATTAAAGTACAAATTCCTGTTGTTCTTGACCAGTGATGTGTTTGGCTAGAATCCTTTGTAAACTCTTTATGGTGAGAACTAATGCAATTTCCCGTCTGCTTCTAGGGTCTCAGTGCAATTTGAAATTATCAGCACTATGATTTACTATTTCCATTTGAACAAATTTCCTATAGAGATTTTCCTTTCAGTGGACTAGACCCATACCAGGAAGTGACTTAGTATAAGGGGAAGATATGCCTTTTGAAAACCAGTTTGGATGTTCTCCAAAGAGTCATCAGATACTTGCTGCTTTTTGACCAAAGATGCTGTATTGACATCAGATCGATAATTCCTGGGAATAAGGGAGAGCTATAATTTTCAGTAAGTCAGTGCTCAACAAGAAGCTAGAGACAAGACCTTGACCTAATTCATCCCAAAGCTTCTTGGTTATGCAAATGAAGCCATCAGGGGATGGGGTGAGAGAACTCCTCTGAGGACCCTGAAACAAATGGGCCACGTGTGACTTTCAGTTTCCATAGAGATTCATGTGCACTGAGGGAGGGTGTTGGAAATACAAAAGCCTTAATTGCAGGCTTTTCTTCTCACTCTCTGAGAGCCATCATCAGAGACCCTGAGAGTTATTGTTGGTTATCTGAACCTCAGAAAGATCACTGCCTTTCTTCCCTAAAAGAAAAATAAACGATTGTCAATATAGTTCATTCCTAGAAGAAGGAAATTCTGGAGAGTCAAGATAAGTTAAACTGTACACAAGTTGGAGGTTGGAATACACTGGAGTTCAAGATCACTGGCTCAATGAAAAACACAGATTAGTCTGCAACAAAAACAGAGTATAAAACTGACTAGAAATGGAGCAGAAAATAAATAAAGGATTGGGGAAGCAGGCTCTCAAAAACTAATATCTGGAGTGGAAATTGGTAAAATGTTTCTGGAAACTATTTTGTCAATGTATTTCAAAATGCAAAATGCATATACTTTTTAACTTGGTGAATGATGCTTATATAGAGATCCTAATATCATGGAAAGATAATCAGGAATACTGTTAAACAAAACCTTTGGATATTTTGGGGAAAATGTGTGTTGGTCGGATGGATAGCTAGATAATGTTAAGAAATATAAGTAAACTACAAATTGCATGTGCAGTATGATCTCAAATATAAGAAAAATGCACAGGAAAAATGGAAGTTAATATGCCCAAATATTAATACCTCTGGATAGTGAGCTTATAATTGATGTTTTCTTTTTTAATATTCTTATAGTTTTCTTTTTTAATGTCCTTGTAAAATGGAGAAAATTTAATGTTTATTTTTGAGGCAGAGAGAGGGTGATCATGGGAGGGGCAGAGAGAGAGAGGGAGACACACACAGACTCTGAAGCAGGCTCCAGGCTCCAAGCTGTCAGCACAGAGCTCGACATGGGGCTCAAACTCACGAACCACAAGATCATGACCTGAGCCGAAGTCAGAGGCTTAACCGACTGAGTCACCCAGCCACCCCTTGAAACATTTTTTATAATGAGCATGTGTTATTTTGATATTGAAGGATAAAATAAATAAAATATTTAAACCAGGGAAAACAAAAACTAAACCGAAAAAGAAGGCCAAAGGGCCACTCAAGTCTGGAGTGAAAGATGGAAAGACCCCAGTAGTCACCCTGAGAGCCGAAGGACAGTGCTGAAAGTATTACCACCAATCTGATGTTGAGTGCAGACTTATAGATTATCTACCTGGCTCTCATGTAAAATATTTACATGAAGAACCAGAAGAACCAGAAACCTGAGGCCTCTTGGAGAGGACTATAGCAGATGAGAATTTCCCTGGTTAACATGCAGCCAGAAAACTGATTTTGGCTAGAGGACTTCATCACAAAGCTCACCCCTTATAGTGCTGAGCATGAAGCTTATCAAATAATTACGTTTCTTTGGTGCTTGAATAGAGCTTCTTGGGAACTTAGCAAGAGCAATTAGGTTTCTTTGTTGCTACAGTTATATTGGAAAGAAGACTTCTCTTCTGGTTCCAGGAAATTCTCAGTGAAAATCTCAATCAGAACCTATGATATGCTTCTTGGAACTGAGAAGAGATTTTTGGTGAGCTAAATTTAGCCCATGATACTCTACTCTAATTTCAAACAGTTGATAATTCTACCAGATTTCATAGTAAAACATCAGGAAGACAGGACTGAAATGGAAAGAAGGGATAACGCAAAGCACATAGGCCAACAGATAAGCCAGACCTGGGTTTGCCACTTTGAGTAACTGGGAATTCATTCTTAGAGTGGAAAACTATGATCACATGTACAAGGATGTCCATGGCAGCATTGTTTATAATTGAAAACAATCAACCTAAATATCCATCAGTAGGAGAACGGATAAATAAAGTGTGATGTACTCATGATATAGAATACTTTATGCATATAAAAATAGATAAAAATGTGTGAGCTAGAACTACCAAGGAAAATAAATCATAAAACATTAAGCTGAGAAAAATGCAAGTTGCTGAAGAATGTGTAACACTTATATAGAAATGTAAAACATGCAAACCAATACTAAATATCTTTTATAGATATTTACATATGCAGTAATAATATAGACCCATGCCTAGGAATGATGAACACAAAATTCAAGATATTGGTAACCTCTGAGGAAGGAGGGGATTGATTGTAGAGGAGTATACAAGGAGGTTTTGACTCTATGGATGGTATTTTATTTGTGAAAAACATCAGAAGCAATTATAGCACAATGTTGGGATTTTATACAGCTAAGTGGTGCATTTCTAAGTATAGTGTTATTCTCTCTACTGTCTATTTGCAACATTTCATAATATAAAAGAAAGTACATTCAATCAAAATTTTGTATTCACAGTGTGCAGTAACAACCCTAGGGACAAAGAGTGGATGGGGGTTCAACTTAAATCTTGTGTTTTTATCTCAACAATGAAAAATCTTGAACTAGTTAGGATCTCCTTGTGAAAGATTTAAAATGTAAGAAAATCTGGTAGGACTAAGAAGAGTCCACATGTGGGAAAAAGTACAGTTGAAAGTTAATAGGGATAAATCATCCTTTCTAGCTTGGAGGATTATTGCAGAGGAAAATTTCCCCAGGGTCCTGTACTCTCTCTTATCCCCTGAAATTACCACCATTTCCTCTTTTGCCAAATGTTCCTATAAGATGCAGAGGGGTCTGTCCCAACTACTCTTTGATGATAGCCAGGGGGGATGACAAGGTGCTGAGGTGGATAGCACCACAACTCATTGAAGGCCAAAAAAAAAAAAAAAATCCCTCTGGGAGGAGTGAGGTCGGTGTCACAGAAACAACAAGGGCTGTGGATTCACAGATGGATGAGGTTGGGCAAGTCACACAACCTCCATGAGTCTCACTTTCCTCATCAGTTTGTTGTGAGAAATAAATGAAATAATGAGTATAAAATGCCTGATAGGTAGACTGAATTGAGAGAAACAGGAGTTCCCTTCCATTCCCCTGGGAGGAAAAGGGAATAGACAGACTCTTGGGGCAATTAATGCTTTAAAGGAGAAATAAAGACAGAATGATATTTCTTGGATACTCTGGCTAAGTAGCTATTTGAACTATGACTGACTGGGTATTTCTAACTAGCATCTCCTGGACTCTTCCCAATCATAGGCAGGCTGTGTAGTCTTCTGAACATTGCTCTGGTGTTGTTTATAATAGTGTTTACCTCAGCCTGAGCGATAATAGGACCAAAGGTGGTTTAGTGTACCCATCCTGTAGGAGCTTTTCATATTAGTTCTTTAGGATAGTGCAGTTTGTAAGATGGCTGAACTCTTACTAACAAGCACCCACTTTTTGAATTCTGCTGCTCCATAGGGAGCTGGGAGGCTGCAAAAGGTGTCCACGTGAAAATCCTTGCATTTGTAGTTTAATAAAGAGAACATAATACTGGAATTCTGAATTTTAAATGAAGAGCTCTGTGTCTTTCTTTTACTTTTCCTCCTCTTTCTTTATATGAACAGCAGTATGTATGTGTGCTTGCGTGTAATATTCATGTCACTTCCGGTTTCCACCCCCACCCCACTCCCTGAGTGAACTGGAGGGTCAGCCCTCACTGTGCATCTTTTGTGGTCAAATTGACTGTCAGCTTCAGAAATAGTTAGAAAAAAAAAGTTAGAACCTTCCACAATAAGTACCTAAAGAAGCAACATTCAGGAAGACATAAAGGACAGATGCACCTTCTTTCACATTATTGGTGGATGGATCAGTGATGACTAAGGAAGAACTCCCACATTTTCAGGCTGTGTGTGCAGGGACTGGATCACAAGGAATAGGAGGAAATCTGCCAAAGAGGGTGCAGCTAGCCCTTGGAAATCCTGGTAATCCTTTAGGTCAATGATCTAGAGGTAGAGGCCATTTCACCCCTTGCTTGAAGGGGTGATGGCTAGTGAGAAGCTTGCTTACTTCCTCATACTTAGACCAGCACTAAACCCTAACCAAACACAGACATTTGAAAGAGAAGAAGGCTTCCTCTTGTACAAATTGGATTTGTTCTGAAAAGAAAAAGAGCAGAGGCAGCTTCCAGAAGGACCTATCTTATAGGAAGTAAGAGCAGATGCCAAGACTGAAGTGGATGGATGCCAGGTCAGAGCAGGGAATGTGTCCATCAAGAGCTTGCAACAAAGCTAAAGGTAAAATGATGGGTGTGCTTTACTCAGCTAAAAGAAGCAAAATTGGCTGCAGTTTGTTGGGGTGCTTCTGATCCAATTTACTGGTCATGCTGCTCACTTTCTTTTATTTTATCTTCTGTAATTCGAATCTTTTTGATTGTGAAAAGGTACTTAATTGGAATTCACCATGGAAAAAAAAGTAATATTGTTACAAGGATCTTGATGACTGACAATTCTTGAGAATATAGTATTATTACTGGGCTACCGCTACTTCTGGGAAAGTGAATAGTTTTAATGTTGAAGGAAATTTCTGTGGGCTTTGAGCTGAATCTGTGTTAAAGAGGACTCTGGTTGTATACTTTGTCACTCCTGTGAGAGACCATGTAAACCAGGGAGTCAGGGAGCTGTGTGACATGATATGGGAAAAAGTTTGCTCCTTTGACTAATTTTTCTCAAAAGATCATTTATAAACCATTGAATTGTGAACCATTCACAATTTATAAACAATTGAATTATGAACCATTGAATTAGTCTGCCACCAAAAGACAGTAGCATTGACATGGTGGATAAGTGATCATTCTGAACATCTGTGGTGTTCCTTTAACCTATTTTTGTGTCCCCAGTATGATAATAGAACCTTCTCCACCACAGGAAAGAGCAGAACAATGGTGTGGATAGCCTCAGGCTTTGATAAAAACCACTCCCTTGCTCTCCTGATGTGAGCAATAATCTGTGCTTCACAGGTATAAAAAAATGCTGACTTTATTTTGCATCCATGGTGCCACCAAAATCATTAAGGACTTTAATTTTTTTAAATGCCACCCCCCTTAAGGAAAAAACCCACCTGTAACAAATTTGAGAGGGGTTGGTGATTTTTTCAGCACTTATTTGTGCTCTGTTTTGTGGCAGTATTTATAGTTTCACTTTATCTGTCTAAGGAAGGTATGGAATTAGTAGTATACAATTGTGCATAAACCAAGCAAATAACTTATATAAAAACGTGTTTTGTGCAAATAAAAAAATGGTGACTTTTTGTAACTGTCTTTGCATTTCCATACTTCAGTTACCTAAACTGAATCTTTCTGGAGTATTATAAGTTTGGAGAGGGTGAAATAAGTTACTTTTCATAAACAGAGACGGCATCCATAAGACTAAGTTGCATCACTTTTGTATGACACTGTCTAAAAGAACCAATCTAAGAAAAAAAAAGGAGGGAGGAAAAACCAAAAAACAAAAACAACTTCCTCCCCAGAAATTGGTTTTCAATTTTAGAACAAAGATTCTATCCTTTGTAGCTCAGCCAGTGGCCGATGGACAAAATCAGTTGGGCGGCAGTTAGTACATGTCCATACCTGCAGGTGCAGCCTCCATATCCTTATTAGACCCCTCGGTTACAGACCCCAGTGGGACAGTGTTTGAAAAAATTACATTCGCTGTCTAGGAAACTGGGAACTGAAAGTCCAATATCTGCCTCAGTGGAGTTCTGGCACCTGCATTATCCCTTCTGGGAATATCAGAGTCAACAGCTGCACAGAGGCTTTTGCTGTTAACAGATATCATAAAAGGGTGGTTAGTATAAAGCTGCCTCTAGACATTACCAAGCACACAAGTACATGTCATTTGACATCCAGAGCATTCCATTGCCTTATACAAAAAGCCAGTGTATGTGAACTCACAACGTCGAACCAGTCCTCCAGTTCAATGTGCATCCATTAAACCTGAAAACTGACAGAGGTGGGAGCTGTGGAAGGAAGATGTCAAGGTAGGAAGAAGGATCTTTGTTAGCTTTGCACACTTCTGTTCCATTTGAAACTAGATGGCCAGGCTGAGGGGAAACCAGGAAGGATGAGGATTAAAGATCTGGGTCCTCAAGAACTTTCATTATCAACAGCACACAAGTGAGTTTCAGAAAGAAGAAGCGATGGCTACAGTGATACTGGAGAGCATCTTTCTCAAGCGATCCCAACAGAAAAAGAAAACATCACCTTTAAACTTCAAGAAGCGCCTCTTTCTCTTGACTGTGAATAAACTTTCCTATTATGAGTATGACTTTGAACGTGGGGTAAGTTTCTCTGCTGTGGAACTTGAGTTTCAAGGACCTGGCCTTAGATCTTCCTTGAGAAGGAAGTAGATCCTTTCTGTTTGGAGGAGGGAGGTGGTAGGGACCTGGGTACATTTCAAAGTAAGGAAAATGTTTCCTAGCCTTGAACTAACTACAGCCATGCTGGCGCAAAAATTCAAAGGTGCTAAGAAGCTGGCAGGGGTGGGAGGGATGAAATCTTACCATGGAATCTTGTAATTGGTGATCATTCATTAAATGTTGTTGAGAATGAAATCCAAGTCTAGAAAATTACTTTCTTACTTTTTATGGTAAAGCCACACACAGTCATCCACGCTTCTATAGTATGTTCCTTTATCTGATAGTCAAAAAATATTAGATTAATAGATCTGGAAGTTTTTTTTTTTTTTTTTCAAAATGACAGGTCCTGATGTAGACTGTGGGTGTCACCTCACTATGTTGAATGATTAGATAACAAAATCTAATCATCTAGTTGCTTAATCAGTCTTAACCTTTCTCCATTTTCTTCCTCATTCTCTTTCTCAGAGAAGAGGCAGTAAGAAGGGTTCAATAGATGTTGAGAAGATCACCTGCGTTGAAACAGTGGTTCCTGAAAAAAATCCTCCCCCTGAAAGACAGATTCCGGTAAGTAGAGGCCATTGTCAGAGCAGGAGTGTAGTGGTTAAGAAACTTGGAACACTTCAGTTCTCTGCAAATAAAATGGTGATGCTGTGCAATATGGTAAATCTCCCTTATAAAATTCTTCACTCTGCCACATATTGGTTATATTGAGTCTCAGCATTTTCCACCCAGATGCAGAACAGCTCACTTAACCTTGAAAGCTCCTAACACCAATTTTAAGACGACATATCAAATTTTCTTTTTGTTGTAAAGATTTTATTTTTTAAAAATAATCTCTACACCCAAGGTGGGGTTTGAACTCACAACCCTGAGACCAAGAGTCACATGCTCCACCAACTGAGCCAGCCAGAGAGAGGCCCCAATATTTAAAATTTTCAAACTGATCAGAGATTATTAGTTTTACTGTCTCAGATACCAGGATCGGATTTATAGGTTTGAGTTAGTCTGAAGGCCAGAATCTAGGGCTCTGAGTCATGAGATTCTTTAATAACTCAAGGTTTAGTCTCCTCTCATTTCCCAGAGGCTCTCTAAGGCATAACACTTACAGATTTCAGATTGAATTTTTTAAAAAAATATCATTTATTATTTTTCCTTATTATAGAAACTCTATAAAATACTTTAAAAAGCACAATAAAGAAGGTAAAACCATGCATAATCCCATTATCCAGGTAAAACAGCTATTGTATGTTGGTATACAGAGTTTCAGATGTTTTTCTCCACTAGCACGCTACACATATATTCATACTAATATGTATGTTATACATTTATTTTTTAAGCCTATTTATTTAAGTAATCTCTACAACAAACATGGAGCTCAAACTCACACCCCCAACATTAAGAGCCACATGCTTTTCTGCCTAAGTGTGCCAGGCACCCATGTTAGGTATTGAAAACATAGAATCATACTAAACATCTTGCTTTGTAACGTTTTCAATTTAACAATATATGGAATATTTTCCCATGACAATAGATACTTTTTAATAACGTGATTTTAATGACTATGTGGTATTCTCTATTATGAATATATTGCAATTTGTTTAACTGACCTATTACTACACATTTGTTTCCAACTTTATATTATAACCATGTTAAGAATATCCTTGCATACATCTTTATGTACATTTGCTATTCATTTCCTTAAAATAACTTCCTAGAAGTAAAATATTGTTCTTCCCTTTATTAAATTTGTACAATTTGGTTATGTTTATCTTTATATTCTATTTTCTAGAAGTGGAATTTAAATTTCATGCACTCCTACAAGCTATGTATGAGAGTATCTCTATTTCTCTACATTCTTTCCAGTATCAGACATTTTAAATATTTGTTAATTTGGCAGCCAAGAAAAGTGATATTTCATTTCTGACTTATTTTGCAATTTTTTGTTACTCATAAGGTTGAATGTTTATGTCTTACAGCTTATTTATATTTTTCCATCTGTGAATTGCCTGCTCATTTTTTTTGCCCAATTTTCTGCCCAAATGTTTACCTTATTCTTAGTACTTTTTAAGAGATCTTGATATATTAAGAGTATTAATGCTTAGAGTGCCTGGGTGCTTCAGTCAGTTGTGTCTGACTCTTGATTTTGGCTCAGGTCATGATCTCACAGTTCGTGAGTTCAAGCCCTATGTCAGGCTCTGTGCTGACAGTGCCGAGCCTGCTTGGGATTCTCTGTCTCCTTCTCTCTCTACTCCTCCTCTGCTCATTTTCTCTCTGTCAAAATAAACATTTTTTTATAAAAAGAGTATTAATCCTTTAACTGTAATATGTGTTGAAAATATTTTTCCCAGTTTTTCATTTATATTTTAATTTTATGGTGTTTTTTACTTGTTAATTTTTACCATACTGGGTTTTAAAGTCTATGCCATCAAATTACTTCATCTTTTTCCTAATGTTTCTAACCTTTAGCATTATATTGGAAAGGCCTTGTCTCCCACAAGATTATACATACAGTCAATATGTTTTTTTTCTCAGTCATTCATAATTCCATTTTTATATTAACCTCTTGAATCCATCCAGAATTTACTTTGGTGTATGGTGTGAAATAGCCACCTAACTCTCCCTCAACACACATACCAATATTAGTGGTAAAATGTTTGTCCCAGCACCACTGATTGAGTGACCTCCCTTTCCTTGATGGTTTGAAATGTGTGAGGTTTTTTTTTTTTTTTTTTTGAACACGTATGTGCTGGTTCTTATGGATATGTGTCCCTATTGGGTTAAAGGAAGCAATCTCTAATAAGAATTGTCTGTGCAGGAATGTCTTCTGGAGCCACTGCAAAGGACTCCCAGTACCCAAGGAAATCCAAAAGACAGCAATGTATCAATTAACAACCATGCTCTCTTCTTTTTTAAGTTTTTTTTTAATGTTTATTTTTGAGAGACAGAGAATGAGCAGGGGAGAGGCAGAGAGAGAGAATCCAAAGCAGGCTCCAGGCTCTGAGCTGTCATCACAGAGCCCGACGTGGGGCTCAAACTCACAAGGCATGAGATCACGACCTGAGCCGAAGTCGGATGCCCAACCGACTGAGCCACCCAGGCACCCTTAAGTTGTTATTTTAATTCTAGTTAGCTAACAGGCAGTGTTATATTAGTTTCAGGTGTACAGTATAGTAATTCAATAGTTCCATACTTTCCCTGAGCTCATCACAAGTGCACGCCTTAATTTCCATCACCGGTTTAACCCAACACCCACCCACCTCCCCTCTGGTAACCACCAAATTGTTCTCTATACTTATCTGTTTCTTGCTTTGACTCTCTCTCTCTCTCTCTCTCTCTCTCTCTCTTTCTCTCTCATTTTTTCCTTTGCTTGTTTATTTTGTTTCTTAAATTCCATATTGAGTGAAATCATATGTTTTTTGTCCTTCTCTGTCCAACTTACTTTACTTGGCATTATACTCTCTAGTTCCATCCATGCTTCAAATGGCAAGATTTCACTCTTTTTAATGGATGAATAATATTCCATTGTATGTGTGTGTATACACACACACACATCTATATGTCTATATCTATATCTATATCTATATATCACATCTTTAACCATTTATTAATGGATGGACACTTCAGCTGCTTCCATATCTCAGCTATTTAAGTAATACTGCTATAAACATAGGGGTGCATGTGTCCCTTTGAATTAGCATTTTTGTATTCTTTGGGTAAATGACAAGTAGTGCAATTGCTGGATCATAAGGTAGTTCTATTTTTAACTTTTTAAGGAACTTCCACACTGTTTTCCACAGTGGCATGTGCTTTCTTCTTTCATTGCAGAGAAGGGGTGAAGAATCCAGTGAAATGGAACAGATTTCAATCATTGAAAGGTTCCCTTATCCCTTCCAGGTAAGGTATTTTCTCTCACCAGCTCTCAAAGGTACCTGTAATGTAATAATTAGGGATGGGGTGCATGGCACAGTGAAAAATACTAGGTCCCAGTGAACAGAAGTTGAGGTGGATAAGGACACTCAAGTGAGAAATGACACTGACATGGGCTAAGAGTGTTTGTTTTTTTTTTTCTATTTTCCCAATTTAACACAGTACCTTTTAGTCCCTGCACCTCAAAGAGAATCCATAATGGCAGTAATTGTATTATGGCGTGTCTTGTCTATGGTAACTACATTAAGAAAGATGCTCTGTTGAGTGAGCATTTCACTTCCTTCTGGTTCTGCCTATCTGTCTAATGGTGGTCATGTGGGTTGAAAAGACAGAAAAGGGGAGGGAAGGAGTAGTATTAGGAAGTTAAGTATGGGGAAGGCTTATTAGACTTATACATAAACCTAAATTCTATTCAAGTCTGAAATAACTGAAAAGCCACATAGATATCTGTTTCATAGGTGCATTTTAATCCATGAGGGAGAGCAAGAGCTTCAGATTCAACCTTCAGTTTGGCTTGCTTACATCCTGAAAACTCTGTAGGTCATATGTTGTGAATATAGCAGCCTCTGCAAACAGTGAAAGCCAGAAAAGGAAGTGGAAAGTCTCAGGGGAGGGGGCTTTCTGTCATGGATTTATGAGCACAGCAAGACTAACAAGCGAAAAGAAAAATTTGCAAGGATCTTGTTCACATCCTTGACTGTATCAAAATTTACAAAACCTATGAAGGAGGAGTGTTTTAGACATCGTTTTTACAACTGTTGTTTTTCAACAAGATGATGTTGTTTGGCTGGGCTAGTGGATAATACCATTAATTAATTCAAATTAATTTACATTTGATTTCAGAATCCAATATGTAATGTCTGTGAGGATTGGAACCTCATGTTTCATGCACCTCTACAATACCAAACACAATGCCTTGTACATGTGAAGTTTTTAAAAAATACTGTTTGATTTGATGACAATGCTTAATATATACTCTTTTTGAAGTAAATATATACTTTACTCTTTTGTGGTTCCAAACTTGGTTTATTTTGGCAATGGGAGGTCACTAGGGCATGGGAGGAAAATTAGCTCTGAGTTAAAATTTTGTTACATATTATAATCCATATGTACTGATGAAGACTTAAGTTATACAAATCATGACTTCAATTCTCTCCTATACAAACACAAAGTTTAATAAGATCATAACATATTTTTTGTTGGATAAACACAAATCCTGTCTCCATCATGAGTAGAGGGAAATATTATGAACTATGTTTACACACAAATTGAAACACAGGTCAAGAGGATCTAGGACCATTTAAAAAGCTAAGAGCCCCTAAGTCCTACTACCCTGGATATTAATTTGTTCAGGAATTTATCAGACAGCTCACATGACCCCAGCTCCACTGCTGACTGAAGACCCTAACTTTCTTTGTTTTCCACTATGAATATACAAAGTTGTAGCTTAAGATTATTTCTTTCAAAAATTTTCTTCTTTTTTCTGAATCCTAACTGCTGAAGTCTGTGTGTCCATTGCCTCAGGTTGTATATGATGAAGGGCCTCTTTATGTCTTCTCCCCAACTGAAGAACTGAGGAAGCGTTGGATTCATCAGCTCAAAAATGGTGAGAATTATTTTGAAAATAAACTAGTTTTCAAAGAAAGAAGGGAAAAAAGGAGAGGGAGAGGGAGAGAAAGAAGAGAGAAAGGAGCAGGGGGACAGGGAAAGAGGGAGGGAGGGAGAAAAGGAGAGACTAAAGAAGAATGGATGGAAGGAGGGAGGTGACAGAGAAAAAAGAGAAGAGGTGGAAGAGACAAAAGGAAAGAGAGGAGGGAGGCAGGAAGGAGGAAGACAGGGAGGGAGGAAGGAAAGAAGACGATAAATTGTATTTTATCCAATATTAGTGATACAATTGAGTTATTAAACTCCTTTCCTTCCATTATATGAATAAAAGATAACGTACAAGACAAAGAGTTTCAATGCAGTTCCACCATTATCTCTCTAGTGCAATTCTGTAGTTGTAGGCACCTCTATTTCCCTATCTATAAAATAGTCCCGCTCTTTCCACCAACTATAAGGGTGGTATGGCATTCAATGGTTATTGCAATATTTCAAATCCTAACTATAAAATATCTAGTTCCCAAAACTTAGATGATTATGAGAATGCTTGAAGTCAGAGCAGAGAAGCTTCTTCCAAGCCCTCTTCTGCCACTAATAAACTGGGTGACCTCTAGCAAGTAGGCCAACAAGCTCCTTTTGAAGCTTAGTTTCTTCTTCTGGAATAGAAATAATAATGGTACCTGCCATACCTACCTCCAGGGTTGTCTTAATGATCAAATGATATAATGTTTATGAAAACACATGGAAAACTATAAAACACTGTATAGGAAAGCATGGTATATCTCTTTCATGGGTAAATATTTTCTAAGGAACTATTTCATGTTCCTTGTTTTGTGAGGACTTAAACTTGCAGAGTTTCAGCATTTCACAAAGACCATACAACATGCTCAGATAAACTTGACTCTAAAGTCTTGCAGCACAGGATGCATGCACACATATTTGTGTGTATATATAGCCACATGTCAAGTGACTGAGAGATTAACTGGTTGAGTTGACATCAGGAAAGGCTGCCTAGAGAAACAGGAAGGATGGCAGACTGATAACAGCATGGTTGGGTTATTGCACGACAGCCCTTTTTGTTAACATTTAGATTCTGATATTCGGTGGCTCACCATACCACCCTTGTTCACTCCCTTGAGTGCAAGTCTGATTGGCCAAAATAAAAATCACCAAATCTTTCAAGCTGAAAGAGGAGAGGAGAAAGGAAGAAAGGGGTCATTTATTGTATTCTTGCTATGTGCCATACACCAAGCTAGGTACCTTATATTTATTGTCTCATTTAATTCTCACAGC